>NW_027473430.1:0-368487 GCF_050947335.1 Megachile rotundata
GTATGATTGTGATCGTATGATTGTGATTGTATGATTGTGATTGTACGATTGTGCTTGTATAATTAAGGTTGTATGATTGTTTTTGTATGATTGTGATTGTATGATTGTGATTGTATGATTGTGATTGTATGATTGTGATTGTATGATTGTGATTGTATGATTGTGATTGTATGATTGTGATTGTATGATTGTGATTGTATGATTGTGATTGTATGATTGTGATTGTATGATTGTGATTGTATGATTGTGATTGTATGATTCTGATTGTATGATTGTGATTGTATGATTGTGATTGTATGATTGTGATTGTATGATTGTAATTGTATGATTGTGATTGTATGATTGTGATTGTATGATTGTGATTGTATGATTGTGATTGTATGATTGAAATCGTATGATTGTGATTGTATGATTGTGATTGTATGATTGTGATTGTATAATTGTGATTGTATGATTGTGATTTTATGATTGTGATTGTCCGATTGTGATTGTATGATTGTGATTGTGTGATTGTGATTGTATGATTGTGATTGTATGATTGTGATTGTATGATTGTGATTGTATGATTGTGATTGTATGATTGTGATTGTATGATTGCGATTGTATGATTGTGATCGTATGATTGTGATTCTTTGATTTCGATTATATGACTGTGATTGTATGATTGTGATTATGTGATTGTGATTGTATGATTGTGATTGTATGATTGTGATTGTATGATTGTGATTGTATGATTGTGATTGTATGATTGTGATTTTATGATTGTGATCGTAAGATTGTGATTGTATGATTGTGATTGTATGATTGTGATTGTATGATTGTGATTGTATGATTGCGATTGTATGATTGTGATCGTATGATTGTGATTCTTTGATTTCGATTGTATGACTGTGATTGTATGATTGTGATTATGTGATTGTGATTGTATGATTGTGATTGTATGATTGTGATTGTATGATTGTGATTGTATGATTGTGATTTTATGATTGTGATCGTATGATTGTGATTGTATGATTGTGATCGTATGATTGTGATTGCATGATTGTGATTGTATGATTGTGATTGTGTGATAGTAATTGTATGATTGTGATCGTATGATTGTGATTGTATGATTGTGATTGTATGATTGTGCTTGTATAATTAAGGTTGTATGATTGTTTTTGTATGATTGTGATTGAATGATTGTGATTGTATGATTGTGACTGTATTATTGTGATTGTATGATTGTGATTCCTTGATTTCGATTGTATGACTGTGATTGTATGATTGTGATTGTGTGATTGTGATTGTATGATTGTGATTGTATGATTGTGATTGTATGATTGTGATTGTATGATTGTGATTGTATGATTGTGATTGTATGATTGTGATTTTGTGATTGTGATTGTACGATTGTGATTGTATGATTGAGATCGTATGATTGTGATTGTATGATTGTGATTGTATGATTGTGATTGTATGATTGTGATTGTATGATTGTGATTCTATGATTGTGATTGTATGATTGTGATTTTGTGATTGTGATTGTATGATTGTAATTGTATGACTGTGATTGTATGATAGTGATTGTATGATTGTGATTGTATGGTTTTGATTGTATGATTGTGATTGTATGATTGTGATTGTATGATTGTGATTGTATGATTGTGATTGCATGATTGTGATTGTATGAATGTGATTGTATGATTGTGATTGCATGATTGTGATCGTATGATTGTGGTTGTATAATTAAGGTTGTATGATTGTTTTTGTACGATTGTGATTGTATGATTGTGATTGTAAGATTGTGATTGTATGATTGTGATTGTATGATTGAGATCGTATGATTGTGATTGTATGATTGTGATTGTATGATTGTGATTGTATGATTGTGATTGTATGATTGTGATTGTATGATTGTTTATGTATGACTGTGATTGTATGATTGTGATTGTATAATTGTGATTGTATGATTGTGATTTTATGATTGTGATTGTATGATTGTGATTGTATGATTGTGATTGTATGATTGTGATTGTATGATTGTGATTGTATGATTGGGATTGTATGATTGTGATTGTATGATTGTGATTGTATGATTGTGATTGTATGATTGTGATTGTATGATTGTGATTGTATGATTGCGATTGTATGATTGTGATCGTATGATTGTGATTCTTTGATTTCGATTGTATGACTGTGATTGTATGATTGTGATTGTATGATTGTGATTTTATGATTGTGATCGTATGATTGTGATTGTATGATTGTGATCGTATGATTGTGATTGCATGATTGTGATTGTATGATTGTGATTGTATGATAGTAATTGTATGATTGTGATCGTATGATTGTGATTGTATGATTCTGATTGTATGATTGTGCTTGTATAATAAAGGTTGTATGATTGTGTTTGTATGATTGTGATTGTATGATTGTGATTGTATGATTGTGACTGTATTATTGTGATTGTATGATTGTGATTCCTTGATTTCGATTGTATGACTGTGATTGTATGATTATGATTGTATGATTGTGATTGTATTTTTGTGATTGTATGATTGTGATTGTATGATTGTGATTTTATGATTGTGATCGTATGATTGTGATTGTATGATTGTGATCGTATGATTGTGATTGCATGATCGTGATTGTATGATTGTGATTGTATGATTGTGATTGTGTGATTGTGATTGTATGATTGTGATTGTATGATTGTGATTGTATGATTGTGATTGTATGATTGTGATTTTATGATTGTGATCGTAAGATTGTGATTGTATGATTGTGATTGTATGATTGTGATTGTATGATTGTGATTGTATGATTGCGATTGTATGATTGTGATCGTATGATTGTGATTCTTTGATTTCGATTGTATGACTGTGATTGTATGATTGTGATTATGTGATTGTGATTGTATGATTGTGATTGTATGATTGTGATTGTATGATTGTGATTGTATGATTGTGATTTTATGATTGTGATCGTATGATTGTGATTGTATGATTGTGATCGTATGATTGTGATTGCATGATTGTGATTGTATGATTGTGATTGTGTGATAGTAATTGTATGATTGTGATTGTGTAATTGTGATTGTATGATTGTGATTTTATGATTGTGATTGTCCGATTGTGATTGTATGATTGTGATTGTGTGATTGTGATTGTATGATTGTGATTGTATGATTGTGATCGTATGATTGTGATTCTTTGATTTCGATTATATGACTGTGATTGTATGATTGTGATTATGTGATTGTGATTGTATGATTGTGATTGTATGATTGTGATTGTATGATTGTGATTGTATGATTGTGATTGTATGATTGTGATTGTATGATTGTGATTTTATGATTGTGATCGTAAGATTGTGATTGTATGATTGTGATTGTATGATTGTGATTGTATGATTGTGATTGTATGATTGCGATTGTATGATTGTGATCGTATGATTGTGATTCTTTGATTTCGATTGTATGACTGTGATTGTATGATTGTGATTATGTGATTGTGATTGTATGATTGTGATTGTATGATTGTGATTGTATGATTGTGATTGTATGATTGTGATTTTATGATTGTGATCGTATGATTGTGATTGTATGATTGTGATCGTATGATTGTGATTGTATGATTGTGATTGTATGATTGTGATTGTGTGATAGTAATTGTATGATTGTGATCGTATGATTGTGATTGTATGATTGTGATTGTATGATTGTGCTTGTATAATTAAGGTTGTATGATTGTTTTTGTATGTTTGTGATTGAATGATTGTGATTGTATGATTGTGACTGTATTATTGTGATTGTATGATTGTGATTCCTTGATTTCGATTGTATGACTGTGATTGTATGATTGTGATTGTGTGATTGTGATTGTATGATTGTGATTGTATTTTTGTGATTGTATGATTGTGATTGTATGATTGTGATTCTATGATTGTGATCGTATGATTGTGATTGTACGATTGTGATTGTATGATTGTGATTGTAAGATTGTGATTGTATGATTGTGATTGTATGATTGAGATCGTATGATTGTGATTGTATGATTGTGATTGTGTGATTATGATGGTATGATTGTGATCGTATGATTGTGATTGTATGATTGTGATTGTATGATTGTGATTGTATGATTGTGATTGTATGATTGTGATGGTATGATAGTGATTGTATGGTTCTGATTGTTTGATTGTGATTGTATGATTGTGATTGTCTGATTGTGATTGTGTGATTGTGATTGTATGATTGTGATTGTATGATTGTGATTGTATGATTGTGATTGCATGATTGAGATCATATGATTGTGATTGTATGATTGTGATTGTATGATTGTGATTGTATGACTGTGATTGTATGATTGTGATTGTATGATTATGATGGTATGATTGTGATCGTATGATTGTGATTGTATGATTGTGGTTGTATGATTGTGATTGTATGATTGTGATTGTATGATTGTGATGGTATGATAGTGATTGTATGGTTCTGATTGTTTGATTGTGATTGTATGATTGTGATTGTCTGATTGTGATTGTGTGATTGTGATTGTATGATTGTGATTGTATGATTGTGATTGTATGATTGTGATCGTATGATTGTGGTTGTATAATTAAGGTTGTATGATTGTTTTTGTATGATTGTGATTGTATGATTGTGATTGTATGATTGTGATTGTATGATAGTAATTGTATGATTGTGATCGTATGATTGTGATTGTATGATTGTGATTGTATGATTGTGATTGTATGATTGTGATTGTATGATTGTGATTGTATGATTGTTTATGTATGACTGTGATTGTATGATTGTGATTGTATAATTGTGATTGTATGATTGTGATTTTATGATTGTGATCTTATGATTGTGATTGTATGATTGTTTTTGTATGATTGTGATTGATTGATTGTGATTGTATGATTGTGACTGTATTATTGTGATTGTATGATTGTGATTCCTTGATTTCGATTGTATGACTGTGATTGTATGATTGTGATTGTGTGATTGTGATTGTATGATTGTGATTGTATTTTTGTGATTGTATGATTGTGATTGTATGATTGTGATTTCATGATTGTGATCGTATGATTGTGATTGTATGATTGTGATCGTATGATTGTGATTGCATGATTGTGATTGTATGATTGTGATTGTATGATAGTAATTGTATGATTGTGATCGTATGATTGTGATTGTATGATTGTGATTGTACGATTGTGCTTGTATAATTAAGGTTGTATGATTGTTTTTGTATGATTGTGATTGTATGATTGTGATTGTATGATTGTGATTGTATGATTGTGATTGTATGATTGTGATTGTATGATTGTGATTGTATGATTGTGATTGTATGATTGTGATTGTATGATTGTGATTGTATGATTGTGATTGTATGATTGTGATTGTATGATTGTGATTGTATGATTGTGATTGTATGATTGTGATTGTATGATTGTGATTGTATGATTGTGATTGTATGATTGTGATTGTATGATTGTGATTGTATGATTGAAATCGTATGACTGTGATTGTATGATTGTGATTGTATGATTGTGATTGTATGACTGTGATTGTATGATTGTGATTGTATGATTGTGATTGTGTGATTGTGATTGTATGATTGTGATTGTATTTTTGTGATTGTATGATTGTGATTGTATGATTGTGATTTTATGATTGTGATTGTATGATTGTAATTGTATGACTGCGATTGTATGATTGTGATTGTATGATTGTGATTGTATTATTCTGATTGTTTGATTGTGATTGTATGATTGTGAATGTATGACTGTGATTGTATGATTGTGATCGTATGATTGTGGTTGTATAATTAAGGTTGTATGATTGTTTTTGTATGATTGTGATTGTATGATTGTGATTGTATGATTGTGATTGTATGATTGTGATTGTATGATTGTGATTGTATGATTGTGATTGTATGATTGTGATTGTATGATTGTGATTGTATGATTGAGATCGTATGATTGTGATTGTATGATTGTGATTGTATGATTGTGATTGTATGACTGTGATTGTATGATTGTGATTGTATGATTATGATGGTATGATTGTGATCGTATGATTGTGATTGTATGATTGTGATTGTATGATTGTGATTGTATGATTGTGATTGTATGATTGTAATTGTATGATTGAGATCGTATGATTGTGATTGTATGATTGTGATTGTATGATTGTGATTGTATGATTGTGATTGTATGATTGAGACCGTATGATTGTGATTGTGTGATAATAATTGTATGATTGTGATCGTATGATTGATGTTGTATGATTGTGATTGTGTGATAGTGATTGTGTGATTGTGATTGTATGATTGTGATTGTATGATTGTGATTGTATGATTGTGATTGTATGATTGTGATTGTATGATTGTAATTGTATGACTGTGATTGTATGATTGTGATGGTATGATAGTGATTGTATGGTTCTGATTGTTTGATTGTGATTGTATGATTGTGATTGTCTGATTGTGATTGTGTGATTGTGATTGTATGATTGTGATTGTATGATTGTGATTGTATGATTGTGATCGTATGATTGTGGTTGTATAATTAAGGTTGTATGATTGTTTTTGTATGATTGTGATTGTATGATTGTGATTGTATGATTGTGATTGTATGATTGTGATTGTATGATTGTGATTGTATGATTGTGATTGTATGATTGTGATTGTATGATTGTGATTGTATGATTGTGATTGTATGATTGTGATTGTATGATTGTGATTGTATGATTGTGATTGTATGATTGTGATTGTATGATTGTGATTGTATGATTGTGATTGTATGATTGTGATTGTATGATTGTGATTGTATGATTGTGATTGTATGATTGTGATTGTATGATTGTGATTGTATGATTGTGATTGTGTGATTGTGATTGTATGATTGTGATTGTATGATTGTGATTGTATGATTGTGATCGTATGATTGTGGTTGTATGATTGTGATTGTGTGATAGTGATTGTGTGATTGTGATTGTATGATTGTGATTGTATGATTGTGATTGTATGATTGTGATTGTATGATTGTGATTGTATGATTGTGATTGTATGATTGTGATTTTGTGATTGTGATTGTAAGATTGTGATTGTATGATTGAGATCGTATGATTGTGATTGTATAATTGTGATTGTATGGTTGTGATTGTATGATTGTGATTGTATGATTGTGATTGTGTGATTGTGATTGTATGATTGTGTTTGTATGATTGTGATTGCATGATTGTGATCGTATGATTGTGGTTGTATAATTAAGGTTGTATGATTGTGATTGTATGATTGTGATTGTATGATTGTGATTGTATGATTGAGATCGTATGATTGTGATTGTATGATTGTGATTGTATGATTGTGATTGTATGATTGTGATTGTATGATTGAGACCGTATGATTGTGATTGTGTGATAATAATTGTATGATTGTGATCGTATGATTGTGATTGTATGATTGTGATTTTATGATTGTGATTGTATGATTGTAATTGTATGACTGCGATTGTATGATTGTGATTGTATGATTGTGATTGTATTATTCTGATTGTTTGATTGTGATTGTATGATTGTGAATGTATGACTGTGATTGTATGATTGTGATCGTATGATTGTGGTTGTATAATTAAGGTTGTATGATTGTTTTTGTATGATTGTGATTGTATGATTGTGATTGTATGATTGTGATTGTATGATTGTGATTGTATGATTGTGATTGTATGATTGTGATTGTATGATTGTGATTGTATGATTGAGATCGTATGATTGTGATTGTATGATTGTGATTGTATGATTGTGATTGTGTGATTGTGATTGTATGATTGTGTTTGTATGATTGTGATTGCATGATTGTGATCGTATGATTGTGGTTGTATAATTAAGGTTGTATGATTGTGATTGTATGATTGTGATTGTATGATTGTGATTGTATGATTGTGATTGTATGATTGTGATTGTATGATTGTGATTGTATGATTGTGATTGTATGATTGTGATTGTATGATTGTGATTGTATGATTGTGATTGTATGATTGTGATTGTATGATTGTGATTGTATGATTGTGATTGTATGATTGAAATCGTATGATTGTGATTGTATGATTGTGATTGTATGATTGTGATTGTATGACTGTGATTGTATGATTGTGATTGTATGATTGTGATTGTGTGATTGTGATTGTATGATTGTGATTGTATTTTTGTGATTGTATGATTGTGATTGTATGATTGTGATTTTATGATTGTGATTGTATGATTGTAATTGTATGACTGCGATTGTATGATTGTGATTGTATGATTGTGCTTGTATTATTCTGATTGTTTGATTGTGATTGTATGATTGTGAATGTATGACTGTGATTGTATGATTGTGATCGTATGATTGTGGTTGTATAATTAAGGTTGTATGATTGTTTTTGTATGATTGTGATTGTATGATTGTGATTGTATGATTGTGATTGTATGATTGTGATTGTATGATTGTGATTGTATGATTGTGATTGTATGATTGTGATTGTATGATTGAGATCGTATGATTGTGATTGTATGATTGTGATTGTATGATTGTGATTGTATGACTGTGATTGTATGATTGTGATTGTATGATTATGATGGTATGATTGTGATCGTATGATTGTGATTGTATGATTGTGATTGTATGATTGTGATTGTATGATTGTGATTGTATGATTGTGATGGTATGATAGTGATTGTATGGTTCTGATTGTTTGATTGTGATTGTATGATTGTGATTGTCTGATTGTGATTGTGTGATTGTGATTGTATGATTGTGATTGTATGATTGTGATTGTATGATTGTGATCGTATGATTGTGGTTGTATAATTAAGGTTGTATGATTGTTTTTGTATGATTGTGATTGTATGATTGTGATTGTATGATTGTGATTGTATGATTGTGATTGTATGATTGTGATTGTATGATTGTGATTGTATGATTGTGATTGTATGATTGTGATTGTATGATTGTGATTGTATGATTGTGATTGTATGATTGTGATTGTATGATTGTGATTGTATGATTGTGATTGTATGATTGTGATTGTATGATTGTGATTGTATGATTGTGATTGTATGATTGTGATTGTATGATTGTGATTGTATGATTGTGATTGTATGATTGAGATCGTATGATTGTGATCGTATGATTGTGATTGTATGATTGTGATTGTATGACTGTGATTGTATGATTGTGATTGTATGATTGTGATTGTATGATTATGATGGTATGATTGTGATCGTATGATTGTGATTGTATGATTGTGATTGTATGATTGTGATTGTATGATTGTGATTGTATGATTGTGATGGTATGATAGTGATTGTATGGTTCTGATTGTTTGATTGTGATTGTATGATTGTGATTGTCTGATTGTGATTGTGTGATTGTGATTGTATGATTGTGATTGTATGATTGTGATTGTATGATTGTGATCGTATGATTGTGGTTGTATAATTAAGGTTGTATGATTGTTTTTGTATGATTGTGATTGTATGATTGTGATTGTATGATTGTGATTGTATGATTGTGATTGTATGATTGTGATTGTATGATTGTGATTGTATGATTGTGATTGCATGATTGTGATTGCATGATTGTGATTGTATGATTGTGATTGTATGATTGTGATTGTATGATTGTGATTGTATGATTGTGATTGTATGATTGTGATTGTATGATTGTGATTGTATGATTGTGATTGTATGATTGTGATTGTATGATTGTGATTGTATGATTGTGATTGTATGATTGTGATTGTATGATTGTGATTGTATGATTGTGATTGTATGATTGTGATTGTATGATTGTGATTGTATGATTGTGATTGTATGATTGTGATGGTATGATAGTGATTGTATGGTTCTGATTGTTTGATTGTGATTGTATGATTGTGATTGTCTGATTGTGATTGTGTGATTGTGATTGTATGATTGTGATTGTATGATTGTGATTGTATGATTGTGATCGTATGATTGTGGTTGTATGATTGTGATTGTGTGATAGTGATTGTGTGATTGTGATTGTATGATTGTGATTGTATGATTGTGATTGTATGATTGTGATTGTATGATTGTGATTGTATGATTGTGATTGTATGATTGTGATTTTGTGATTGTGATTGTAAGATTGTGATTGTATGATTGAGATCGTATGATTGTGATTGTATGATTGTGATTGTATGGTTGTGATTGTATGATTGTGATTGTATGATTGTGATAGTATGATTGTGATTGTGTGATTGTGATTGTATGATTATGATTGTATGATTGTGTTTGTATGATTGTGATTGCATGATTGTGATCGTATGATTGTGGTTGTATAATTAAGGTTGTATGATTGTGATTGTATGATTGTGATTGTATGATTGTGATTGTATGATTGAGATCGTATGATTGTGATTGTATGATTGTGATTGTATGATTATGATTGTATGATTGTGATCGTATGATTGTGGTTGTATAATTAAGGTTGTATGATTGTTTTTGTACGATTGTGATTGTATGATTGTGATTGTATGATTGTGATTGTATGATTGTGATTGTATGATTGTGATTTTGTGATTGTGATTGTACGATTGTGATTGTATGATTGAGATCGTATGATTGTGATTGTATGATTGTGATTGTATGATTGTGATTGTATGATTGTGATTGTATGATTGTGATTGTATGATTGTGATTGTATGATTGTGATTGTATGATTGTGATTGTATGATTGTGATTGTATGATTGTGATTGTATGATTGTGATTGTATGATTGTGATTGTATGATTGTGATTGTATGATTGTGATTGTATGATTGTGATTGTATGATTGTGATTGTATGATTGTGATTGTATGATTGTGATTGTATGATTGTGATTGTATGATTGTGATTGTATGATTGTGATTGTATGATTGAAATCGTATGATTGTGATTGTATGATTGTGATTGTATGATTGTGATTGTAGGACTGTGATTGTATGATTGTGATTGTATGATTGTGATTGTGTGATTGTGATTGTATGATTGTGATTGTATTTTTGTGATTGTATGATTGTGATTGTATGATTGTGATTTTATGATTGTGATTGTATGATTGTAATTGTATGACTGCGATTGTATGATTGTGATTGTATGATTGTGATTGTATTATTCTGATTGTTTGATTGTGATTGTATGATTGTGAATGTATGACTGTGATTGTATGATTGTGATCGTATGATTGTGGTTGTATAATTAAGGTTGTATGATTGTTTTTGTATGATTGTGATTGTATGATTGTGATTGTATGATTGTGATTGTATGATTGTGATTGTATGATTGTGATTGTATGATTGTGATTGTATGATTGTGATTGTATGATTGTGATTGTATGATTGAGATCGTATGATTGTGATTGTATGATTGTGATTGTATGATTGTGATTGTATGACTGTGATTGTATGATTGTGATTGTATGATTATGATGGTATGATTGTGATCGTATGATTGTGATTGTATGATTGTGATTGTATGATTGTGATTGTATGATTGTGATTGTATGATTGTGATGGTATGATAGTGATTGTTTGATTGTGATTGTATGATTGTGATTGTCTGATTGTGATTGTATGATTGTGATTGTATGATTGTGATTGTATGATTGTGATTGTATGATTGTGATTGTATGATTGTGATTGTATGATTGTGATTGTATGATTGTGATTGTATGATTGTGATTGTATGATTGTGATTGTATGATTGTGATTGTATGATTGTGATTGTATGATTGTGATTGTATGATTGTGATTGTATGATTGTGATTGTATGATTGTGATTGTATGATTGTGATTGTATGATTGTGATTGTATGATTGTGATTGTATGATTGTGATTGTATGATTGTGATTGTATGATTGTGATTGTATGATTGTGATTGTATGATTGTGATTGTATGATTGTGATGGTATGATAGTGATTGTATGGTTCTGATTGTTTGATTGTGATTGTATGATTGTGATTGTCTGATTGTGATTGTGTGATTGTGATTGTATGATTGTGATTGTATGATTGTGATTGTATGATTGTGATCGTATGATTGTGGTTGTATGATTGTGATTGTGTGATAGTGATTGTGTGATTGTGATTGTATGATTGTGATTGTATGATTGTGATTGTATGATTGTGATTGTATGATTGTGATTGTATGATTGTGATTGTATGATTGTGATTGTATGATTGTGATTTTGTGATTGTGATTGTAAGATTGTGATTGTATGATTGAGATCGTATGATTGTGATTGTATGATTGTGATTGTATGGTTGTGATTGTATGATTGTGATTGTATGATTGTGATTGTATGATTGTGATTGTGTGATTGTGATTGTATGATTGTGATTGTATGATTGTGTTTGTATGATTGTGATTGCATGATTGTGATCGTATGATTGTGGTTGTATAATTAAGGTTGTATGATTGTGATTGTATGATTGTGATTGTATGATTGTGATTGTATGATTGAGATCGTATGATTGTGATTGTATGATTGTGATTGTATGATTATGATTGTATGATTGTGATCGTATGATTGTGGTTGTATAATTAAGGTTGTATGATTGTTTTTGTACGATTGTGATTGTATGATTGTGATTGTATGATTGTGATTGTATGATTGTGATTTTGTGATTGTGATTGTACGATTGTGATTGTATGATTGAGATCGTATGATTGTGATTGTATGATTGTGATTGTATGATTGTGATTGTATGATTGTGATTGTATGATTGTGATTGTATGATTATGATTCTATGATTGTGATTGTATGATTGTGATTTTGTGATTGTGATTGTATGATTGTAATTGTATGACTGTGATTGTATGATAGTGATTGTATGATTGTGATTGTATGGCTTTGATTGTATGATTGTGATTGTATGATTGTGATTGTATGATTGTGATTGTATGATTGTGATTGCATGATTGTGATTGTATGAATGTGATTGTATGATTGTGATTGCATGATTGTGATCGTATGATTGTGGTTGTATAATTAAGGTTGTATGATTGTTTTTGTACGATTGTGATTGTATGATTGTGATTGTAAGATTGTGATTGTATGACTGTGATTGTATGATTGAGATCGTATGATTGTGATTGTATGATTGTGATTGTATGATTGTGATTGTATGATTGTGATTGTATGATTGTTTATGTATGACTGTGATTGTATGATTGTGATTGTATAATTGTGATTGTATGATTGTGATTTTATGATTGTGATTGTATGATTGTGATTGTATGATTGTGATTGTATGATTGTGATTGTATGATTGTGATTGTATGATTGTGATTGTATGATTGTGATTGTATGATTGAGATTGTATGATTGTGATTGTATGATTGTGATTGTATGATTGCGATTGTATGATTGTGATCGTATGATTGTGATTCTTTGATTTCGATTGTATGACTGTGATTGTATGATTGTGATTGTATGATTGTGATTTTATGATAGTGATCGTATGATTGTGATTGTATGATTGTGATCGTATGATTGTGATTTCATGATTGTGATTGTATGATTGTGATTGTATGATAGTAATTGTATGATTGTGATCGTATGATTGTGATTGTATGATTGTGATTGTATGATTGTGCTTGTATAATAAAGGTTGTATGATTGTTTTTGTATGATTGTGATTGTATGATTGTGATTGTATGATTGTGACTGTATTATTGTGATTGTATGATTGTGATTCCTTGATTTCGATTGTATGACTGTGATTGTATGATTGTGATTGTGTGATTGTGATTGTATGATTGTGATTGTATTTATGTGATTGTATGATTGTGATTGTATGATTGTGATTTTATGATTGTGATCGTACGATTGTGATTGCATGATTGTGATCGTATGATTGTGATTGCATGATCGTGATTGTATGATTGTGATTGTATGATTGTGATTGTGTGATTGTGATTGTATGATTGTGATTGTATGATTGTGATTGTATGATTGAGATCGTATGATTGTGATTGTATGATTGTGATTGTATGATTGTGATTGTATGATTGTGATTGTATGATTGTGATTGTATGATTGTGATGGTATAATTGTGATTCTATGATTGTGATTGTATGATTGTGATTTTGTGATTGTGATTGTATGATTGTGATTGTATGATTGTGATTGTATGATTGTGATTGTATGATTGTGATTGTATGATTGTGATTGTATGATTGTGATTGTGTGATTGTGATTGTATGATTGTGATTGTATTTTTGTGATTGTATGATTGTGATTGTATGATTGTGATTGTATGATTGTGATTGTATGATTGCGATTGTATGATTGTGATCGTATGATTGTGATTCTTTGATTTCGATTATATGACTGTGATTGTATGATTGTGATTATGTGATTGTGATTGTATGATTGTGATTGTATGATTGTGATTGTGTGATTGTGATTGTATGATTGTGATTGTATTTTTGTGATTGTATGATTGTGATTGTATGATTGTGATCGTAAGATTGTGATTGTATGATTGTGATTGTATGATTGTGATTGTATGATTGTGATTGTATGATTGCGATTGTATGATTGTGATCGTATGATTGTGATTCTTTGATTTCGATTGTATGACTGTGATTGTATGATTGTGATTATGTGATTGTGATTGTATGATTGTGATTGTATGATTGTGATTGTATGATTGTGATTGTATGATTGTGATTTTATGATTGTGATCGTATGATTGTGATTGTATGATTGTGATCGTATGATTGTGATTGCATGATTGTGATTGTATGATTGTGATTGTGTGATAGTAATTGTATGATTGTGATCGTATGATTGTGATTGTATGATTGTGATTGTATGATTGTGCTTGTATAATTAAGGTTGTATGATTGTTTTTGTATGATTGTGATTGAATGATTGTGATTGTATGATTGTGACTGTATTATTGTGATTGTATGATTGTGATTCCTTGATTTCGTTTGTATGACTGTGATTGTATGATTGTGATTGTGTGATTGTGATTGTATGATTGTGATTGTATTTTTGTGATTGTATGATTGTGATTGTATGATTGTGATTTTATGATTGTGATCGTATGATTGTGATCGTATGATTGTGATCGTATGATTGTGATTCCATGATTGTGATTGTATGATTATGATTGTATGATAGTAATTGTATGATTGTGATCGTATGATTGTGATTGTATGATTGTGATTGTACGATTGTGCTTGTATAATTAAGGTTGTATGATTGTTTTTGTATGATTGTGATTGTATGATTGTGATTGTATGATTGTGATTGTATGATTGTGATTGTATGATTGTGATTGTATGATTGTGATTGTATGATTGTGATTGTATGATTGTGATTGTATGATTGTGATTGTATGATTGTGATTGTATGATTGTGATTGTATGATTGTGATTGTATGATTGTGATTGTATGATTGTGATTGTATGATTGTGATTGTATGATTGTGATTGTATGATTGTGATTGTAGGATTGTGATTGTATGATTGAAATCGTATGATTGTGATTGTATGATTGTGATTGTATGATTGTGATTGTATAATTGTGACTGTATGATTGTGATTTTATGATTGTGATTGTCTGATTGTGATTGTATGATTGTGATTGTGTGATTGTGATTGTATGATTGTGATTGTATGATTGTGATTGTATGATTGTGATTGTATGATTGTGATTGTATGATTGTGATTGAATGATTGCGATTGTATGATTGTGATCGTATGATTGTGATTCTTTGATTTCGATTATATGACTGTGATTGTATGATTGTGATTATGTGATTGTGATTGTATGATTGTGATTGCATGATTGTGATTGTATGATTGTGATTGTATGATTGTGATTGTATGATTGTGATTTTATGGTTGTGATCGTAAGATTGTGATTGTATGATTGTGATTGTATGATTGTGATTGTATGATTGTGATTGTATGATTGTGATTGTATGATTGCGATTGTATGATTGTGATCTTATGATTGTGATTCTTTGATTTCGATTGTATGACTGTGATTGTATGATTGTGATTATGTGATTGTGATTGTATGATTGTGATTGTATGATTGTGATTGTATGATTGTGATTGTATGATTGTGATTGTATGATTGTGATTGTATGATTGTGATTGTATGATTGCGATTGTATGATTGTGATCGTATGATTGTGATTCTTTGATTTCGATTATATGACTGTGATTGTATGATTGTGATTATGTGATTGTGATTGTATGATTGTGATTGTATGATTGTGATTGTATGATTGTGATTGTATGATTGTGATTGTATGATTGTGATTGTATGATTGTGATTTTATGATTGTGATCGTAAGATTGTGATTGTATGATTGTGATTGTATGATTGTGATTGTATGATTGTGATTGTATGATTGCGATTGTATGATTGTGATCGTATGATTGTGATTCTTTGATTTCGATTGTATGACTGTGATTGTATGATTGTGATTATGTGATTGTGATTGTATGATTGTGATTGTATGATTGTGATTGTATGATTGTGATTGTATGATTGTGATTTTATGATTGTGATCGTATGATTGTGATTGTATGATTGTGATCGTATGATTGTGATTGCATGATTGTGATTGTATGATTGTGATTGTGTGATAGTAATTGTATGATTGTGATCGTATGATTGTGATTGTATGATTGTGATTGTATGATTGTGATTGTATGATTGTGATTGTATGATAGTGATTGTATGGTTCTGAAGGTTTGATTGTGATTGTATGATTGTGATTGTACGATTGTGATTGTATGATTGTGATTGTATAATTGTGACTGTATGATTGTGATTTTATGATTGTGATTGTCTGATTGTGATTGTATGATTGTGATTGTGTGATTGTGATTGTATGATTGTGATTGTATGATTGTGATTGTATGATTGTGATTGTATGATTGTGATTGTATGATTGTGATTGTATGATTGCGATTGTATGATTGTGATCGTATGATTGTGATTCTTTGATTTCGATTATATGACTGTGATTGTATGATTGTGATTATGTGATTGTGATTGTATGATTGTGATTGTATGATTGTGATTGTATGATTGTGATTGTATGATTGTGATTGTATGATTGTGATTTTATGGTTGTGATCGTAAGATTGTGATTGTATGATTGTGATTGTATGATTGTGATTGTATGATTGTGATTGTATGATTGCGATTGTATGATTGTGATCGTATGATTGTGATTCTTTGATTTCGATTGTATGACTGTGATTGTATGATTGTGATTGTATGATTGTGATTGTATGATTGTGATTGTATGATTGTGATTGTATGATTGTGATTGTATGATTGTGATTGTATGATTGTGATTGTATGATTGTGATTGTATGATTGAAATCGTATGATTGTGATTGTATGATTGTGATTGTATGATTGTGATTGTATGATTGTGATTGTATGATTGTGATTGTATGATAGTGATTGTATGGTTCTGAAGGTTTGATTGTGATTGTATGATTGTGATTGTACGATTGTGATTGTCTGATTGTGATTGTGTGATTGTGATAGTATGATTGTGATTGTCTGATTGTGATTGTATGATTGTGATTGTGTGATTGTGATTGTATGATTGTGATTGTATGATTGTGATTGTATGATTGTGATTGTATGATTGTGATTGTATGATTGTGATTGTATGATTGCGATTGTATGATTGTGATCGTATGATTGTGATTCTTTGATTTCGATTATATGACTGTGATTGTATGATTGTGATTATGTGATTGTGATTGTATGATTGTGATTGTATGATTGTGATTGTATGATTGTGATTGTATGATTGTGATTGTATGATTGTGATTTTATGATTGTGATCGTAAGATTGTGATTGTATCATTGTGATTGTATGATTGTGATTGTATGATTGTGATTGTATGATTGCGATTGTATGATTGTGATCGTATGATTGTGATTCTTTGATTTCGATTGTATGACTGTGATTGTATGATTGTGATTATGTGATTGTGATTGTATGATTGTGATTGTATGATTGTGATTGTATGATTGTGATTGTATGATTGTGATTTTATGATTGTGATCGTATGATTGTGATTGTATGATTGTGATCGTATGATTGTGATTGCATGATTGTGATTGTATGATTGTGATTGTGTGATAGTAATTGTATGCTTGTGATCGTATGATTGTGATTGTATGATTGTGATTGTATGATTGTGCTTGTATAATTAAGGTTGTATGATTGTTTTTGTATGATTGTGATTGAATGATTGTGATTGTATGATTGTGACTGTATTATTGTGATTGTATGATTGTGATTCCTTGATTTCGTTTGTATGACTGTGATTGTATGATTGTGATTGTGTGATTGTGATTGTATGATTGTGATTGTATTTTTGTGATTGTATGATTGTGATTGTATGATTGTGATTTTATGATTGTGATCGTATGATTGTGATCGTATGATTGTGATCGTATGATTGTGATTCCATGATTGTGATTGTATGATTATGATTGTATGATAGTAATTGTATGATTGTGATCGTATGATTGTGATTGTATGATTGTGATTGTACGATTGTGCTTGTATAATTAAGGTTGTATGATTGTTTTTGTATGATTGTGATTGTATGATTGTGATTGTATGATTGTGATTGTATGATTGTGATTGTATGATTGTGATTGTATGATTGTGATTGTATGATTGTGATTGTATGATTGTGATTGTATGATTGTGATTGTATGATTGTGATTGTATGATTGTGATTGTATGATTGTGATTGTATGATTGTGATTGTATGATTGTGATTGTATGATTGTGATTGTATGATTGTGATTGTATGATTGTGATTGTATGATTGTGATTGTATGATTGTGATTGTATGATTGTGATTGTATGATTGTGATTGTATGATTGTGATTGTATGATTGTGATTGTATGATTGTGATTGTAGGATTGTGATTGTATGATTGAAATCGTATGATTGTGATTGTATGATTGTGATTGTATGATTGTGATTGTATAATTGTGACTGTATGATTGTGATTTTATGATTGTGATTGTCTGATTGTGATTGTATGATTGTGATTGTGTGATTGTGATTGTATGATTGTGATTGTATGATTGTGATTGTATGATTGTGATTGTATGATTGTGATTGTATGATTGTGATTGTATGATTGCGATTGTATGATTGTGATCGTATGATTGTGATTCTTTGATTTCGATTATATGACTGTGATTGTATGATTGTGATTATGTGATTGTGATTGTATGATTGTGATTGTATGATTGTGATTGTATGATTGTGATTGTATGATTGTGATTGTATGATTGTGATTTTATGGTTGTGATCGTAAGATTGTGATTGTATGATTGTGATTGTATGATTGTGATTGTATGATTGTGATTGTATGATTGCGATTGTATGATTGTGATCGTATGATTGTGATTCTTTGATTTCGATTGTATGACTGTGATTGTATGATTGTGATTATGTGATTGTGATTGTATGATTGTGATTGTATGATTGTGATTGTATGATTGTGATTGTATGATTGTGATTGTATGATTGTGATTGTATGATTGTGATTGTATGATTGCGATTGTATGATTGTGATCGTATGATTGTGATTCTTTGATTTCGATTATATGACTGTGATTGTATGATTGTGATTATGTGATTGTGATTGTATGATTGTGATTGTATGATTGTGATTGTATGATTGTGATTGTATGATTGTGATTGTATGATTGTGATTGTATGATTGTGATTTTATGATTGTGATCGTAAGATTGTGATTGTATGATTGTGATTGTATGATTGTGATTGTATGATTGTGATTGTATGATTGCGATTGTATGATTGTGATCGTATGATTGTGATTCTTTGATTTCGATTGTATGACTGTGATTGTATGATTGTGATTATGTGATTGTGATTGTATGATTGTGATTGTATGATTGTGATTGTATGATTGTGATTGTATGATTGTGATTTTATGATTGTGATCGTATGATTGTGATTGTATGATTGTGATCGTATGATTGTGATTGCATGATTGTGATTGTATGATTGTGATTGTGTGATAGTAATTGTATGATTGTGATCGTATGATTGTGATTGTATGATTGTGATTGTATGATTGTGCTTGTATAATTAAGGTTGTATGATTGTTTTTGTATGATTGTGATTGAATGATTGTGATTGTATGATTGTGACTGTATTATTGTGATTGTATGATTGTGATTCCTTGATTTCGTTTGTATGACTGTGATTGTATGATTGTGATTGTGTGATTGTGATTGTATGATTGTGATTGTATTTTTGTGATTGTATGATTGTGATTGTATGATTGTGATTTTATGATTGTGATCGTATGATTGTGATCGTATGATTGTGATCGTATGATTGTGATTCCATGATTGTGATTGTATGATTATGATTGTATGATAGTAATTGTATGATTGTGATCGTATGATTGTGATTGTATGATTGTGATTGTACGATTGTGCTTGTATAATTAAGGTTGTATGATTGTTTTTGTATGATTGTGATTGTATGATTGTGATTGTATGATTGTGATTGTATGATTGTGATTGTATGATTGTGATTGTATGATTGTGATTGTATGATTGTGATTGTATGATTGTGATTGTATGATTGTGATTGTATGATTGTGATTGTATGATTGTGATTGTATGATTGTGATTGTATGATTGTGATTGTATGATTGTGATTGTATGATTGTGATTGTATGATTGTGATTGTATGATTGTGATTGTATGATTGTGATTGTATGATTGTGATTGTATGATTGAAATCGTATGATTGTGATTGTATGATTGTGATTGTATGATTGTGATTGTATAATTGTGACTGTATGATTGTGATTTTATGATTGTGATTGTCTGATTGTGATTGTATGATTGTGATTGTGTGATTGTGATTGTATGATTGTGATTGTATGATTGTGATTGTATGATTGTGATTGTATGATTGTGATTGTATGATTGTGATTGTATGATTGCGATTGTATGATTGTGATCGTATGATTGTGATTCTTTGATTTCGATTATATGACTGTGATTGTATGATTGTGATTATGTGATTGTGATTGTATGATTGTGATTGTATGATTGTGATTGTATGATTGTGATTGTATGATTGTGATTGTATGATTGTGATTTTATGGTTGTGATCGTAAGATTGTGATTGTATGATTGTGATTGTATGATTGTGATTGTATGATTGTGATTGTATGATTGCGATTGTATGATTGTGATCGTATGATTGTGATTCTTTGATTTCGATTGTATGACTGTGATTGTATGATTGTGATTATGTGATTGGGATTGTATGATTGTGATTGTATGATTGTGATTGTATGATTGTGATTGTATGATTGTGATTGTATGATTGTGATTGTATGATTGTGATTTTATGATTGTGATCGTATGATTGTGATTGTATGATTGTGATCGTATGATTGTGATTGCATGATTGTGATTGTATGATTGTGATTGTGTGATAGTAATTGTATGATTGTGATCGTATGATTGTGATTGTATGATTGTGATTGTATGATTGTGCTTGTATAATTAAGGTTGTATGATTGTTTTTGTATGATTGTGATTGAATGATTGTGATTGTATGATTGTGACTGTATTATTGTGATTGTATGATTGTGATTCCTTGATTTCGATTGTATGACTGTGATTGTATGATTGTGATTGTGTGAATGTGATTGTATGATTGTGATTGTATTTTTGTGATTGTATGATTGTGATTGTATGATTGTGATTTTATGATTGTGATCGTATGATTGTGATTGTATGATTGTGATCGTATGATTGTGATTCCATGATTGTGATTGTATGATTATGATTGTATGATAGTAATTGTATGATTGTGATCGTATGATTGTGATTGTATGATTGTGATTGCACGATTGTGCTTGTATAATTAAGGTTGTATGATTGTTTTTGTATGATTGTGATTGTATGATTGTGATTGTATGATTGTGATTGTATGATTGTGATTGTATGATTGTGATTGTATGATTGTGATTGTATGATTGTGATTGTATGATTGTGATTGTATGATTGTGATTGTATGATTGTGATTGTATGATTGTGATTGTATGATTGTGATTGTATGATTGTGATTGTATGATTGTGATTGTATGATTGTGATTGTATGATTGTGATTGTATGATTGTGATTGTATGATTGTGATTGTATGATTGTGATTGTATGATTGTGATTGTATGATTGTGATTGTATGATTGTGATTGTATGATTGTGATTGTATGATTGTGATTGTATGATTGAAATCGTATGATTGTGATTGTATGATTGTGATTGTATGATTGTGATTGTATGATTGTGATTGTATGATTGTGATTGTATGATTGAAATCGTATGATTGTAATTGTATGATTGTGATTGTATGATTGTGATTGTATGATTGTGATTGTATGATTGTGATTGTATGATTGTGATTGTATGATTGTGATTGTATGATTGTGATTGTATGATTGTGATTGTATGATTGTGATTTTGTGATTGTGATTGTATGATTGTGATTGTATGATTGTGATTGTATGATTGTGATTGTATGATTGTGATAGTATGATTGTGATTGTATGACTGTGATTGTATGATTGTGATTCTATGATTGTGATTGTATGATTGTTTTTGTACGATTGTGATTGTACGATTGTGATTGTAAGATTGTGATTGTATGATTGTGATTGTATGATTGAGATCGTATGATTGTGATTGTATGATTGTGATTGTATGATTGTGATTGTATGATTGTGATTGTATGATTGTGATTGTATGATTGTGATTGTATGATTTGTGATTGTATGATTGTGATTGTATGATTGTTTATGTATGATTGTTTATGTATGATTGTGATTGTATGATGGTGATTTTATGATTGTGATCTTATGATTGTGATTGTATGATTGTGATTGTATGATTGTGATTGTATGATTGTGATTGTATGATTGTGATTGTATGATTGTGATTGTATGATTGTGATTGTATGATTGTGATTGTATGATTGTGATTGTATGATTGTGATTGTATGATTGTGATTGTATGATTGTGATTGTATGATTGTGATTGTGTGATTGTGATTGTATGATTGCGATTGTATGATTGTGATCGTATGATTGTGATTCTTTGATTTCGATTGTATGACTGTGATTGTATGATTGTGATTATGTGATTGTGATTGTATGATTGTGGTTGTATGATTGTAATTGTATGATTGTGATTGTATGATTGTGATTTTAAGATTGTGATCGTATGATTGTGATTGTATGATTGTGATCGTATGATTGTGATTGCATGATTGTGATTGTATGATTGTGATTGTGTGATAGTAGTTGTATGATTGTGATCGTATGATTGTGATTGTATGATTGTGATTGTATGATTGTGCTTGTATAATTAAGGTTGTATGATTGTTTTTGTATGATTGTGATTGAATGATTGTGATTGTATGATTGTGACTGTATTATTGTGATTGTATGATTGTGATTCCTTGATTTCGATTGTATGACTGTGATTGTATGATTGTGATTGTGTGATTGTGATTGTATGATTGTGATTGCATGATTGTGATCGTATGATTGTGGTTGTATAATTAAGGTTGTATGATTGTGATTGTATGATTGTGATTGTATGATTGTGATTGTATGATTGAAATCGTATGATTGTGATTGTATGATTGTGATTGTATGATTGTGATTGTATGACAGTGATTGTATGACTGTGATTGTATGATTGTGATTGTATGATTGTGATTGTATGATTGTGATTGTATGATTGTGATTGTATGGTTGTGATTGTATGATTGTGATTGTATGATTGTGATTGTATGATTGTGATTGTATGATTGTGATTGTATGATTGTGATTGTATGATTGTGATTGTATGATTGTGATTGTATGATTGTGATTGTGTGATAGTAATTGTATGATTGTGATCGTATGATTGTGATTGTATGATTGTGATTGTATGATTGTGATTGTATGATTGAAATCGTATGATTGTGATTGTATGATTGTGATTGTATGATTGTGATTGTATGATTGTGATTGTATGACAGTGATTGTATGACTGTGATTGTATGATTGTGATTGTATGATTGTGATTGTCTGATTGTGATTGTGTGATTGTGATTGTATGATTGTGATTGTATGATTGTGATTGTATGATTGTGATCGTATGATTGTGGTTGTATAATTAAGGTTGTATGATTGTTTTTGTATGATTGTGATTGTATGATTGTGATTGTATGATTGTGATTGTGTGATAGTAATTGTATGATTGTGATCGTATGATTGTGATTGTATGATTGTGATTGTATGATTGTGCTTGTATAATTAAGGTTGTATGATTGTTTTTGTATGATTGTGATTGAATGATTGTGATTGTATGATTGTGACTGTATTATTGTGATTGTATGATTGTGATTCCTTGATTTCGGTTGTATGACTGTGATTGTATGATTGTGATTGTGTGATTGTGATTGTATGATTGTGATTGTATTTTTGTGATTGTATGATTGTGATTGTATGATTGTGATTTTATGATTGTGATCGTATGATTGTGATTGTATGATTGTGATCGTATGATTGTGATTCCATGATTGTGATTGTATGATTATGATTGTATGATAGTAATTGTATGATTGTGATCGTATGATTGTGATTGTATGATTGTGATTGTACGATTGTGCTTGTATAATTAAGGTTGTATGATTGTTTTTGTATGATTGTGATTGTATGATTGTGATTGTATGATTGTGATTGTATGATTGTGATTTTGTGATTGTGATTGTATGATTGTGATTGTATGATTGTGATTGTATGATTGTGATTGTATGATTGTGATAGTATGATTGTGATTGTATGACTGTGATTGTATGATTGTGATTGTATGATTGTGATTCTATGATTGTGATTGTATGATTGTTTTTGTACGATTGTGATTGTATGATTGTGATTGTAAGATTGTGATTGTATGATTGTGATTGTATGATTGAGATCGTATGATTGTGATTGTATGATTGTGATTGTATGATTGTGATTGTATGATTGTGATTGTATGATTGTGATTGTATGATTGTGATTGTATGATTGTTTATGTATGATTGTTTATGTATGATTGTGATTGTATAATTGTGATTGTATGATTGTGATTTTATGATTGTGATCTTATGATTGTGATTGTATGATTGTGATTGTATGATTGTGATTGTATGATTGTGATTGTATGATTGTGATTGTATGATTGTGATTGTATGATTGTGATTGTATGATTGTGATTGTATGATTGTGATTGTATGATTGTGATTGTATGATTGTGATTGTATGATTGTGATTGTATGATTGCGATTGTATGATTGTGATCGTATGATTGTGATTCTTTGATTTCGATTGTATGACTGTGATTGTATGATTGTGATTATGTGATTGTGATTGTATGATTGTGGTTGTATGATTGTAATTGTATGATTGTGATTGTATGATTGTCATTTTATGATTGTGATCGTATGATTGTGATTGTATGATTGTGATCATATGATTGTGATTGCATGATTGTGATTGTATGATTGTGATTGTGTGATAGTAGTTGTATGATTGTGATCGTATGATTGTGATTGTATGATTGTGATTGTATGATTGTGCTTGTATAATTAAGGTTGTATGATTGTTTTTGTATGATTGTGATTGAATGATTGTGATTGTATGATTGTGACTGTATTATTGTGATTGTATGATTGTGATTCCTTGATTTCGATTGTATGACTGTGATTGTATGATTGTGATTGTGTGATTGTGATTGTATGATTGTGATTGTATTTTTGTGATTGTATGATTGTGATTGTATGATTGTGATTTCATGATTGTGATCGTATGATTGTGATTGTATGATTGTGATCGTATGATTGTGATTGCATGATTGTGATTGTATGATTGTGATTGTATGATAGTAATTGTATGATTGTGATCGTATGATTGTGATTGTATGATTGTGATTGTACGATTGTGCTTGTATAATTAAGGTTGTATGATTGTTTTTGTATGATTGTGATTGTATGATTGTGATTGTATGATTGTGATTGTATGATTGTGATTGTATGATTGTGATTGTATGATTGTGATTGTATGACTGTGATTGTATGATTGTGATAGTATGATTGTGATTGTATGATTGTGATTGTATGATTGTAATTGTATGACTGTGATTGTATGATTGTGATTGTGCGATTGTGATTGTACGATTGTGATTGTACGATTGTGATTGTATGATTATGATTGTATGGTTGTGATTGTATGATTGTAATGGTATGATTGCGATTGTATGATTGCGATAGTATGATTGTGATTGTATGATTGTGATTGTATGATTGTGATTGTATGATTGCGATTGTATGATTGTGATCGTATGATTGTGATTCTTTGATTTCGATTGTATGACTGTGATTGTATGATTGTGATTATGTGATTGTGATTGTATGATTGTGATTGTATGATTGTGATTGTATGATTGTGATTGTATGATTGTGATTGTATGATTGTGATTGTATGATTGTGATTTTATGATTGTGATCGTATGATTGTGATTGTATGATTGTGATCGTATGATTGTGATTGCATGATTGTGATTGTATGATTGTGATTGTGTGATAGTAATTGTATGATTGTGATCGTATGATTGTGATTGTATGATTGTGATTATGTGATTGTGATTGTATGATTGTGATTGTATGATTGTGATTGTATGATTGTGATTGTATGATTGTGATTGTATGATTGTGATTTTATGATTGTGATCGTATGATTGTGATTGTATGATTGTGATCGTATGATTGTGATTGTATGATTGTGATTGTATGATTGTGATTGTGTGATAGTAATTGTATGATTGTGATCGTATGATTGTGATTGTATGATTGTGATTGTATGATTGTGCTTGTATAATTAAGGTTGTATGATTGTTTTTGTATGTTTGTGATTGAATGATTGTGATTGCATGATTGTGACTGTATTATTGTGATTGTATGATTGTGATTCCTTGATTTCGATTGTATGACTGTGATTGTATGATTGTGATTGTGTGATTGTGATTGTATGATTGTGATTGTATTTTTGTGATTGTATGATTGTGATTGTATGATTGTGATTCTATGATTGTGATCGTATGATTGTGATTGTATGATTGTGATTATGTGATTGTGATTGTATGATTGTGATTGTATGATTGTGATTGTATGATTGTGATTGTATGATTGTGATTTTATGATTGTGATCGTATGATTGTGATTGTATGATTGTGATCGTATGATTGTGATTGTATGATTGTGATTGTATGATTGTGATTGTGTGATAGTAATTGTATGATTGTGATCGTATGATTGTGATTGTATGATTGTGATTGTATGATTGTGCTTGTATAATTAAGGTTGTATGATTGTTTTTGTATGTTTGTGATTGAATGATTGTGATTGCATGATTGTGACTGTATTATTGTGATTGTATGATTGTGATTCCTTGATTTCGATTGTATGACTGTGATTGTATGATTGTGATTGTGTGATTGTGATTGTATGATTGTGATTGTATTTTTGTGATTGTATGATTGTGATTGTATGATTGTGATTCTATGATTGTGATCGTATGATTGTGATTGTACGATTGTGATTGTATGATTGTGATTGTAAGATTGTGATTGTATGATTGTGATTGTATGATTGAGATCGTATGATTGTGATTGTATGATTGTGATTGTGTGATTATGATGGTATGATTGTGATCGTATGATTGTGATTGTATGATTGTGATTGTATGATTGTGATTGTATGATTGTGATTGTATGATTGTGATGGTATGATAGTGATTGTATGGTTCTGATTGTTTGATTGTGATTGTATGATTGTGATTGTCTGATTGTGATTGTGTGATTGTGATTGTATGATTGTGATTGTATGATTGTGATTGTATGATTGTGATTGTATGATTGTAATTGTATGACTGTGATTGTATGATTGTGATGGTATGATAGTGATTGTATGGTTCTGATTGTTTGATTGTGATTGTATGATTGTGATTGTCTGATTGTGATTGTATGATTGTGATTGTATGATTGTGATTGTATGATTGTGATTGTATGTTTGTGATTGTATGATTGTGATTGTATGATTGTGATTGTATGATTGTGATTGTATGATTGTGATTGTATGATTGTGATTGTATGATTGTGATTGTATGATTGTGATTGTATGATTGTGATTGTATGATTGTGATTGTATGATTGTGATTGTATGATTGTGATTGTATGATTGTGATTGTATGATTGTGATTGTATGATTGTGATTGTATGATTGTGATTGTATGATTGTGATTGTATGATTGTGATTGTATGATTGTGATTGTATGATTGTGATGGTATGATAGTGATTGTATGGTTCTGATTGTTTGATTGTGATTGTATGATTGTGATTGTCTGATTGTGATTGTGTGATTGTGATTGTATGATTGTGATTGTATGATTGTGATTGTATGATTGTGATCGTATGATTGTGGTTGTATGATTGTGATTGTGTGATAGTGATTGTGTGATTGTGATTGTATGATTGTGATTGTATGATTGTGATTGTATGATTGTGATTGTATGATTGTGATTGTATGATTGTGATTGTATGATTGTGATTGTATGATTGTGATTTTGTGATTGTGATTGTAAGATTGTGATTGTATGATTGAGATCGTATGATTGTGATTGTATGATTGTGATTGTATGATTGTGATTGTATGATTGTGATTGTATGATTGTGATTGTATGATTGTGATTGTATGATTGTGATTGTATGATTGTGATTGTATGATTGTGATTGTATGATTGCGATTGTATGATTGTGATCGTATGATTGTGATTCTTTGATTTCGATTGTATGACTGTGATTGTATGATTGTGATTATGTGATTGTGATTGTATGATTGTGGTTGTATGATTGTAATTGTATGATTGTGATTGTATGATTGTCATTTTATGATTGTGATCGTATGATTGTGATTGTATGATTGTGATCATATGATTGTGATTGCATGATTGTGATTGTATGATTGTGATTGTGTGATAGTAGTTGTATGATTGTGATCGTATGATTGTGATTGTATGATTGTGATTGTATGATTGTGCTTGTATAATTAAGGTTGTATGATTGTTTTTGTATGATTGTGATTGAATGATTGTGATTGTATGATTGTGACTGTATTATTGTGATTGTATGATTGTGATTCCTTGATTTCGATTGTATGACTGTGATTGTATGATTGTGATTGTGTGATTGTGATTGTATGATTGTGATTGTATTTTTGTGATTGTATGATTGTGATTGTATGATTGTGATTTCATGATTGTGATCGTATGATTGTGATTGTATGATTGTGATCGTATGATTGTGATTGCATGATTGTGATTGTATGATTGTGATTGTATGATAGTAATTGTATGATTGTGATCGTATGATTGTGATTGTATGATTGTGATTGTACGATTGTGCTTGTATAATTAAGGTTGTATGATTGTTTTTGTATGATTGTGATTGTATGATTGTGATTGTATGATTGTGATTGTATGATTGTGATTGTATGATTGTGATTGTATGATTGTGATTGTATGACTGTGATTGTATGATTGTGATAGTATGATTGTGATTGTATGATTGTGATTGTATGATTGTAATTGTATGACTGTGATTGTATGATTGTGATTGTGCGATTGTGATTGTACGATTGTGATTGTACGATTGTGATTGTATGATTATGATTGTATGGTTGTGATTGTATGATTGTAATGGTATGATTGCGATTGTATGATTGCGATAGTATGATTGTGATTGTATGATTGTGATTGTATGATTGTGATTGTATGATTGCGATTGTATGATTGTGATCGTATGATTGTGATTCTTTGATTTCGATTGTATGACTGTGATTGTATGATTGTGATTATGTGATTGTGATTGTATGATTGTGATTGTATGATTGTGATTGTATGATTGTGATTGTATGATTGTGATTGTATGATTGTGATTGTATGATTGTGATTTTATGATTGTGATCGTATGATTGTGATTGTATGATTGTGATCGTATGATTGTGATTGCATGATTGTGATTGTATGATTGTGATTGTGTGATAGTAATTGTATGATTGTGATCGTATGATTGTGATTGTATGATTGTGATTATGTGATTGTGATTGTATGATTGTGATTGTATGATTGTGATTGTATGATTGTGATTGTATGATTGTGATTGTATGATTGTGATTTTATGATTGTGATCGTATGATTGTGATTGTATGATTGTGATCGTATGATTGTGATTGTATGATTGTGATTGTATGATTGTGATTGTGTGATAGTAATTGTATGATTGTGATCGTATGATTGTGATTGTATGATTGTGATTGTATGATTGTGCTTGTATAATTAAGGTTGTATGATTGTTTTTGTATGTTTGTGATTGAATGATTGTGATTGCATGATTGTGACTGTATTATTGTGATTGTATGATTGTGATTCCTTGATTTCGATTGTATGACTGTGATTGTATGATTGTGATTGTGTGATTGTGATTGTATGATTGTGATTGTATTTTTGTGATTGTATGATTGTGATTGTATGATTGTGATTCTATGATTGTGATCGTATGATTGTGATTGTATGATTGTGATTATGTGATTGTGATTGTATGATTGTGATTGTATGATTGTGATTGTATGATTGTGATTGTATGATTGTGATTTTATGATTGTGATCGTATGATTGTGATTGTATGATTGTGATCGTATGATTGTGATTGTATGATTGTGATTGTATGATTGTGATTGTGTGATAGTAATTGTATGATTGTGATCGTATGATTGTGATTGTATGATTGTGATTGTATGATTGTGCTTGTATAATTAAGGTTGTATGATTGTTTTTGTATGTTTGTGATTGAATGATTGTGATTGCATGATTGTGACTGTATTATTGTGATTGTATGATTGTGATTCCTTGATTTCGATTGTATGACTGTGATTGTATGATTGTGATTGTGTGATTGTGATTGTATGATTGTGATTGTATTTTTGTGATTGTATGATTGTGATTGTATGATTGTGATTCTATGATTGTGATCGTATGATTGTGATTGTACGATTGTGATTGTATGATTGTGATTGTAAGATTGTGATTGTATGATTGTGATTGTATGATTGAGATCGTATGATTGTGATTGTATGATTGTGATTGTGTGATTATGATGGTATGATTGTGATCGTATGATTGTGATTGTATGATTGTGATTGTATGATTGTGATTGTATGATTGTGATTGTATGATTGTGATGGTATGATAGTGATTGTATGGTTCTGATTGTTTGATTGTGATTGTATGATTGTGATTGTCTGATTGTGATTGTGTGATTGTGATTGTATGATTGTGATTGTATGATTGTGATTGTATGATTGTGATTGTATGATTGTAATTGTATGACTGTGATTGTATGATTGTGATGGTATGATAGTGATTGTATGGTTCTGATTGTTTGATTGTGATTGTATGATTGTGATTGTCTGATTGTGATTGTATGATTGTGATTGTATGATTGTGATTGTATGATTGTGATTGTATGTTTGTGATTGTATGATTGTGATTGTATGATTGTGATTGTATGATTGTGATTGTATGATTGTGATTGTATGATTGTGATTGTATGATTGTGATTGTATGATTGTGATTGTATGATTGTGATTGTATGATTGTGATTGTATGATTGTGATTGTATGATTGTGATTGTATGATTGTGATTGTATGATTGTGATTGTATGATTGTGATTGTATGATTGTGATTGTATGATTGTGATTGTATGATTGTGATTGTATGATTGTGATTGTATGATTGTGATGGTATGATAGTGATTGTATGGTTCTGATTGTTTGATTGTGATTGTATGATTGTGATTGTCTGATTGTGATTGTGTGATTGTGATTGTATGATTGTGATTGTATGATTGTGATTGTATGATTGTGATCGTATGATTGTGGTTGTATGATTGTGATTGTGTGATAGTGATTGTGTGATTGTGATTGTATGATTGTGATTGTATGATTGTGATTGTATGATTGTGATTGTATGATTGTGATTGTATGATTGTGATTGTATGATTGTGATTGTATGATTGTGATTTTGTGATTGTGATTGTAAGATTGTGATTGTATGATTGAGATCGTATGATTGTGATTGTATGATTGTGATTGTATGGTTGTGATTGTATGATTGTGATTGTATGATTGTGATTGTATGATTGTGATTGTGTGATTGTGATTGTATGATTGTGTTTGTATGATTGTGATTGCATGATTGTGATCGTATGATTGTGGTTGTATAATTAAGGTTGTATGATTGTGATTGTATGATTGTGATTGTATGATTGTGATTGTATGATTGTGATTGTATGATTGAGATCGTATGATTGTGATTGTATGATTGTGATTGTATGATTGTGATTGTATGATTGTGATTGTATGATTGAGACCGTATGATTGTGATTGTGTGATAATAATTGTATGATTGTGATCGTATGATTGTGATCGTATGATTGATGTTGTATGATTGTGATTGTGTGATAGTGATTGTGTGATTGTGATTGTATGATTGTGATTGTATTATTCTGATTGTTTGATTGTGATTGTATGATTGTGAATGTATGACTGTGATTGTATGATTGTGATCGTATGATTGTGGTTGTATAATTAAGGTTGTATGATTGTTTTTGTATGATTGTGATTGTATGATTGTGATTGTATGATTGTGATTGTATGATTGTGATTGTATGATTGTGATTGTATGATTGTGATTGTATGATTGTGATTGTATGATTGTGATTGTATGATTGTGATTGTATGATTGTGATTGTATGATTGTGATTGTATGATTGTGATAGTATGATTGTGATTGTATGACTGTGATTGTATGATTGTGATTCTATGATTGTGATTGTATGATTGTTTTTGTACGATTGTGATTGTACGATTGTGATTGTAAGATTGTGATTGTATGATTGTGATTGTATGATTGAGATCGTATGATTGTGATTGTATGATTGTGATTGTATGATTGTGATTGTATGATTGTGATTGTATGATTGTGATTGTATGATTGTGATTGTATGATTTGTGATTGTATGATTGTGATTGTATGATTGTTTATGTATGATTGTTTATGTATGATTGTGATTGTATGATTGTGATTTTATGATTGTGATCTTATGATTGTGATTGTATGATTGTGATTGTATGATTGTGATTGTATGATTGTGATTGTATGATTGTGATTGTATGATTGTGATTGTATGATTGTGATTGTATGATTGTGATTGTATGATTGTGATTGTATGATTGTGATTGTATGATTGTGATTGTGTGATTGTGATTGTATGATTGCGATTGTATGATTGTGATCGTATGATTGTGATTCTTTGATTTCGATTGTATGATTGTGATTGTATGATTGTGGTTGTATGATTGTAATTGTATGATTGTGATTGTATGATTGTGATTTTAAGATTGTGATCGTATGATTGTGATTGTATGATTGTGATCGTATGATTGTGATTGCATGATTGTGATTGTATGATTGTGATTGTGTGATAGTAGTTGTATGATTGTGATCGTATGATTGTGATTGTATGATTGTGATTGTATGATTGTGCTTGTATAATTAAGGTTGTATGATTGTTTTTGTATGATTGTGATTGAATGATTGTGATTGTATGATTGTGACTGTATTATTGTGATTGTATGATTGTGATTCCTTGATTTCGATTGTATGACTGTGATTGTATGATTGTGATTGTGTGATTGTGATTGTATGATTGTGATTGCATGATTGTGATCGTATGATTGTGGTTGTATAATTAAGGTTGTATGATTGTGATTGTATGATTGTGATTGTATGATTGTGATTGTATGATTGAAATCGTATGATTGTGATTGTATGATTGTGATTGTATGATTGTGATTGTATGACAGTGATTGTATGACTGTGACTGTATGATTGTGATTGTATGATTGTGATTGTATGATTGTGATTGTATGATTGTGATTGTATGGTTGTGATTGTATGATTGTGATTGTATGATTGTGATTGTATGATTGTGATTGTATGATTGTGATTGTATGATTGTGATTGTATGATTGTGATTGTATGATTGTGATTGTATGATTGTGATTGTGTGATAGTAATTGTATGATTGTGATCGTATGATTGTGATTGTATGATTGTGATTGTATGATTGTGATTGTATGATTGAAATCGTATGATTGTGATTGTATGATTGTGATTGTATGATTGTGATTGTATGACAGTGATTGTATGACTGTGATTGTATGATTGTGATTGTATGATTGTGATTGTCTGATTGTGATTGTGTGATTGTGATTGTATGATTGTGATTGTATGATTGTGATTGTATGATTGTGATCGTATGATTGTGGTTGTATAATTAAGGTTGTATGATTGTTTTTGTATGATTGTGATTGTATGATTGTGATTGTATGATTGTGATTGTGTGATAGTAATTGTATGATTGTGATCGTATGATTGTGATTGTATGATTGTGATTGTATGATTGTGCTTGTATAATTAAGGTTGTATGATTGTTTTTGTATGATTGTGATTGAATGATTGTGATTGTATGATTGTGACTGTATTATTGTGATTGTATGATTGTGATTCCTTGATTTCGGTTGTATGACTGTGATTGTATGATTGTGATTGTGTGATTGTGATTGTATGATTGTGATTGTATTTTTGTGATTGTATGATTGTGATTGTATGATTGTGATTTTATGATTGTGATCGTATGATTGTGATTGTATGATTGTGATCGTATGATTGTGATTCCATGATTGTGATTGTATGATTATGATTGTATGATAGTAATTGTATGATTGTGATCGTATGATTGTGATTGTATGATTGTGATTGTACGATTGTGCTTGTATAATTAAGGTTGTATGATTGTTTTTGTATGATTGTGATTGTATGATTGTGATTGTATGATTGTGATTGTATGATTGTGATTGTATGATTGTGATTTTGTGATTGTGATTGTATGATTGTGATTGTATGATTGTGATTGTATGATTGTGATTGTATGATTGTGATAGTATGATTGTGATTGTATGACTGTGATTGTATGATTGTGATTGTATGATTGTGATTCTATGATTGTGATTGTATGATTGTTTTTGTACGATTGTGATTGTATGATTGTGATTGTAAGATTGTGATTGTATGATTGTGATTGTATGATTGAGATCGTATGATTGTGATTGTATGATTGTGATTGTATGATTGTGATTGTATGATTGTGATTGTATGATTGTGATTGTATGATTGTGATTGTATGATTGTTTATGTATGATTGTTTATGTATGATTGTGATTGTATAATTGTGATTGTATGATTGTGATTTTATGATTGTGATCTTATGATTGTGATTGTATGATTGTGATTGTATGATTGTGATTGTATGATTGTGATTGTATGATTGTGATTGTATGATTGTGATTGTATGATTGTGATTGTATGATTGTGATTGTATGATTGTGATTGTATGATTGTGATTGTATGATTGTGATTGTATGATTGTGATTGTATGATTGCGATTGTATGATTGTGATCGTATGATTGTGATTCTTTGATTTCGATTGTATGACTGTGATTGTATGATTGTGATTATGTGATTGTGATTGTATGATTGTGGTTGTATGATTGTAATTGTATGATTGTGATTGTATGATTGTCATTTTATGATTGTGATCGTATGATTGTGATTGTATGATTGTGATCATATGATTGTGATTGCATGATTGTGATTGTATGATTGTGATTGTGTGATAGTAGTTGTATGATTGTGATCGTATGATTGTGATTGTATGATTGTGATTGTATGATTGTGCTTGTATAATTAAGGTTGTATGATTGTTTTTGTATGATTGTGATTGAATGATTGTGATTGTATGATTGTGACTGTATTATTGTGATTGTATGATTGTGATTCCTTGATTTCGATTGTATGACTGTGATTGTATGATTGTGATTGTGTGATTGTGATTGTATGATTGTGATTGTATTTTTGTGATTGTATGATTGTGATTGTATGATTGTGATTTCATGATTGTGATCGTATGATTGTGATTGTATGATTGTGATCGTATGATTGTGATTGCATGATTGTGATTGTATGATTGTGATTGTATGATAGTAATTGTATGATTGTGATCGTATGATTGTGATTGTATGATTGTGATTGTACGATTGTGCTTGTATAATTAAGGTTGTATGATTGTTTTTGTATGATTGTGATTGTATGATTGTGATTGTATGATTGTGATTGTATGATTGTGATTGTATGATTGTGATTGTATGATTGTGATTGTATGACTGTGATTGTATGATTGTGATAGTATGATTGTGATTGTATGATTGTGATTGTATGATTGTAATTGTATGACTGTGATTGTATGATTGTGATTGTGCGATTGTGATTGTACGATTGTGATTGTACGATTGTGATTGTATGATTATGATTGTATGGTTGTGATTGTATGATTGTAATGGTATGATTGCGATTGTATGATTGCGATAGTATGATTGTGATTGTATGATTGTGATTGTATGATTGTGATTGTATGATTGCGATTGTATGATTGTGATCGTATGATTGTGATTCTTTGATTTCGATTGTATGACTGTGATTGTATGATTGTGATTATGTGATTGTGATTGTATGATTGTGATTGTATGATTGTGATTGTATGATTGTGATTGTATGATTGTGATTGTATGATTGTGATTGTATGATTGTGATTTTATGATTGTGATCGTATGATTGTGATTGTATGATTGTGATCGTATGATTGTGATTGCATGATTGTGATTGTATGATTGTGATTGTGTGATAGTAATTGTATGATTGTGATCGTATGATTGTGATTGTATGATTGTGATTATGTGATTGTGATTGTATGATTGTGATTGTATGATTGTGATTGTATGATTGTGATTGTATGATTGTGATTTTATGATTGTGATCGTATGATTGTGATTGTATGATTGTGATCGTATGATTGTGATTGTATGATTGTGATTGTATGATTGTGATTGTGTGATAGTAATTGTATGATTGTGATCGTATGATTGTGATTGTATGATTGTGATTGTATGATTGTGCTTGTATAATTAAGGTTGTATGATTGTTTTTGTATGTTTGTGATTGAATGATTGTGATTGCATGATTGTGACTGTATTATTGTGATTGTATGATTGTGATTCCTTGATTTCGATTGTATGACTGTGATTGTATGATTGTGATTGTGTGATTGTGATTGTATGATTGTGATTGTATTTTTGTGATTGTATGATTGTGATTGTATGATTGTGATTCTATGATTGTGATCGTATGATTGTGATTGTATGATTGTGATTATGTGATTGTGATTGTATGATTGTGATTGTATGATTGTGATTGTATGATTGTGATTGTATGATTGTGATTTTATGATTGTGATCGTATGATTGTGATTGTATGATTGTGATCGTATGATTGTGATTGTATGATTGTGATTGTATGATTGTGATTGTGTGATAGTAATTGTATGATTGTGATCGTATGATTGTGATTGTATGATTGTGATTGTATGATTGTGCTTGTATAATTAAGGTTGTATGATTGTTTTTGTATGTTTGTGATTGAATGATTGTGATTGCATGATTGTGACTGTATTATTGTGATTGTATGATTGTGATTCCTTGATTTCGATTGTATGACTGTGATTGTATGATTGTGATTGTGTGATTGTGATTGTATGATTGTGATTGTATTTTTGTGATTGTATGATTGTGATTGTATGATTGTGATTCTATGATTGTGATCGTATGATTGTGATTGTACGATTGTGATTGTATGATTGTGATTGTAAGATTGTGATTGTATGATTGTGATTGTATGATTGAGATCGTATGATTGTGATTGTATGATTGTGATTGTGTGATTATGATGGTATGATTGTGATCGTATGATTGTGATTGTATGATTGTGATTGTATGATTGTGATTGTATGATTGTGATTGTATGATTGTGATGGTATGATAGTGATTGTATGGTTCTGATTGTTTGATTGTGATTGTATGATTGTGATTGTCTGATTGTGATTGTGTGATTGTGATTGTATGATTGTGATTGTATGATTGTGATTGTATGATTGTGATTGTATGATTGTAATTGTATGACTGTGATTGTATGATTGTGATGGTATGATAGTGATTGTATGGTTCTGATTGTTTGATTGTGATTGTATGATTGTGATTGTCTGATTGTGATTGTATGATTGTGATTGTATGATTGTGATTGTATGATTGTGATTGTATGTTTGTGATTGTATGATTGTGATTGTATGATTGTGATTGTATGATTGTGATTGTATGATTGTGATTGTATGATTGTGATTGTATGATTGTGATTGTATGATTGTGATTGTATGATTGTGATTGTATGATTGTGATTGTATGATTGTGATTGTATGATTGTGATTGTATGATTGTGATTGTATGATTGTGATTGTATGATTGTGATTGTATGATTGTGATTGTATGATTGTGATTGTATGATTGTGATTGTATGATTGTGATTGTATGATTGTGATGGTATGATAGTGATTGTATGGTTCTGATTGTTTGATTGTGATTGTATGATTGTGATTGTCTGATTGTGATTGTGTGATTGTGATTGTATGATTGTGATTGTATGATTGTGATTGTATGATTGTGATCGTATGATTGTGGTTGTATGATTGTGATTGTGTGATAGTGATTGTGTGATTGTGATTGTATGATTGTGATTGTATGATTGTGATTGTATGATTGTGATTGTATGATTGTGATTGTATGATTGTGATTGTATGATTGTGATTGTATGATTGTGATTTTGTGATTGTGATTGTAAGATTGTGATTGTATGATTGAGATCGTATGATTGTGATTGTATGGTTGTGATTGTATGATTGTGATTGTATGATTGTGATTGTATGATTGTGATTGTGTGATTGTGATTGTATGATTGTGTTTGTATGATTGTGATTGCATGATTGTGATCGTATGATTGTGGTTGTATAATTAAGGTTGTATGATTGTGATTGTATGATTGTGATTGTATGATTGTGATTGTATGATTGTGATTGTATGATTGAGATCGTATGATTGTGATTGTATGATTGTGATTGTATGATTGTGATTGTATGATTGTGATTGTATGATTGAGACCGTATGATTGTGATTGTGTGATAATAATTGTATGATTGTGATCGTATGATTGTGATCGTATGATTGATGTTGTATGATTGTGATTGTGTGATAGTGATTGTGTGATTGTGATTGTATGATTGTGATTGTATTATTCTGATTGTTTGATTGTGATTGTATGATTGTGAATGTATGACTGTGATTGTATGATTGTGATCGTATGATTGTGGTTGTATAATTAAGGTTGTATGATTGTTTTTGTATGTTTGTGATTGAATGATTGTGATTGCATGATTGTGACTGTATTATTGTGATTGTATGATTGTGATTCCTTGATTTCGATTGTATGACTGTGATTGTATGATTGTGATTGTGTGATTGTGATTGTATGATTGTGATTGTATTTTTGTGATTGTATGATTGTGATTGTATGATTGTGATTCTATGATTGTGATCGTATGATTGTGATTGTATGATTGTGATTATGTGATTGTGATTGTATGATTGTGATTGTATGATTGTGATTGTATGATTGTGATTGTATGATTGTGATTTTATGATTGTGATCGTATGATTGTGATTGTATGATTGTGATCGTATGATTGTGATTGTATGATTGTGATTGTATGATTGTGATTGTGTGATAGTAATTGTATGATTGTGATCGTATGATTGTGATTGTATGATTGTGATTGTATGATTGTGCTTGTATAATTAAGGTTGTATGATTGTTTTTGTATGTTTGTGATTGAATGATTGTGATTGCATGATTGTGACTGTATTATTGTGATTGTATGATTGTGATTCCTTGATTTCGATTGTATGACTGTGATTGTATGATTGTGATTGTGTGATTGTGATTGTATGATTGTGATTGTATTTTTGTGATTGTATGATTGTGATTGTATGATTGTGATTCTATGATTGTGATCGTATGATTGTGATTGTACGATTGTGATTGTATGATTGTGATTGTAAGATTGTGATTGTATGATTGTGATTGTATGATTGAGATCGTATGATTGTGATTGTATGATTGTGATTGTGTGATTATGATGGTATGATTGTGATCGTATGATTGTGATTGTATGATTGTGATTGTATGATTGTGATTGTATGATTGTGATTGTATGATTGTGATGGTATGATAGTGATTGTATGGTTCTGATTGTTTGATTGTGATTGTATGATTGTGATTGTCTGATTGTGATTGTGTGATTGTGATTGTATGATTGTGATTGTATGATTGTGATTGTATGATTGTGATTGTATGATTGTAATTGTATGACTGTGATTGTATGATTGTGATGGTATGATAGTGATTGTATGGTTCTGATTGTTTGATTGTGATTGTATGATTGTGATTGTCTGATTGTGATTGTATGATTGTGATTGTATGATTGTGATTGTATGATTGTGATTGTATGATTGTGATTGTATGATTGTGATTGTATGATTATGATTGTATGATTGTGATTGTATGATTGTGATTGTATGATTGTGATTGTATGATTGTGATTGTATGATTGTGATTGTATGATTGTGATTGTATGATTGTGATTGTATGATTGTGATTGTATGATTGTGATTGTATGATTGTGATTGTATGATTGTGATGGTATGATAGTGATTGTATGGTTCTGATTGTTTGATTGTGATTGTATGATTGTGATTGTCTGATTGTGATTGTGTGATTGTGATTGTATGATTGTGATTGTATGATTGTGATTGTATGATTGTGATCGTATGATTGTGGTTGTATGATTGTGATTGTGTGATAGTGATTGTGTGATTGTGATTGTATGATTGTGATTGTATGATTGTGATTGTATGATTGTGATTGTATGATTGTGATTGTATGATTGTGATTGTATGATTGTGATTGTATGATTGTGATTTTGTGATTGTGATTGTAAGATTGTGATTGTATGATTGAGATCGTATGATTGTGATTGTATGATTGTGATTGTATGGTTGTGATTGTATGATTGTGATTGTATGATTGTGATTGTATGATTGTGATTGTGTGATTGTGATTGTATGATTGTGTTTGTATGATTGTGATTGCATGATTGTGATCGTATGATTGTGGTTGTATAATTAAGGTTGTATGATTGTGATTGTATGATTGTGATTGTATGATTGTGATTGTATGATTGTGATTGTATGATTGAGATCGTATGATTGTGATTGTATGATTGTGATTGTATGATTGTGATTGTATGATTGTGATTGTATGATTGAGACCGTATGATTGTGATTGTGTGATAATAATTGTATGATTGTGATCGTATGATTGTGATCGTATGATTGATGTTGTATGATTGTGATTGTGTGATAGTGATTGTGTGATTGTGATTGTATGATTGTGATTGTATTATTCTGATTGTTTGATTGTGATTGTATGATTGTGAATGTATGACTGTGATTGTATGATTGTGATCGTATGATTGTGGTTGTATAATTAAGGTTGTATGATTGTTTTTGTATGATTGTGATTGTATGATTGTGATTGTATGATTGTGATTGTATGATTGTGATTGTATGATTGTGATTGTATGATTGTGATTGTATGATTGTGATTGTATGATTGTGATTGTATGATTGTGATTGTATGATTGTGATTGTATGATTGTGATAGTATGATTGTGATTGTATGACTGTGATTGTATGATTGTGATTCTATGATTGTGATTGTATGATTGTTTTTGTACGATTGTGATTGTACGATTGTGATTGTAAGATTGTGATTGTATGATTGTGATTGTATGATTGAGATCGTATGATTGTGATTGTATGATTGTGATTGTATGATTGTGATTGTATGATTGTGATTGTATGATTGTGATTGTATGATTTGTGATTGTATGATTGTGATTGTATGATTGTTTATGTATGATTGTTTATGTATGATTGTGATTGTATGATGGTGATTTTATGATTGTGATCTTATGATTGTGATTGTATGATTGTGATTGTATGATTGTGATTGTATGATTGTGATTGTATGATTGTGATTGTATGATTGTGATTGTATGATTGTGATTGTATGATTGTGATTGTATGATTGTGATTGTATGATTGTGATTGTATGATTGTGATTGTGTGATTGTGATTGTATGATTGCGATTGTATGATTGTGATCGTATGATTGTGATTCTTTGATTTCGATTGTATGACTGTGATTGTATGATTGTGATTATGTGATTGTGATTGTATGATTGTGGTTGTATGATTGTAATTGTATGATTGTGATTGTATGATTGTGATTTTAAGATTGTGATCGTATGATTGTGATTGTATGATTGTGATCGTATGATTGTGATTGCATGATTGTGATTGTATGATTGTGATTGTGTGATAGTAGTTGTATGATTGTGATCGTATGATTGTGATTGTATGATTGTGATTGTATGATTGTGCTTGTATAATTAAGGTTGTATGATTGTTTTTGTATGATTGTGATTGAATGATTGTGATTGTATGATTGTGACTGTATTATTGTGATTGTATGATTGTGATTCCTTGATTTCGATTGTATGACTGTGATTGTATGATTGTGATTGTGTGATTGTGATTGTATGATTGTGATTGCATGATTGTGATCGTATGATTGTGGTTGTATAATTAAGGTTGTATGATTGTGATTGTATGATTGTGATTGTATGATTGTGATTGTATGATTGAAATCGTATGATTGTGATTGTATGATTGTGATTGTATGATTGTGATTGTATGACAGTGATTGTATGACTGTGATTGTATGATTGTGATTGTATGATTGTGATTGTATGATTGTGATTGTATGATTGTGATTGTATGGTTGTGATTGTATGATTGTGATTGTATGATTGTGATTGTATGATTGTGATTGTATGATTGTGATTGTATGATTGTGATTGTATGATTGTGATTGTATGATTGTGATTGTATGATTGTGATTGTATGATTGAAATCGTATGATTGTGATTGTATGATTGTGATTGTATGATTGTGATTGTATGACAGTGATTGTATGACTGTGATTGTATGATTGTGATTGTATGATTGTGATTGTCTGATTGTGATTGTGTGATTGTGATTGTATGATTGTGATTGTATGATTGTGATTGTATGATTGTGATCGTATGATTGTGGTTGTATAATTAAGGTTGTATGATTGTTTTTGTATGATTGTGATTGTATGATTGTGATTGTATGATTGTGATTGTGTGATAGTAATTGTATGATTGTGATCGTATGATTGTGATTGTATGATTGTGATTGTATGATTGTGCTTGTATAATTAAGGTTGTATGATTGTTTTTGTATGATTGTGATTGAATGATTGTGATTGTATGATTGTGACTGTATTATTGTGATTGTATGATTGTGATTCCTTGATTTCGGTTGTATGACTGTGATTGTATGATTGTGATTGTGTGATTGTGATTGTATGATTGTGATTGTATTTTTGTGATTGTATGATTGTGATTGTATGATTGTGATTTTATGATTGTGATCGTATGATTGTGATTGTATGATTGTGATCGTATGATTGTGATTCCATGATTGCGATTGTATGATTATGATTGTATGATAGTAATTGTATGATTGTGATCGTATGATTGTGATTGTATGATTGTGATTGTACGATTGTGCTTGTATAATTAAGGTTGTATGATTGTTTTTGTATGATTGTGATTGTATGATTGTGATTGTATGATTGTGATTGTATGATTGTGATTTTGTGATTGTGATTGTATGATTGTGATTGTATGATTGTGATTGTATGATTGTGATTGTATGATTGTGATAGTATGATTGTGATTGTATGACTGTGATTGTATGATTGTGATTGTATGATTGTGATTCTATGATTGTGATTGTATGATTGTTTTTGTACGATTGTGATTGTATGATTGTGATTGTAAGATTGTGATTGTATGATTGTGATTGTATGATTGAGATCGTATGATTGTGATTGTATGATTGTGATTGTATGATTGTGATTGTATGATTGTGATTGTATGATTGTGATTGTATGATTGTGATTGTATGATTGTTTATGTATGATTGTTTATGTATGAGATTGTGATTGTATAATGTGATTGTATGATTGTGATTTAATGATTGTGATCTATGATTGTGATTGTATGATTGTGATTGTATGATTGTGATTGTATGATTGTGATTGTATGATTGTGATTGTATGATTGTGATTGTATGATTGTGATTGTATGATTGTGATTGTATGATTGTGATTGTATGATTGTGATTGTATGATTGTGATTGTATGATTGTGATTGTATGATTGCGATTGTATGATTGTGATCGTATGATTGTGATTCTTTGATTTCGATTGTATGACTGTGATTGTATGATTGTGATTATGTGATTGTGATTGTATGATTGTGGTTGTATGATTGTAATTGTATGATTGTGATTGTATGATTGTGATTTTATGATTGTGATCGTATGATTGTGATTGTATGATTGTGATCATATGATTGTGATTGCATGATTGTGATTGTATGATTGTGATTGTGTGATAGTAGTTGTATGATTGTGATCGTATGATTGTGATTGTATGATTGTGATTGTATGATTGTGCTTGTATAATTAAGGTTGTATGATTGTTTTTGTATGATTGTGATTGAATGATTGTGATTGTATGATTGTGACTGTATTATTGTGATTGTATGATTGTGATTCCTTGATTTCGATTGTATGACTGTGATTGTATGATTGTGATTGTGTGATTGTGATTGTATGATTGTGATTGTATTTTTGTGATTGTATGATTGTGATTGTATGATTGTGATTTCATGATTGTGATCGTATGATTGTGATTGTATGATTGTGATCGTATGATTGTGATTGCATGATTGTGATTGTATGATTGTGATTGTATGATAGTAATTGTATGATTGTGATCGTATGATTGTGATTGTATGTTTGTGATTGTACGATTGTGCTTGTATAATTAAGGTTGTATGATTGTTTTTGTATGATTGTGATTGTATGATTGTGATTGTATGATTGTGATTGTATGATTGTGATTGTATGATTGTGATTGTATGATTGTGATTGTATGATTGTGATTGTATGACTGTGATTGTATGATTGTGATAGTATGATTGTGATTGTATGATTGTGATTGTATGATTGTAATTGTAAGACTGTGATTGTATGATTGTGATTGTGCGATTGTGATTGTACGATTGTGATTGTACGATTGTGATTGTATGATTATGATTGTATGTTGTGATTGTATGATTGTAATGGTATGATTGCGATTGTATGATTGCGATAGTATGATTGTGATTGTATGATTGTGATTGTATGATTGTGATTGTATGATTGCGATTGTATGATTGTGATCGTATGATTGTGATTCTTTGATTTCGATTGTATGACTGTGATTGTATGATTGTGATTATGTGATTGTGATTGTATGATTGTGATTGTATGATTGTGATTGTATGATTGTGATTGTATGATTGTGATTTGTATGATTGTGATTGTTGATTGTGATTTTATGATTGTGATCGTATGATTGTGATTGTATGATTGTGATCGTATGATTGTGATTGCATGATTGTGATTGTAGATTGTGATTGTGTGATAGTAATTGTATGATTGTGATCGTATGATTGTGATTGTATGATTGTGATTATGTGATTGTGATTGTATGATTGTGATTGTATGATTGTGATTGTATGATTGTGATTGTATGATTGTGATTTTATGATTGTGATCGTATGATTGTGATTGTATGATTGTGATCGTATGATTGTGATTGTATGATTGTGATTGTATGATTGTGATTGTGTGATAGTAATTGTATGATTGTGATCGTATGATTGTGATTGTATGATTGTGATTGTATGATTGTGCTTGTATAATTAAGGTTGTATGATTGTTTTTGTATGTTTGTGATTGAATGATTGTGATTGCATGATTGTGACTGTATTATTGTGATTGTATGATTGTGATTCCTTGATTTCGATTGTATGACTGTGATTGTATGATTGTGATTGTGTGATTGTGATTGTATGATTGTGATTGTGATTTTTGTGATTGTATGATTGTGATTGTATGATTGTGATTCTATGATTGTGATCGTATGATTGTGATTGTATGATTGTGATTATGTGATTGTGATTGTATGATTGTGATTGTATGATTGTGATTGTATGATTGTGATTGTATGATTGTGATTTTATGATTGTGATCGTATGATTGTGATTGTATGATTGTGATCGTATGATTGTGATTGTATGATTGTGATTGTATGATTGTGATTGTGTGATAGTAATTGTATGATTGTGATCGTATGATTGTGATTGTATGATTGTGATTGTATGATTGTGCTTGTATAATTAAGGTTGTATGATTGTTTTTTGTATGTTTGTGATTGAATGATGTGATTGCATGATTGTGACTGTATTATTGTGATTGTATGATTGTGATTCCTTGATTTCGATTGTATGACTGTGATTGTATGATTGTGATTGTGTGATTGTGATTGTATGATTGTGATTGTATTTTTGTGATTGTATGATTGTGATTGTATGATTGTGATTCTATGATTGTGATCGTATGATGTGATTGTACGATTGTGATTGTATGATTGTGATTGTAAGATTGTGATTGTATGATTGTGATTGTATGATTGAGATCGTATGATTGTGATTGTATGATTGTGATTGTGTGATTATGATGGTATGATTGTGATCGTATGATTGTGATTGTATGATTGTGATTGTATGATTGTGATTGTATGATTGTGATTGTATGATTGTGATGGTATGATAGTGATTGTATGGTTCTGATTGTTTGATTGTGATTGTATGATTGTGATTGTCTGATTGTGATTGTGTGATTGTGATTGTATGATTGTGATTGTATGATTGTGATTGTATGATTGTGATTGTATGATTGTAATTGTATGACTGTGATTGTATGATTGTGATGGTATGATAGTGATTGTATGGTCTGATTGTTTGATTGTGATTGTATGATTGTGATTGTCTGATTGTGATTGTATGATTGTGATTGTATGATTGTGATTGTATGATTGTGATTGTATGATTGTGATTGTATGATTGTGATTGTATGATTGTGATTGTATGATTGTGATTGTATGATTGTGATTGTATGATTGTGATTGTATGATTGTGATTGTATGATTGTGATTGTATGATTGTGATTGTATGATTGTGATTGTATGATTGTGATTGTATGATTGTGATTGTATGATTGTGATTGTATGATTGTGATTGTATGATTGTGATTGTATGATTGTGATTGTATGATTGTGATTGTATGATTGTGATTGTATGATTGTGATTGTATGATTGTGATGGTATGATAGTGATTGTATGGTTCTGATTGTTTGATTGTGATTGTATGATTGTGATTGTCTGATTGTGATTGTGTGATTGTGATTGTATGATTGTGATTGTATGATTGTGATTGTATGATTGTGATCGTATGATTGTGGTTGTATGATTGTGATTGTGTGATAGTGATTGTGTGATTGTGATTGTATGATTGTGATTGTATGATTGTGATTGTATGATTGTGATTGTATGATTGTGATTGTATGATTGTGATTGTATGATTGTGATTGTATGATTGTGATTTTGTGATTGTGATTGTAAGATTGTGATTGTATGATTGAGATCGTATGATTGTGATTGTATGATTGTGATTGTATGGTTGTGATTGTATGATTGTGATTGTATGATTGTGATTGTATGATTGTGATTGTGTGATTGTGATTGTATGATTGTGTTTGTATGATTGTGATTGCATGATTGTGATCGTATGATTGTGGTTGTATAATTAAGGTTGTATGATTGTGATTGTATGATTGTGATTGTATGATTGTGATTGTATGATTGTGATTGTATGATTGAGATCGTATGATTGTGATTGTATGATTGTGATTGTATGATTGTGATTGTATGATTGTGATTGTATGATTGAGACCGTATGATTGTGATTGTGTGATAATAATTGTATGATTGTGATCGTATGATTGTGATCGTATGATTGATGTTGTATGATTGTGATTGTGTGATAGTGATTGTGTGATTGTGATTGTATGATTGTGATTGTATTATTCTGATTGTTTGATTGTGATTGTATGATTGTGAATGTATGACTGTGATTGTATGATTGTGATCGTATGATTGTGGTTGTATAATTAAGGTTGTATTATTGTTTTTGTATGATTGTGATTGTATGATTGTGATTGTATGATTGTGATTGTATGATTGTGATTGTATGATTGTGATTGTATGATTGTGATTGTATGATTGTGATTGTATGATTGTGATTGTATGATTGTGATTGTATGATTGTGATTGTATGATTGTGATTGTATGATTGTGATTGTATGATTGTGATTGTATGATTGTGATTGTATGATTGTGATTGTATGATTGTGATTGTATGATTGTGATTGTATGATTGAAATCGTATGATTGTGATTGTATGATTGTGATTGTATGATTGTGATTGTATGACTGTGATTGTATGATTGTGATTGTATGATTGTGATTGTGTGATTGTGATTGTATGATTGTGATTGTATTTTTGTGATTGTATGATTGTGATTGTATGATTGTGATTTTATGATTGTGATTGTATGATTGTAATTGTATGACTGCGATTGTATGATTGTGATTGTATGATTGTGATTGTATTATTCTGATTGTTTGATTGTGATTGTATGATTGTGAATGTATGACTGTGATTGTATGATTGTGATCGTATGATTGTGGTTGTATAATTAAGGTTGTATGATTGTTTTTGTATGATTGTGATTGTATGATTGTGATTGTATGATTGTGATTGTATGATTGTGATTGTATGATTGTGATTGTATGATTGTGATTGTATGATTGAGATCGTATGATTGTGATTGTATGATTGTGATTGTATGATTGTGATTGTGTGATTGTGATTGTATGATTGTGTTTGTATGATTGTGATTGCATGATTGTGATCGTATGATTGTGGTTGTATAATTAAGGTTGTATGATTGTGATTGTATGATTGTGATTGTATGATTGTGATTGTATGATTGTGATTGTATGATTGTGATTGTATGATTGTGATTGTATGATTGTGATTGTATGATTGTGATTGTATGATTGTGATTGTATGATTGTGATTGTATGATTGAAATCGTATGATTGTGATTGTATGATTGTGATTGTATGATTGTGATTGTATGACTGTGATTGTATGATTGTGATTGTATGATTGTGATTGTGTGATTGTGATTGTATGATTGTGATTGTATTTTTGTGATTGTATGATTGTGATTGTATGATTGTGATTTTATGATTGTGATTGTATGATTGTAATTGTATGACTGCGATTGTATGATTGTGATTGTATGATTGTGCTTGTATTATTCTGATTGTTTGATTGTGATTGTATGATTGTGAATGTATGACTGTGATTGTATGATTGTGATCGTATGATTGTGGTTGTATAATTAAGGTTGTATGATTGTTTTTGTATGATTGTGATTGTATGATTGTGATTGTATGATTGTGATTGTATGATTGTGATTGTATGATTGTGATTGTATGATTGTGATGGTATGATAGTGATTGTATGGTTCTGATTGTTTGATTGTGATTGTATGATTGTGATTGTCTGATTGTGATTGTGTGATTGTGATTGTATGATTGTGATTGTATGATTGTGATTGTATGATTGTGATCGTATGATTGTGGTTGTATAATTAAGGTTGTATGATTGTTTTTGTATGATTGTGATTGTATGATTGTGATTGTATGATTGTGATTGTATGATTGTGATTGTATGATTGTGATTGTATGATTGTGATTGTATGATTGTGATTGTATGATTGTGATTGTATGATTGTGATTGTATGATTGTGATTGTATGATTGTGATTGTATGATTGTGATTGTATGATTGTGATTGTATGATTGTGATTGTATGATTGTGATTGTATGATTGTGATTGTATGATTGTGATTGTATGATTGTGATTGTATGATTGTGATTGTATGATTGTGATTGTATGATTGTGATTGTATGATTGTGATTGTATGATTGTGATTGTATGATTGTGATTGTATGATTGTGATTGTATGATTGTGATTGTATGATTGTGATTGTATGATTGTGATTGTATGATTGTGATTGTATGATTGTGATTGTATGATTGTGATTGTATGATTGTGATTGTATGATTGTGATTGTATGATTGTGATTGTATGATTGTGATTGTATGATTGTGATTGTATGATTGTGATTGTATGATTGTGATTGTATGATTGTGATGGTATGATAGTGATTGTATGGTTCTGATTGTTTGATTGTGATTGTATGATTGTGATTGTCTGATTGTGATTGTGTGATTGTGATTGTATGATTGTGATTGTATGATTGTGATTGTATGATTGTGATCGTATGATTGTGGTTGTATGATTGTGATTGTGTGATAGTGATTGTGTGATTGTGATTGTATGATTGTGATTGTATGATTGTGATTGTATGATTGTGATTGTATGATTGTGATTGTATGATTGTGATTGTATGATTGTGATTTTGTGATTGTGATTGTAAGATTGTGATTGTATGATTGAGATCGTATGATTGTGATTGTATGATTGTGATTGTATGGTTGTGATTGTATGATTGTGATTGTATGATTGTGATTGTATGATTGTGATTGTGTGATTGTGATTGTATGATTGTGATTGTATGATTGTGTTTGTATGATTGTGATTGCATGATTGTGATCGTATGATTGTGGTTGTATAATTAAGGTTGTATGATTGTGATTGTATGATTGTGATTGTATGATTGTGATTGTATGATTGAGATCGTATGATTGTGATTGTATGATTGTGATTGTATGATTATGATTGTATGATTGTGATCGTATGATTGTGGTTGTATAATTAAGGTTGTATGATTGTTTTTGTACGATTGTGATTGTATGATTGTGATTGTATGATTGTGATTGTATGATTGTGATTTTGTGATTGTGATTGTACGATTGTGATTGTATGATTGAGATCGTATGATTGTGATTGTATGATTGTGATTGTATGATTGTGATTGTATGATTGTGATTGTATGATTGTGATTGTATGATTGTGATTGTATGATTGTGATTGTATGATTGTGATTGTATGATTGTGATTGTATGATTGTGATTGTATGATTGTGATTGTATGATTGTGATTGTATGATTGTGATTGTATGATTGTGATTGTATGATTGTGATTGTATGATTGTGATTGTATGATTGTGATTGTATGATTGTGATTGTATGATTGAGATCGTATGATTGTGATTATATGATTGTGATTGTATGATTGTGATTGTATGACTGTGATTGTATGATTGTGATTGTATGATTATGATGGTATGATTGTGATCGTATGATTGTGATTGTATGATTGTGATTGTATGATTGTGATTGTATGATTGTGATTGTATGATTGTGATTGTATGATTGTGATGGTATGATAGTGATTGTATGGTTCTGATTGTTTGATTGTGATTGTATGATTGTGATTGTCTGATTGTGATTGTGTGATTGTGATTGTATGATTGTGATTGTATGATTGTGATTGTATGATTGTGATCGTATGATTGTGGTTGTATGATTGTGATTGTGTGATAGTGATTGTGTGATTGTGATTGTATGATTGTGATTGTATGATTGTGATTGTATGATTGTGATTGTATGATTGTGATTGTATGATTGTGATTGTATGATTGTGATTTTGTGATTGTGATTGTAAGATTGTGATTGTATGATTGAGATCGTATGATTGTGATTGTATGATTGTGATTGTATGGTTGTGATTGTATGATTGTGATTGTATGATTGTGATTGTATGATTGTGATTGTGTGATTGTGATTGTATGATTGTGATTGTATGATTGTGTTTGTATGATTGTGATTGCATGATTGTGATCGTATGATTGTGGTTGTATAATTAAGGTTGTATGATTGTGATTGTATGATTGTGATTGTATGATTGAGATCGTATGATTGTGATTGTATGATTGTGATTGTATGATTATGATTGTATGATTGTGATCGTATGATTGTGGTTGTATAATTAAGGTTGTATGATTGTTTTTGTACGATTGTGATTGTATGATTGTGATTGTATGATTGTGATTGTATGATTGTGATTTTGTGATTGTGATTGTACGATTGTGATTGTATGATTGAGATCGTATGATTGTGATTGTATGATTGTGATTGTATGATTGTGATTGTATGATTGTGATTGTATGATTGTGATTGTATGATTATGATTCTATGATTGTGATTGTATGATTGTGATTTTGTGATTGTGATTGTATGATTGTAATTGTATGACTGTGATTGTATGATAGTGATTGTATGATTGTGATTGTATGGCTTTGATTGTATGATTGTGATTGTATGATTGTGATTGTATGATTGTGATTTTATGGTTGTGATCGTAAGATTGTGATTGTATGATTGTGATTGTATGATTGTGATTGTATGATTGTGATTGTATGATTGCGATTGTATGATTGTGATCGTATGATTGTGATTCTTTGATTTCGATTGTATGACTGTGATTGTATGATTGTGATTGTATGATTGTGATTGTATGATTGTGATTGTATGATTGTGATTGTATGATTGTGATTGTATGATTGTGATTGTATGATTGTGATTGTATGATTGAAATCGTATGATTGTGATTGTATGATTGTGATTGTATGATTGTGATTGTATGATTGTGATTGTATGATTGTGATTGTATGATTGTGATTGTATGATAGTGATTGTATGGTTCTGAAGGTTTGATTGTGATTGTATGATTGTGATTGTACGATTGTGATTGTCTGATTGTGATTATGTGATTGTGATTGTATGATTGTGATTGTATGATTGTGATTGTATGATTGTGATTGTATGATTGTGATTTTATGATTGTGATCGTATGATTGTGATTGTATGATTGTGATCGTATGATTGTGATTGCATGATTGTGATTGTATGATTGTGATTGTGTGATAGTAATTGTATGATTGTGATCGTATGATTGTGATTGTATGATTGTGATTGTATGATTGTGCTTGTATAATTAAGGTTGTATGATTGTTTTTGTATGATTGTGATTGAATGATTGTGATTGTATGATTGTGACTGTATTATTGTGATTGTATGATTGTGATTCCTTGATTTCGTTTGTATGACTGTGATTGTGTGATTGTGATTGTGTGATTGTGATTGTATGATTGTGATTGTATTTTTGTGATTGTATGATTGTGATTGTATGATTGTGATTTTATGATTGTGATCGTATGATTGTGATCGTATGATTGTGATCGTATGATTGTGATTCCATGATTGTGATTGTATGATTATGATTGTATGATAGTAATTGTATGATTGTGATCGTATGATTGTGATTTTATGATTGTGATTGTACGATTGTGCTTGTATAATTAAGGTTGTATGATTGTTTTTGTATGATTGTGATTGTATGATTGTGATTGTATGATTGTGATTGTATGATTGTGATTGTATGATTGTGATTGTATGATTGTGATTGTATGATTGTGATTGTATGATTGTGATTGTATGATTGTGATTGTATGATTGTGATTGTATGATTGTGATTGTATGATTGTGATTGTATGATTGTGATTGTATGATTGTGATTGTATGATTGTGATTGTATGATTGTGATTGTATGATTGTGATTGTATGATTGTGATTGTATGATTGTGATTGTATGATTGTGATTGTATGATTGTGATTGTAGGATTGTGATTGTATGATTGAAATCGTATGATTGTGATTGTATGATTGTGATTGTATGATTGTGATTGTATAATTGTGACTGTATGATTGTGATTTTATGATTGTGATTGTCTGATTGTGATTGTATGATTGTGATTGTGTGATTGTGATTGTATGATTGTGATTGTATGATTGTGATTGTATGATTGTGATTGTATGATTGTGATTGTATGATTGTGATTGTATGATTGCGATTGTATGATTGTGATCGTATGATTGTGATTCTTTGATTTCGATTATATGACTGTGATTGTATGATTGTGATTATGTGATTGTGATTGTATGATTGTGATTGTATGATTGTGATTGTATGATTGTGATTGTATGATTGTGATTGTATGATTGTGATTTTATGGTTGTGATCGCAAGATTGTGATTGTATGATTGTGATTGTATGATTGTGATTGTATGATTGTGATTGTATGATTGCGATTGTATGATTGTGATCGTATGATTGTGATTCTTTGATTTCGATTGTATGACTGTGATTGTATGATTGTGATTATGTGATTGTGATTGTATGATTGTGATTGTATGATTGTGATTGTATGATTGTGATTGTATGATTGTGATTGTATGATTGTGATTGTATGATTGTGATTGTATGATTGCGATTGTATGATTGTGATCGTATGATTGTGATTCTTTGATTTCGATTATATGACTGTGATTGTATGATTGTGATTATGTGATTGTGATTGTATGATTGTGATTGTATGATTGTGATTGTATGATTGTGATTGTATGATTGTGATTGTATGATTGTGATTGTATGATTGTGATTTTATGATTGTGATCGTAAGATTGTGATTGTATGATTGTGATTGTATGATTGTGATTGTATGATTGTGATTGTATGATTGCGATTGTATGATTGTGATCGTATGATTGTGATTCTTTGATTTCGATTGTATGACTGTGATTGTATGATTGTGATTATGTGATTGTGATTGTATGATTGTGATTGTATGATTGTGATTGTATGATTGTGATTGTATGATTGTGATTTTATGATTGTGATCGTATGATTGTGATTGTATGATTGTGATCGTATGATTGTGATTGCATGATTGTGATTGTATGATTGTGATTGTGTGATAGTAATTGTATGATTGTGATCGTATGATTGTGATTGTATGATTGTGATTGTATGATTGTGCTTGTATAATTAAGGTTGTATGATTGTTTTTGTATGATTGTGATTGAATGATTGTGATTGTATGATTGTGACTGTATTATTGTGATTGTATGATTGTGATTCCTTGATTTCGTTTGTATGACTGTGATTGTATGATTGTGATTGTGTGATTGTGATTGTATGATTGTGATTGTATTTTTGTGATTGTATGATTGTGATTGTATGATTGTGATTTTATGATTGTGATCGTATGATTGTGATCGTATGATTGTGATCGTATGATTGTGATTCCGAGATTGTGATTGTATGATTATGATTGTATGATAGTAATTGTATGATTGTGATCGTATGATTGTGATTGTATGATTATGATTGTACGATTGTGCTTGTATAATTAAGGTTGTATGATTGTTTTTGTATGATTGTGATTGTATGATTGTGATTGTATGATTGTGATTGTATGATTGTGATTGTATGATTGTGATTGTATGATTGTGATTGTATGATTGTGATTGTATGATTGTGATTGTATGATTGTGATTGCATGATTGTGATTGTATGATTGTGATTGTATGATTGTGATTGTATGATTGTGATTGTATGATTGTGATTGTATGATTGTGATTGTATGATTGTGATTGTATGATTGTGATTGTATGATTGTGATTGTATGATTGAAATCGTATGATTGTGATTGTATGATTGTGATTGTATGATTGTGATTGTATAATTGTGACTGTATGATTGTGATTTTATGATTGTGATTGTCTGATTGTGATTGTATGATTGTGATTGTGTGATTGTGATTGTATGATTGTGATTGTATGATTGTGATTGTATGATTGTGATTGTATGATTGTGATTGTATGATTGCGATTGTATGATTGTGATCGTATGATTGTGATTCTTTGATTTCGATTATATGACTGTGATTGTATGATTGTGATTATGTGATTGTGATTGTATGATTGTGATTGTATGATTGTGATTGTATGATTGTGATTGTATGATTGTGATTGTATGATTGTGATTTTATGGTTGTGATCGTAAGATTGTGATTGTATGATTGTGATTGTATGATTGTGATTGTATGATTGCGATTGTATGATTGTGATCGTATGATTGTGATTCTTTGATTTCGATTGTATGACTGTGATTGTATGATTGTGATTATGTGATTGTGATTGTATGATTGTGATTGTATGATTGTGATTGTATGATTGTGATTGTATGATTGTGATTGTATGATTGTGATTTTATGATTGTGATCGTATGATTGTGATTGTATGATTGTGATCGTATGATTGTGATTGCATGATTGTGATTGTATGATTGTGATTGTGTGATAGTAATTGTATGATTGTGATCGTATGATTGTGATTGTATGATTGTGATTGTATGATTGTGCTTGTATAATTAAGGTTGTATGATTGTTTTTGTATGATTGTTATTGAATGATTGTGATTGTATGATTGTGACTGTATTATTGTGATTGTATGATTGTGATTCCTTGATTTCGATTGTATGACTGTGATTGTATGATTGTGATTGTGTGATTGTGATTGTATGATTGTGATTGTATTTTTGTGATTGTATGATTGTGATTGTATGATTGTGATTTTATGATTGTGATCGTATGATTGTGATTGTATGATTGTGATCGTATGATTGTGATTCCATGATTGTGATTGTATGATTATGATTGTATGATAGTAATTGTATGATTGTGATCGTATGATTGTGATTGTATGATTGTGATTGCACGATTGTGCTTGTATAATTAAGGTTGTATGATTGTTTTTGTATGATTGTGATTGTATGATTGTGATTGTATGATTGTGATTGTATGATTGTGATTGTATGATTGTGATTGTATGATTGTGATTGTATGATTGTGATTGTATGATTGTGATTGTATGATTGTGATTGTATGATTGTGATTGTATGATTGTGATTGTATGATTGTGATTGTATGATTGTGATTGTATGATTGTGATTGTATGATTGTGATTGTATGATTGTGATTGTATGATTGTGATTGTATGATTGTGATTGTATGATTGTGATTGTATGATTGTGATTGTATGATTGTGATTGTATGATTGAAATCGTATGATTGTGATTGTATGATTGTGATTGTATGATTGTGATTGTATGATTGTGATTGTATGATTGTGATTGTATGATTGAAATCGTATGATTGTAATTGTATGATTGTGATTGTATGATTGTGATTGTATGATTGTGATTGTATGATTGTGATTGTATGATTGTGATTGTTTGATTGTGATTGTATGATTGTGATTGTATGATTGTGATTGTATGATTGTGATTTTGTGATTGTGATTGTATGATTGTGATTGTATGATTGTGATTGTATGATTGTGATTGTATGGTTGTGATTGTATGATTGTGATTGTATGATTGTGATTGTATGATTGTGATTGTATGATTGAAATCGTATGATTGTGATTGTATGATTGTGATTGTATGATTGTGATTGTATGACAGTGATTGTATGACTGTGATTGTATGATTGTGATTGTATGATTGTGATTGTCTGATTGTGATTGTGTGATTGTGATTGTATGATTGTGATTGTATGATTGTGATTGTATGATTGTGATCGTATGATTGTGGTTGTATAATTAAGGTTGTATGATTGTTTTTGTATGATTGTGATTGTATAATTATGATTGTATGATTGTGATTGTATGATTGTGATTGTATGATTGTGATTGTATGATTGTGATTTTATGATTGTGATTGTATGATTGCGATTGTATGATTGTGATCGTATGATTGTGATTCTTTGATTTCGATTATATGACTGTGATTGTATGATTGTGATTATGTGATTGTGATTGTATGATTGTGATTGTATGATAGTGATTGTATGGTTCTGAAGGTTTGATTGTGATTGTATGATTGTGATTGTACGATTGTGATTGTCTGATTGTGATTGTGTGATTGTGATTGTATGATTGTGATTGTCTGATTGTGATTGTATGATTGTGATTGTGTGATTGTGATTGTATGATTGTGATTGTATGATTGTGATTGTATGATTGTGATTGTGTGATAGTAATTGTATGATTGTGATCGTATGATTGTGATTGTATGATTGTGATTGTATGATTGTGCTTGTATAATTAAGGTTGTATGATTGTTTTTGTATGATTGTGATTGAATGATTGTGATTGTATGATTGTGACTGTATTATTGTGATTGTATGATTGTGATTCCTTGATTTCGTTTGTATGACTGTGATTGTATGATTGTGATTGTGTGATTGTGATTGTATGATTGTGATTGTATTTTTGTGATTGTATGATTGTGATTGTATGATTGTGATTTTATGATTGTGATCGTATGATTGTGATTGTATGATTGTGATCGTATGATTGTGATTCCATGATTGTGATTGTATGATTATGATTGTATGATAGTAATTGTATGATTGTGATCGTATGATTGTGATTGTATGATTGTGATTGTACGATTGTGCTTGTATAATTAAGGTTGTATGATTGTTTTTGTATGACTGTGATTGTATGATTGTGATTGTATGATTGTGATTTTGTGATTGTGATTGTATGATTGTGATTGTATGATTGTGATTGTATGATTGTGATTGTATGATTGTGATAGTATGATTGTGATTGTATGACTGTGATTGTATGATTGTGATTGTATGATTGTGATTCTATGATTGTGATTGTATGATTGTTTTTGTACGATTGTGATTGTATGATTGTGATTGTAAGATTGTGATTGTATGATTGTGATTGTATGATTGAGATCGTATGATTGTGATTGTATGATTGTGATTGTATGATTGTGATTGTATGATTGTGATTGTATGATTGTGATTGTATGATTGTGATTGTATGATTGTTTATGTATGATTGTTTATGTATGATTGTGATTGTATAATTGTGATTGTATGATTGTGATTTTATGATTGTGATCTTATGATTGTGATTGTATGATTGTGATTGTATGATTGTGATTGTATGATTGTGATTGTATGATTGTGATTGTATGATTGTGATTGTATGATTGTGATTGTATGATTGTGATTGTATGATTGTGATTGTATGATTGTGATTGTATGATTGTGATTGTATGATTGTGATTGTATGATTGCGATTGTATGATTGTGATCGTATGATTGTGATTCTTTGATTTCGATTGTATGACTGTGATTGTATGATTGTGATTATGTGATTGTGATTGTATGATTGTGGTTGTATGATTGTAATTGTATGATTGTGATTGTATGATTGTGATTTTATGATTGTGATCGTATGATTGTGATTGTATGATTGTGATCGTATGATTGTGATTGCATGATTGTGATTGTATGATTGTGATTGTGTGATAGTAGTTGTATGATTGTGATCGTATGATTGTGATTGTATGATTGTGATTGTATGATTGTGCTTGTATAATTAAGGTTGTATGATTGTTTTTGTATGATTGTGATTGAATGATTGTGATTGTATGATTGTGACTGTATTATTGTGATTGTATGATTGTGATTCCTTGATTTCGATTGTATGACTGTGATTGTATGATTGTGATTGTGTGATTGTGATTGTATGATTGTGATTGTATTTTTGTGATTGTATGATTGTGATTGTATGATTGTGATTTCATGATTGTGATCGTATGATTGTGATTGTATGATTGTGATCGTATGATTGTGATTGCATGATTGTGATTGTATGATTGTGATTGTATGATAGTAATTGTATGATTGTGATCGTATGATTGTGATTGTATGATTGTGATTGTACGATTGTGCTTGTATAATTAAGGTTGTATGATTGTTTTTGTATGATTGTGATTGTATGATTGTGATTGTATGATTGTGATTGTATGATTGTGATTGTATGATTGTGATTGTATGATTGTGATTGTATGACTGTGATTGTATGATTGTGATAGTATGATTGTGATTGTATGATTGTGATTGTATGATTGTAATTGTATGACTGTGATTGTATGATTGTGATTGTGCGATTGTGATTGTACGATTGTGATTGTACGATTGTGATTGTATGATTATGATTGTATGGTTGTGATTGTATGATTGTAATGGTATGATTGCGATTGTATGATTGCGATAGTATGATTGTGATTGTATGATTGTGATTGTATGATTGTGATTGTATGATTGCGATTGTATGATTGTGATCGTATGATTGTGATTCTTTGATTTCGATTGTATGTCTGTGATTGTATGATTGTGATTATGTGATTGTGATTGTATGATTGTGATTGTATGATTGTGATTGTATGATTGTGATTGTATGATTGTGATTGTATGATTGTGATTGTATGATTGTGATTTTATGATTGTGATCGTATGATTGTGATTGTATGATTGTGATCGTATGATTGTGATTGCATGATTGTGATTGTATGATTGTGATTGTGTGATAGTAATTGTATGATTGTGATCGTATGATTGTGATTGTATGATTGTGATTATGTGATTGTGATTGTATGATTGTGATTGTATGATTGTGATTGTATGATTGTGATTGTATGATTGTGATTTTATGATTGTGATCGTATGATTGTGATTGTATGATTGTGATCGTATGATTGTGATTGTATGATTGTGATTGTATGATTGTGATTGTGTGATAGTAATTGTATGATTGTGATCGTATGATTGTGATTGTATGATTGTGATTGTATGATTGTGCTTGTATAATTAAGGTTGTATGATTGTTTTTGTATGTTTGTGATTGAATGATTGTGATTGCATGATTGTGACTGTATTATTGTGATTGTATGATTGTGATTCCTTGATTTCGATTGTATGACTGTGATTGTATGATTGTGATTGTGTGATTGTGATTGTATGATTGTGATTGTATTTTTGTGATTGTATGATTGTGATTGTATGATTGTGATTCTATGATTGTGATCGTATGATTGTGATTGTACGATTGTGATTGTATGATTGTGATTGTAAGATTGTGATTGTATGATTGTGATTGTATGATTGAGATCGTATGATTGTGATTGTATGATTGTGATTGTGTGATTATGATGGTATGATTGTGATCGTATGATTGTGATTGTATGATTGTGATTGTATGATTGTGATTGTATGATTGTGATTGTATGATTGTGATGGTATGATAGTGATTGTATGGTTCTGATTGTTTGATTGTGATTGTATGATTGTGATTGTCTGATTGTGATTGTGTGATTGTGATTGTATGATTGTGATTGTATGATTGTGATTGTATGATTGTGATTGTATGATTGAGATCATATGATTGTGATTGTATGATTGTGATTGTATGATTGTGATTGTATGACTGTGATTGTATGATTGTGATTGTATGATTATGATGGTATGATTGTGATCGTATGATTGTGATTGTATGATTGTGATTGTATGATTGTGATTGTATGATTGTGATTGTATGTTTGTGATGGTATGATAGTGATTGTATGGTTCTGATTGTTTGATTGTGATTGTATGATTGTGATTGTCTGATTGTGATTGTGTGATTGTGATTGTATGATTGTGATTGTATGATTGTGATTGTATGATTGTGATCGTATGATTGTGGTTGTATAATTAAGGTTGTATGATTGTTTTTGTATGATTGTGATTGTATGATTGTGATTGTATGATTGTGATTGTATGATAGTAATTGTATGATTGTGATCGTATGATTGTGATTGTATGATTGTGATTGTATGATTGTGATTGTATGATTGTGATTGTATGATTGTGATTGTGTGATTGTGATTGTATGATTGTGATTGTATGATTGTGATTGTATGATTGTGATTGTATGATTGTGATTGTATGATTGTGATTGTATGATTGCGATTGTATGATTGTGATCGTATGATTGTGATTCTTTGATTTCGATTGTATGACTGTGATTGTGTGATTGTGATTATGTGATTGTGATTGTATGATTGTGGTTGTATGATTGTAATTGTATGATTGTGATTGTATGATTGTGATTTTATGATTGTGATCGTATGATTGTGATTGTATGATTGTGATCGTATGATTGTGATTGCATGATTGTGATTGTATGATTGTGATTGTGTGATAGTAGTTGTATGATTGTGATCGTATGATTGTGATTGTATGATTGTGATTGTATGATTGTGCTTGTATAATTAAGGTTGTATGATTGTTTTTGTATGATTGTGATTGATTGATTGTGATTGTATGATTGTGACTGTATTATTGTGATTGTATGATTGTGATTCCTTGATTTCGATTGTATGACTGTGATTGTATGATTGTGATTGTGTGATTGTGATTGTATGATTGTGATTGTATTTTTGTGATTGTATGATTGTGATTGTATGATTGTGATTTCATGATTGTGATCGTATGATTGTGATTGTATGATTGTGATCGTATGATTGTGATTGCATGATTGTGATTGTATGATTGTGATTGTATGATAGTAATTGTATGATTGTGATCGTATGATTGTGATTGTATGATTGTGATTGTACGATTGTGCTTGTATAATTAAGGTTGTATGATTGTTTTTGTATGATTGTGATTGTATGATTGTGATTGTATGATTGTGATTGTATGATTGTGATTGTATGATTGTGATTGTATGATTGTGATTGTATGATTGTGATTGTATGATTGTGATTGTATGATTGTGATTGTATGATTGTGATTGTATGATTGTGATTGTATGATTGTGATTGTATGATTGTGATTGTATGATTGTGATTGTATGATTGTGATTGTATGATTGTGATTGTATGATTGTGATTGTATGATTGAAATCGTATGACTGTGATTGTATGATTGTGATTGTATGATTGTGATTGTATGACTGTGATTGTATGATTGTGATTGTATGATTGTGATTGTATGATTGAGACCGTATGATTGTGATTGTGTGATAATAATTGTATGATTGTGATCGTATGATTGATGTTGTATGATTGTGATTGTGTGATAGTGATTGTGTGATTGTGATTGTATGATTGTGATTGTATGATTGTGATTGTATGATTGTGATTGTATGATTGTAATTGTATGACTGTGATTGTATGATTGTGATGGTATGATAGTGATTGTATGGTTCTGATTGTTTGATTGTGATTGTATGATTGTGATTGTCTGATTGTGATTGTATGATTGTGATTGTATGATTGTGATTGTATGATTGTGATTGTATGATTGTGATTGTATGATTGTGATTGTATGATTGTGATTGTATGATTGTGATTGTATGATTGTGATTGTATGATTGTGATTGTATGATTGTGATTGTATGATTGTGATTGTATGATTGTGATTGTATGATTGTGATTGTATGATTGTGATTGTATGATTGTGATTGTATGATTGTGATTGTATGATTGTGATTGTATGATTGTGATTGTATGATTGTGATTGTATGATTGTGATTGTATGATTGTGATTGTATGATTGTGATTGTATGATTGTGATGGTATGATAGTGATTGTATGGTTCTGATTGTTTGATTGTGATTGTATGATTGTGATTGTATGATTGTGATTGTCTGATTGTGATTGTGTGATTGTGATTGTATGATTGTGATTGTATGATTGTGATTGTATGATTGTGATCGTATGATTGTGGTTGTATGATTGTGATTGTGTGATAGTGATTGTGTGATTGTGATTGTATGATTGTGATTGTATGATTGTGATTGTATGATTGTGATTGTATGATTGTGATTGTATGATTGTGATTGTATGATTGTGATTGTATGATTGTGATTTTGTGATTGTGATTGTAAGATTGTGATTGTATGATTGAGATCGTATGATTGTGATTGTATGATTGTGATTGTATGGTTGTGATTGTATGATTGTGATTGTATGATTGTGATTGTATGATTGTGATTGTGTGATTGTGATTGTATGATTGTGTTTGTATGATTGTGATTGCATGATTGTGATCGTATGATTGTGGTTGTATAATTAAGGTTGTATGATTGTGATTGTATGATTGTGATTGTATGATTGTGATTGTATGATTGAGATCGTATGATTGTGATTGTATGATTGTGATTGTATGATTGTGATTGTATGATTGTGATTGTATGATTGAGACCGTATGATTGTGATTGTGTGATAATAATTGTATGATTGTGATCGTATGATTGTGATCGTATGATTGATGTTGTATGATTGTGATTGTGTGATAGTGATTGTGTGATTGTGATTGTATGATTGTGATTGTATTATTCTGATTGTTTGATTGTGATTGTATGATTGTGAATGTATGACTGTGATTGTATGATTGTGATCGTATGATTGTGTTTGTATAATTAAGGTTGTATGATTGTTTTTGTATGATTGTGATTGTATGATTGTGATTGTATGATTGTGATTGTATGATTGTGATTGTATGATTGTGATTGTATGATTGTGATTGTATGATTGTGATTGTATGATTGTGATTGTATGATTGTGATTGTATGATTGTGATTGTATGATTGTGATTGTATGATTGTGATTGTATGATTGTGATTGTATGATTGTGATTGTATGATTGTGATTGTATGATTGTGATTGTATGATTGTGATTGTATGATTGTGATTGTATGATTGAAATCGTATGATTGTGATTGTATGATTGTGATTGTATGATTGTGATTGTATGACTGTGATTGTATGATTGTGATTGTATGATTGTGATTGTGTGATTGTGATTGTATGATTGTGATTGTATTTTTGTGATTGTATGATTGTGATTGTATGATTGTGATTTTATGATTGTGATTGTATGATTGTAATTGTATGACTGCGATTGTATGATTGTGATTGTTTGATTGTGATTGTATTATTCTGATTGTTTGATTGTGATTGTATGATTGTGAATGTATGACTGTGATTGTATGATTGTGATCGTATGATTGTGGTTGTATAATTAAGGTTGTATGATTGTTTTTGTATGATTGTGATTGTATGATTGTGATTGTATGATTGTGATTGTATGATTGTGATTGTATGATTGTGATTGTATGATTGTGATTGTATGATTGAGATCGTATGATTGTGATTGTATGATTGTGATTGTATGATAGTGATTGTGTGATTGTGATTGTATGATTGTGTTTGTATGATTGTGATTGCATGATTGTGATCGTATGATTGTGGTTGTATAATTAAGGTTGTATGATTGTGATTGTATGATTGTGATTGTATGATTGTGATTGTATGATTGTGATTGTATGATTGTGATTGTATGATTGTGATTGTATGATTGTGATTGTATGATTGTGATTGTATGATTGTGATTGTATGATTGTGATTGTATGATTGAAATCGTATGATTGTGATTGTATGATTGTGATTGTATGATTGTGATTGTATGACTGTGATTGTATGATTGTGATTGTATGATTGTGATTGTGTGATTGTGATTGTATGATTGTGATTGTATTTTTGTGATTGTATGATTGTGATTGTATGATTGTGATTTTATGATTGTGATTGTATGATTGTAATTGTATGACTGCGATTGTATGATTGTGATTGTATGATTGTGCTTGTATTATTCTGATTGTTTGATTGTGATTGTATGATTGTGAATGTATGACTGTGATTGTATGATTGTGATCGTATGATTGTGGTTGTATAATTAAGGTTGTATGATTGTTTTTGTATGATTGTGATTGTATGATTGTGATTGTATGATTGTGATTGTATGATTGTGATTGTATGATTGTGATTGTATGATTGTGATTGTATGATTGTGATTGTATGATTGAGATCGTATGATTGTGATTGTATGATTGTGATTGTATGATTGTGATTGTATGACTGTGATTGTATGATTGTGATTGTATGATTATGATGGTATGATTGTGATCGTATGATTGTGATTGTATGATTGTGATTGTATGATTGTGATTGTATGATTGTGATTGTATGATTGTGATGGTATGATAGTGATTGTATGGTTCTGATTGTTTGATTGTGATTGTATGATTGTGATTGTCTGATTGTGATTGTGTGATTGTGATTGTGTGATTGTGATTGTATGATTGTGATTGTATGATTGTGATTGTATGATTGTGATCGTATGATTGTGGTTGTATAATTAAGGTTGTATGATTGTTTTTGTATGATTGTGATTGTATGATTGTGATTGTATGATTGTGATTGTATGATTGTGATTGTATGATTGTGATTGTATGATTGTGATTGTATGATTGTGATTGTATGATTGTGATTGTATGATTGTGATTGTATGATTGTGATTGTATGATTGTGATTGTATGATTGTGATTGTATGATTGTGATTGTATGATTGTGATTGTATGATTGTGATTGTATGATTGTGATTGTATGATTGTGATTGTATGATTGTGATTGTATGATTGTGATTGTATGATTGTGATTGTATGATTGTGATTGTATGATTGTGATTGTATGATTGTGATTGTATGATTGTGATTGTATGATTGTGATTGTATGATTGTGATTGTATGATTGTGATTGTATGATTGTGATTGTATGATTGTGATTGTATGATTGTGATGGTATGATAGTGATTGTATGGTTCTGATTGTTTGATTGTGATTGTATGATTGTGATTGTCTGATTGTGATTGTGTGATTGTGATTGTATGATTGTGATTGTATGATTGTGATTGTATGATTGTGATCGTATGATTGTGGTTGTATGATTGTGATTGTGTGATAGTGATTGTGTGATTGTGATTGTATGATTGTGATTGTATGATTGTGATTGTATGATTGTGATTGTATGATTGTGATTGTATGATTGTGATTGTATGATTGTGATTGTATGATTGTGATTTTGTGATTGTGATTGTAAGATTGTGATTGTATGATTGAGATCGTATGATTGTGATTGTATGATTGTGATTGTATGGTTGTGATTGTATGATTGTGATTGTATGATTGTGATTGTATGATTGTGATTGTGTGATTGTGATTGTATGATTGTGATTGTATGATTGTGTTTGTATGATTGTGATTGCATGATTGTGATCGTATGATTGTGGTTGTATAATTAAGGTTGTATGATTGTGATTGTATGATTGTGATTGTATGATTGAGATCGTATGATTGTGATTGTATGATTGTGATTGTATGATTATGATTGTATGATTGTGATCGTATGATTGTGGTTGTATAATTAAGGTTGTATGATTGTTTTTGTACGATTGTGATTGTATGATTGTGATTGTATGATTGTGATTGTATGATTGTGATTTTGTGATTGTGATTGTACGATTGTGATTGTATGATTGAGATCGTATGATTGTGATTGTATGATTGTGATTGTATGATTGTGATTGTATGATTGTGATTGTATGATTGTGATTGTATGATTGTGATTGTATGATTGTGATTGTATGATTGTGATTGTATGATTGTGATTGTATGATTGTGATTGTATGATTGTGATTGTATGATTGTGATTGTATGATTGTGATTGTATGATTGTGATTGTATGATTGTGATTGTATGATTGTGATTGTATGATTGTGATTGTATGATTGTGATTGTATGATTGTGATTGTATGATTGTGATTGTATGATTGTGATTGTATGATTGTGATTGTATGATTGTGATTGTATGATTGTGATTGTATGATTGTGATTGTATGATTGTGATGGTATGATAGTGATTGTATGGTTCTGATTGTTTGATTGTGATTGTATGATTGTGATTGTCTGATTGTGATTGTGTGATTGTGATTGTATGATTGTGATTGTATGATTGTGATTGTATGATTGTGATCGTATGATTGTGGTTGTATGATTGTGATTGTGTGATAGTGATTGTGTGATTGTGATTGTATGATTGTGATTGTATGATTGTGATTGTATGATTGTGATTGTATGATTGTGATTGTATGATTGTGATTGTATGATTGTGATTGTATGATTGTGATTTTGTGATTGTGATTGTAAGATTGTGATTGTATGATTGAGATCGTATGATTGTGATTGTATGATTGTGATTGTATGGTTGTGATTGTATGATTGTGATTGTATGATTGTGATTGTATGATTGTGATTGTGTGATTGTGATTGTATGATTGTGATTGTATGATTGTGTTTGTATGATTGTGATTGCATGATTGTGATCGTATGATTGTGGTTGTATAATTAAGGTTGTATGATTGTGATTGTATGATTGTGATTGTATGATTGAGATCGTATGATTGTGATTGTATGATTGTGATTGTATGATTATGATTGTATGATTGTGATCGTATGATTGTGGTTGTATAATTAAGGTTGTATGATTGTTTTTGTACGATTGTGATTGTATGATTGTGATTGTATGATTGTGATTGTATGATTGTGATTGTATGATTGTGATTTTGTGATTGTGATTGTACGATTGTGATTGTATGATTGAGATCGTATGATTGTGATTGTATGATTGTGATTGTATGATTGTGATTGTATGATTGTGATTGTATGATTGTGATTGTATGATTGTGATTGTATGATTGTGATTGTATGATTGTGATTGTATGATTGTGATTGTATGATTGTGATTGTATGATTGTGATTGTATGATTGTGATTGTATGATTGTGATTGTATGATTGTGATTGTATGATTGTGATTGTATGATTGTGATTGTATGATTGTGATTGTATGATTGTGATTGTATGATTGTGATTGTATGATTGTGATTGTATGATTGTGATTGTATGATTGTGATTGTATGATTGAAATCGTATGATTGTGATTGTATGATTGTGATTGTATGATTGTGATTGTATGACTGTGATTGTATGATTGTGATTGTATGATTGTGATTGTGTGATTGTGATTGTATGATTGTGATTGTATTTTTGTGATTGTATGATTGTGATTGTATGATTGTGATTTTATGATTGTGATTGTATGATTGTAATTGTATGACTGCGATTGTATGATTGTGATTGTATGATTGTGATTGTATTATTCTGATTGTTTGATTGTGATTGTATGATTGTGAATGTATGACTGTGATTGTATGATTGTGATCGTATGATTGTGGTTGTATAATTAAGGTTGTATGATTGTTTTTGTATGATTGTGATTGTATGATTGTGATTGTATGATTGTGATTGTATGATTGTGATTGTATGATTGTGATTGTATGATTGTGATTGTATGATTGAGATCGTATGATTGTGATTATATGATTGTGATTGTATGATTGTGATTGTATGACTGTGATTGTATGATTGTGATTGTATGATTATGATGGTATGATTGTGATCGTATGATTGTGATTGTATGATTGTGATTGTATGATTGTGATTGTATGATTGTGATTGTATGATTGTGATTGTATGATTGTGATGGTATGATAGTGATTGTATGGTTCTGATTGTTTGATTGTGATTGTATGATTGTGATTGTCTGATTGTGATTGTGTGATTGTGATTGTATGATTGTGATTGTATGATTGTGATTGTATGATTGTGATCGTATGATTGTGGTTGTATGATTGTGATTGTGTGATAGTGATTGTGTGATTGTGATTGTATGATTGTGATTGTATGATTGTGATTGTATGATTGTGATTGTATGATTGTGATTGTATGATTGTGATTGTATGATTGTGATTTTGTGATTGTGATTGTAAGATTGTGATTGTATGATTGAGATCGCATGATTGTGATTGTATGATTGTGATTGTATGGTTGTGATTGTATGATTGTGATTGTATGATTGTGATTGTATGATTGTGATTGTGTGATTGTGATTGTATGATTGTGATTGTATGATTGTGTTTGTATGATTGTGATTGCATGATTGTGATCGTATGATTGTGGTTGTATAATTAAGGTTGTATGATTGTGATTGTATGATTGTGATTGTATGATTGTGATTGTATGATTGAGATCGTATGATTGTGATTGTATGATTGTGATTGTATGATTATGATTGTATGATTGTGATCGTATGATTGTGGTTGTATAATTAAGGTTGTATGATTGTTTTTGTACGATTGTGATTGTATGATTGTGATTGTATGATTGTGATTGTATGATTGTGATTTTGTGATTGTGATTGTACGATTGTGATTGTATGATTGAGATCGTATGATTGTGATTGTATGATTGTGATTGTATGATTGTGATTGTATGATTGTGATTGTATGATTGTGATTGTATGATTATGATTCTATGATTGTGATTGTATGATTGTGATTTTGTGATTGTGATTGTATGATTGTAATTGTATGACTGTGATTGTATGATAGTGATTGTATGATTGTGATTGTATGGCTTTGATTGTATGATTGTGATTGTATGATTGTGATTGTATGATTGTGATTGTATGATTGTGATTACATGATTGTGATTGTATGAATGTGATTGTATGATTGTGATTGCATGATTGTGATCGTATGATTGTGGTTGTATAATTAAGGTTGTATGATTGTTTTTGTACGATTGTGATTGTATGATTGTGATTGTAAGATTGTGATTGTATGACTGTGATTGTATGATTGAGATCGTATGATTGTGATTGTATGATTGTGATTGTATGATTGTGATTGTATGATTGTGATTGTATGATTGTTTATGTATGACTGTGATTGTATGATTGTGATTGTATAATTGTGATTGTATGATTGTGATCTTATGATTGTGATTGTATGATTGTGATTGTATGATTGTGATTGTATGATTGTGATTGTATGATTGTGATTGTATGATTGTGATTGTATGATTGTGATTGTATGATTGAGATTGTATGATTGTGATTGTATGATTGTGATTGTATGATTGCGATTGTATGATTGTGATCGTATGATTGTGATTCTTTGATTTCGATTGTATGACTGTGATTGTATGATTGTGATTGTATGATTGTGATTTTATGATAGTGATCGTATGATTGTGATTGTATGATTGTGATCGTATGATTGTGATTTCATGATTGTGATTGTATGATTGTGATTGTATGATAGTAATTGTATGATTGTGATCGTATGATTGTGATTGTATGATTGTGATTGTATGATTGTGCTTGTATAATAAAGGTTGTATGATTGTTTTTGTATGATTGTGATTGTATGATTGTGATTGTATGATTGTGACTGTATTATTGTGATTGTATGATTGTGATTCCTTGATTTCGATTGTATGACTGTGATTGTATGATTGTGATTGTGTGATTGTGATTGTATGATTGTGATTGTATTTTTGTGATTGTATGATTGTGATTGTATGATTGTGATTTTATGATTGTGATCGTACGATTGTGATTGCATGATTGTGATCGTATGATTGTGATTGCATGATCGTGATTGTATGATTGTGATTGTATGATTGTGATTGTGTGATTGTGATTGTATGATTGTGATTGTATGATTGTGATTGTATGATTGAGATCGTATGATTGTGATTGTATGATTGTGATTGTATGATTGTGATTGTATGATTGTGATTGTATGATTGTGATTGTATGATTGTGATTGTATAATTGTGATTCTATGATTGTGATTGTATGATTGTGATTTTGTGATTGTGATTGTATGATTGTGATTGTATGATTGTGATTGTATGATTGTGATTGTATGATTGTGATTGTATGATTGTGATTGTATGATTGTGATTGTATGATTGTGATTGTGTGATTGTGATTGTATGATTGTGATTGTATTTTTGTGATTGTATGATTGTGATTGTATGATTGTGATTGTATGATTGTGATTGTGTGATTGTGATTGTATGATTGTGATTGTATGATTGTGATTGTATGATTGTGATTGCATGATTGTGATCGTATGATTGTGGTTGTATAATTAAGGTTGTATGATTGTGATTGTATGATTGTGATTGTATGATTGTGATTGTATGATTGAAATCGTATGATTGTGATTGTATGATTGTGATTGTATGATTGTGATTGTATAACAGTGATTGTATGACTGTGATTGTATGATTGTGATTGTATGATTGTGATTGTATGATTGTGATTGTATGATTGTGATTGTATGATTGTGATTGTATGATTGTGATTGTATGATTGTGATTGTATGATTGTGATTGTATGATTGTGATTGTATGATTGTGATTGTGTGATTGTGATTGTATGATTGTGATTGTATGATTGTGATTGTATGATTGTGATCGTATGATTGTGGTTGTATAATTAAGGTTGTATGATTGTTTTTGTATGATTGTGATTGTATAATTGTGATTGTATGATTGTGATTGTATGATTGTGATTGTATGATTGTGATTGTATGATTGTGATTGTATGATTGTGATTGTATGATTGTGATTGTATGATTGTGATTGTATGATTGTGATTGTATGATTGTGATTGTATGATTGTGATTGTATGATTGTGATTGTATGATTGTGATTGTATGATTGTGATTGTATGATTGTGATTGTATGATAGTGATTGTATGGTTCTGAAGGTTTGATTGTGATTGTATGATTGTGATTGTACGATTGTGATTGTCTGATTGTGATTGTGTGATTGTGATTGTATGATTGTGATTGTCTGATTGTGATTGTATGATTGTGATTGTGTGATTGTGATTGTATGATTGTGATTGTATGATTGTGATTGTATGATTGTGATTGTATGATTGTGATTGTATGATTGTGATTGTATGATTGCGATTGTATGATTGTGATCGTATGATTGTGATTCTTTGATTTCGATTATATGACTGTGATTGTATGATTGTGATTATGTGATTGTGATTGTATGATTGTGATTGTATGATTGTGATTGTATGATTGTGATTGTATGATTGTGATTGTATGATTGTGATTGTATGATTGTGATTGTATGATTGTGATTTTATGATTGTGATCGTAAGATTGTGATTGTATGATTGTGATTGTATGATTGTGATTGTATGATTGTGATTGTATGATTGCGATTGTATGATTGTGATCGTATGATTGTGATTCTTTGATTTCGATTGTATGACTGTGATTGTATGATTGTGATTATGTGATTGTGATTGTATGATTGTGATTGTATGATTGTGATTGTATGATTGTGATTGTATGATTGTGATTGTATGACTGTGATTGTATGATTGTGATTGTATGATTGTGATTGTGTGATTGTGATTGTATGATTGTGATTGTATTTTTGTGATTGTATGATTGTGATTGTATGATTGTGATTTTATGATTGTGATTGTATGATTGTAATTGTATGACTGCGATTGTATGATTGTGATTGTATGATTGTGATTGTATTATTCTGATTGTTTGATTGTGATTGTATGATTGTGAATGTATGACTGTGATTGTATGATTGTGATCGTATGATTGTGGTTGTATAATTAAGGTTGTATGATTGTTTTTGTATGATTGTGATTGTATGATTGTGATTGTATGATTGTGATTGTATGATTGTGATTGTATGATTGTGATTGTATGATTGTGATTGTATGATTGAGATCGTATGATTGTGATTATATGATTGTGATTGTATGATTGTGATTGTATGACTGTGATTGTATGATTGTGATTGTATGATTATGATGGTATGATTGTGATCGTATGATTGTGATTGTATGATTGTGATTGTATGATTGTGATTGTATGATTGTGATTGTATGATTGTGATTGTATGATTGTGATGGTATGATAGTGATTGTATGGTTCTGATTGTTTGATTGTGATTGTATGATTGTGATTGTCTGATTGTGATTGTGTGATTGTGATTGTATGATTGTGATTGTATGATTGTGATTGTATGATTGTGATCGTATGATTGTGGTTGTATGATTGTGATTGTGTGATAGTGATTGTGTGATTGTGATTGTATGATTGTGATTGTATGATTGTGATTGTATGATTGTGATTGTATGATTGTGATTGTATGATTGTGATTGTATGATTGTGATTTTGTGATTGTGATTGTAAGATTGTGATTGTATGATTGAGATCGTATGATTGTGATTGTATGATTGTGATTGTATGGTTGTGATTGTATGATTGTGATTGTATGATTGTGATTGTATGATTGTGATTGTGTGATTGTGATTGTATGATTGTGATTGTATGATTGTGTTTGTATGATTGTGATTGCATGATTGTGATCGTATGATTGTGGTTGTATAATTAAGGTTGTATGATTGTGATTGTATGATTGTGATTGTATGATTGTGATTGTATGATTGAGATCGTATGATTGTGATTGTATGATTGTGATTGTATGATTATGATTGTATGATTGTGATCGTATGATTGTGGTTGTATAATTAAGGTTGTATGATTGTTTTTGTACGATTGTGATTGTATGATTGTGATTGTATGATTGTGATTGTATGATTGTGATTTTGTGATTGTGATTGTACGATTGTGATTGTATGATTGAGATCGTATGATTGTGATTGTATGATTGTGATTGTATGATTGTGATTGTATGATTGTGATTGTATGATTGTGATTGTATGATTATGATTCTATGATTGTGATTGTATGATTGTGATTTTGTGATTGTGATTGTATGATTGTAATTGTATGACTGTGATTGTATGATAGTGATTGTATGATTGTGATTGTATGGCTTTGATTGTATGATTGTGATTGTATGATTGTGATTGTATGATTGTGATTGTATGATTGTGATTACATGATTGTGATTGTATGAATGTGATTGTATGATTGTGATTGCATGATTGTGATCGTATGATTGTGGTTGTATAATTAAGGTTGTATGATTGTTTTTGTACGATTGTGATTGTATGATTGTGATTGTAAGATTGTGATTGTATGACTGTGATTGTATGATTGAGATCGTATGATTGTGATTGTATGATTGTGATTGTATGATTGTGATTGTATGATTGTGATTGTATGATTGTTTATGTATGACTGTGATTGTATGATTGTGATTGTATAATTGTGATTGTATGATTGTGATTTTATGATTGTGATTGTATGATTGTGATTGTATGATTGTGATTGTATGATTGTGATTGTATGATTGTGATTGTATGATTGTGATTGTATGATTGTGATTGTATGATTGAGATTGTATGATTGTGATTGTATGATTGTGATTGTATGATTGCGATTGTATGATTGTGATCGTATGATTGTGATTCTTTGATTTCGATTGTATGACTGTGATTGTATGATTGTGATTGTATGATTGTGATTTTATGATAGTGATCGTATGATTGTGATTGTATGATTGTGATCGTATGATTGTGATTTCATGATTGTGATTGTATGATTGTGATTGTATGATAGTAATTGTATGATTGTGATCGTATGATTGTGATTGTATGATTGTGATTGTATGATTGTGCTTGTATAATAAAGGTTGTATGATTGTTTTTGTATGATTGTGATTGTATGATTGTGATTGTATGATTGTGACTGTATTATTGTGATTGTATGATTGTGATTCCTTGATTTCGATTGTATGACTGTGATTGTATGATTGTGATTGTGTGATTGTGATTGTATGATTGTGATTGTATTTTTGTGATTGTATGATTGTGATTGTATGATTGTGATTTTATGATTGTGATCGTACGATTGTGATTGCATGATTGTGATCGTATGATTGTGATTGCATGTTCGTGATTGTATGATTGTGATTGTATGATTGTGATTGTGTGATTGTGATTGTATGATTGTGATTGTATGATTGTGATTGTATGATTGAGATCGTATGATTGTGATTGTATGATTGTGATTGTATGATTGTGATTGTATGATTGTGATTGTATGATTGTGATTGTATGATTGTGATTGTATAATTGTGATTCTATGATTGTGATTGTATGATTGTGATTTTGTGATTGTGATTGTATGATTGTGATTGTATGATTGTGATTGTATGATTGTGATTGTATGATTGTGATTGTATGATTGTGATTGTATGATTGTGATTGTGTGATTGTGATTGTATGATTGTGATTGTATTTTTGTGATTGTATGATTGTGATTGTATGATTGTGATTGTATGATTGTGATTGTGTGATTGTGATTGTATGATTGTGATTGTATGATTGTGATTGTATGATTGTGATTGCATGATTGTGATCGTATGATTGTGGTTGTATAATTAAGGTTGTATGATTGTGATTGTATGATTGTGATTGTATGATTGTGATTGTATGATTGAAATCGTATGATTGTGATTGTATGATTGTGATTGTATGATTGTGATTGTATAACAGTGATTGTATGACTGTGATTGTATGATTGTGATTGTATGATTGTGATTGTATGATTGTGATTGTATGATTGTGATTGTATGGTTGTGATTGTATGATTGTGATTGTATGATTGTGATTGTATGATTGTGATTGTATGATTGTGATTGTATGATTGTGATTGTATGATTGTGATTGTATGATTGTGATTGTATGATTGTGATGGTATGATAGTGATTGTATGGTTCTGATTGTTTGATTGTGATTGTATGATTGTGATTGTCTGATTGTGATTGTGTGATTGTGATTGTATGATTGTGATTGTATGATTGTGATTGTATGATTGTGATCGTATGATTGTGGTTGTATAATTAAGGTTGTATGATTGTTTTTGTATGATTGTGATTGTATAATTGTGATTGTATGATTGTGATTGTATGATTGTGATTGTATGATTGTGATTGTATGATTGTGATTGTATGATTGTGATTGTATGATTGTGATTGTATGATTGTGATTGTATGATTGTGATTGTATGATTGTGATTGTATGATTGTGATTGTATGATTGTGATTGTATGATTGTGATTGTATGATTGTGATTGTATGATTGTGATTGTATGATTGTGATTGTATGATAGTGATTGTATGGTTCTGAAGGTTTGATTGTGATTGTATGATTGTGATTGTACGATTGTGATTGTCTGATTGTGATTGTGTGATTGTGATTGTATGATTGTGATTGTCTGATTGTGATTGTATGATTGTGATTGTGTGATTGTGATTGTATGATTGTGATTGTATGATTGTGATTGTATGATTGTGATTGTATGATTGTGATTGTATGATTGTGATTGTATGATTGCGATTGTATGATTGTGATCGTATGATTGTGATTCTTTGATTTCGATTATATGACTGTGATTGTATGATTGTGATTATGTGATTGTGATTGTATGATTGTGATTGTATGATTGTGATTGTATGATTGTGATTGTATGATTGTGATTGTATGATTGTGATTGTATGATTGTGATTGTATGATTGTGATTTTATGATTGTGATCGTAAGATTGTGATTGTATGATTGTGATTGTATGATTGTGATTGTATGATTGTGATTGTATGATTGCGATTGTATGATTGTGATCGTATGATTGTGATTCTTTGATTTCGATTGTATGACTGTGATTGTATGATTGTGATTATGTGATTGTGATTGTATGATTGTGATTGTATGATTGTGATTGTATGATTGTGATTGTATGATTGTGATTTTATGATTGTGATCGTATGATTGTGATTGTATGATTGTGATCGTATGATTGTGATTGCATGATTGTGATTGTATGATTGTGATTGTGTGATAGTAATTGTATGATTGTGATCGTATGATTGTGATTGTCTGATTGTGATTGTATGATTGTGATTGTATGATTGTGATTGTATGATTGTGCTTGTATAATTAAGGTTGTATGATTGTTTTTGTATGATTGTGATTGAATGATTGTGATTGTATGATTGTGACTGTATTATTGTGATTGTATGATTGTGATTCCTTGATTTCGTTTGTATGACTGTGATTGTATGATTGTGATTGTGTGATTGTGATTGTATGATTGTGATTGCATTTTTGTGATTGTATGATTGTGATTGTATGATTGTGATTTTATGATTGTGATCGTATGATTGTGATCGTATGATTGTGATCGTATGATTGTGATTCCATGATTGCGATTGTATGATTATGATTGTATGATAGTAATTGTATGATTGTGATCGTATGATTGTGATTGTATGATTGTGATTGTACGATTGTGCTTGTATAATTAAGGTTGTATGATTGTTTTTGTATGATTGTGATTGTATGATTGTGATTGTATGATTGTGATTGTATGATTGTGATTGTATGATTGTGATTGTATGATTGTGATTGTATGATTGTGATTGTATGATTGTGATTGTATGATTGTGATTGTATGATTGTGATTGTATGATTGTGATTGTAAGATTGTGATTGTATGATTGTGATTGTATGATTGTGATTGTATGATTGTGATTGTATGACTGTGATTGTATGATTGTGATTGTATGATTGTGATTGTATGATTGTGATTGTATGATTGTGATTGTATGATTGTGATTGTAGGATTGTGATTGTATGATTGAAATCGTATGATTGTGATTGTATGATTGTGATTGTATGATTGTGATTGTATAATTGTGACTGTATGATTGTGATTTTATGATTGTGATTGTCTGATTGTGATTGTATGATTGTGATTGTGTGATTGTGATTGTATGATTGTGATTGTATGATTGTGATTGTATGATTGTGATTGTATGATTGTGATTGTATGATTGTGATTGTATGATTGTGATTGTATGATTGCGATTGTATGATTGTGATCGTATGATTGTGATTCTTTGATTTCGATTATATGACTGTGATTGTATGATTGTGATTATGTGATTGTGATTGTATGATTGTGATTGTATGATTGTGATTGTATGATTGTGATTGTATGATTGTGATTGTATGATTGTGATTGTATGATTGTGATTTTATGGTTGCGATCGTAAGATTGTGATTGTATGATTGTGATTGTATGATTGTGATTGTATGATTGTGATTGTATGATTGCGATTGTATGATTGTGATCGTATGATTGTGATTCTTTGATTTCGATTGTATGACTGTGATTGTATGATTGTGATTATGTGATTGTGATTGTATGATTGTGATTGTATGATTGTGATTGTATGATTGTGATTGTATGATTGTGATTGTATGATTGTGATTGTATGATTGTCATTGTATGATTGTGATTGTATGATTGTGATTTTATGATTGTGATCGTAAGATTGTGATTGTATGATTGTGATTGTATGATTGTGATTGTATGATTGTGATTGTATGATTGCGATTGTATGATTGTGATCGTATGATTGTGATTCTTTGATTTCGATTGTATGACTGTGATTGTATGATTGTGATTATGTGATTGTGATTGTATGATTGTGATTGTATGATTGTGATTGTATGATTGTGATTGTATGATTGTGATTTTATGATTGTGATCGTATGATTGTGATTGTATGATTGTGATCGTATGATTGTGATTGCATGATTGTGATTGTATGATTGTGATTGTGTGATAGTAATTGTATGATTGTGATCGTATGATTGTGATTGTATGATTGTGATTGTATGATTGTGATTGTATGATTGTGATTGTATGATAGTGATTGTATGGTTCTGAAGGTTTGATTGTGATTGTATGATTGTGATTGTACGATTGTGATTGTATGATTGTGATTGTATAATTGTGACTGTATGATTGTGATTTTATGATTGTGATTGTCTGATTGTGATTGTATGATTGTGATTGTGTGATTGTGATTGTATGATTGTGATTGTATGATTGTGATTGTATGATTGTGATTGTATGATTGTGATTGTATGATTGTGATTGTATGATTGCGATTGTATGATTGTGATCGTATGATTGTGATTCTTTGATTTCGATTATATGACTGTGATTGTATGATTGTGATTATGTGATTGTGATTGTATGATTGTGATTGTATGATTGTGATCGTAAGATTGTGATTGTATGATTGTGATTGTATGATTGTGATTGTATGATTGTGATTGTATGATTGCGATTGTATGATTGTGATCGTATGATTGTGATTCTTTGATTTCGATTGTATGACTGTGATTGTATGATTGTGATTGTATGATTGTGATTGTATGATTGTGATTGTATGATTGTGATTGTATGATTGTGATTGTATGATTGTGATTGTATGATTGTGATTGTATGATTGTGATTGTATGATTGTGATTGTATGATTGTGATTGTATGATTGAAATCGTATGATTGTGATTGTATGATTGTGATTGTATGATTGTGATTGTATGATTGTGATTGTATGATTGTGATTGTATGATTGTGATTGTATGATAGTGATTGTATGGTTCTGAAGGTTTGATTGTGATTGTATGATTGTGATTGTACGATTGTGATTGTCTGATTGTGATTGTGTGATTGTGATTGTATGATTGTGATTGTCTGATTGTGATTGTATGATTGTGATTGTGTGATTGTGATTGTATGATTGTGATTGTATGATTGTGATTGTATGATTGTGATTGTATGATTGTGATTGTATGATTGTGATTGTATGATTGTGATTGTATGATTGTGATTGTATGATTGTGATTGTATGATTGTGATTGTATGATTGTGATTGTATGATTGTGATTGTATGATTGTGATTGTATGATTGTGATTGTATGATTGAAATCGTATGATTGTGATTGTATGATTGTGATTGTATGATTGTGATTGTATGATTGTGATTGTATGATTGTGATTGTATGATTGCGATTGTATGATTGTGATCGTATGATTGTGATTCTTTGATTTCGATTATATGACTGTGATTGTATGATTGTGATTATGTGATTGTGATTGTATGATTGTGATTGTATGATTGAGATCGTATGATTGTGATTGTATGATTGTGATTGTATGATTGTGATTGTATGATTGTGATTGTATGATTGTGATTGTATGATTGTGATTGTATAATTGTGATTCTATGATTGTGATTGTATGATTGTGATTTTGTGATTGTGATTGTATGATTGTGATTGTATGATTGTGATTGTATGATTGTGATTGTATGATTGTGATTGTATGATTGTGATTGTATGATTGTGATTGTGTGATTGTGATTGTATGATTGTGATTGTATTTTTGTGATTGTATGATTGTGATTGTATGATTGTGATTGTATGATTGTGATTGTGTGATTGTGATTGTATGATTGTGATTGTATGATTGTGATTGTATGATTGTGATTGCATGATTGTGATCGTATGATTGTGGTTGTATAATTAAGGTTGTATGATTGTGATTGTATGATTGTGATTGTATGATTGTGATTGTATGATTGAAATCGTATGATTGTGATTGTATGATTGTGATTGTATGATTGTGATTGTATAACAGTGATTGTATGACTGTGATTGTATGATTGTGATTGTATGATTGTGATTGTATGATTGTGATTGTATGATTGTGATTGTATGGTTGTGATTGTATGATTGTGATTGTATGATTGTGATTGTATGATTGTGATTGTATGATTGTGATTGTATGATTGTGATTGTATGATTGTGATTGTATGATTGTGATTGTATGATTGTGATGGTATGATAGTGATTGTATGGTTCTGATTGTTTGATTGTGATTGTATGATTGTGATTGTCTGATTGTGATTGTGTGATTGTGATTGTATGATTGTGATTGTATGATTGTGATTGTATGATTGTGATCGTATGATTGTGGTTGTATAATTAAGGTTGTATGATTGTTTTTGTATGATTGTGATTGTATAATTGTGATTGTATGATTGTGATTGTATGATTGTGATTGTATGATTGTGATTGTATGATTGTGATTGTATGATTGTGATTGTATGATTGTGATTGTATGATTGTGATTGTATGATTGTGATTGTATGATTGTGATTGTATGATTGTGATTGTATGATTGTGATTGTAAGATTGTGATTGTATGATTGTGATTGTATGATTGTGATTGTATGATTGTGATTGTATGACTGTGATTGTATGATTGTGATTGTATGATTGTGATTGTATGATTGTGATTGTATGATTGTGATTGTATGATTGTGATTGTAGGATTGTGATTGTATGATTGAAATCGTATGATTGTGATTGTATGATTGTGATTGTATGATTGTGATTGTATAATTGTGACTGTATGATTGTGATTTTATGATTGTGATTGTCTGATTGTGATTGTATGATTGTGATTGTGTGATTGTGATTGTATGATTGTGATTGTATGATTGTGATTGTATGATTGTGATTGTATGATTGTGATTGTATGATTGTGATTGTATGATTGTGATTGTATGATTGCGATTGTATGATTGTGATCGTATGATTGTGATTCTTTGATTTCGATTATATGACTGTGATTGTATGATTGTGATTATGTGATTGTGATTGTATGATTGTGATTGTATGATTGTGATTGTATGATTGTGATTGTATGATTGTGATTGTATGATTGTGATTTTATGGTTGCGATCGTAAGATTGTGATTGTATGATTGTGATTGTATGATTGTGATTGTATGATTGTGATTGTATGATTGCGATTGTATGATTGTGATCGTATGATTGTGATTCTTTGATTTCGATTGTATGACTGTGATTGTATGATTGTGATTATGTGATTGTGATTGTATGATTGTGATTGTATGATTGTGATTGTATGATTGTGATTGTATGATTGTGATTGTATGATTGTGATTGTATGATTGTGATTGTATGATTGCGATTGTATGATTGTGATCGTATGATTGTGATTCTTTGATTTCGATTATATGACTGTGATTGTATGATTGTGATTATGTGATTGTGATTGTATGATTGTGATTGTATGATTGTGATTGTATGATTGTGATTGTATGATTGTCATTGTATGATTGTGATTGTATGATTGTGATTTTATGATTGTGATCGTAAGATTGTGATTGTATGATTGTGATTGTATGATTGTGATTGTATGATTGTGATTGTATGATTGCGATTGTATGATTGTGATCGTATGATTGTGATTCTTTGATTTCGATTGTATGACTGTGATTGTATGATTGTGATTATGTGATTGTGATTGTATGATTGTGATTGTATGATTGTGATTGTATGATTGTGATTGTATGATTGTGATTTTATGATTGTGATCGTATGATTGTGATTGTATGATTGTGATCGTATGATTGTGATTGCATGATTGTGATTGTATGATTGTGATTGTGTGATAGTAATTGTATGATTGTGATCGTATGATTGTGATTGTATGATTGTGATTGTATGATTGTGATTGTATGATTGTGATTGTATGATAGTGATTGTATGGTTCTGAAGGTTTGATTGTGATTGTATGATTGTGATTGTACGATTGTGATTGTATGATTGTGATTGTATAATTGTGACTGTATGATTGTGATTTTATGATTGTGATTGTCTGATTGTGATTGTATGATTGTGATTGTGTGATTGTGATTGTATGATTGTGATTGTATGATTGTGATTGTATGATTGTGATTGTATGATTGTGATTGTATGATTGTGATTGTATGATTGCGATTGTATGATTGTGATCGTATGATTGTGATTCTTTGATTTCGATTATATGACTGTGATTGTATGATTGTGATTATGTGATTGTGATTGTATGATTGTGATTGTATGATTGTGATCGTAAGATTGTGATTGTATGATTGTGATTGTATGATTGTGATTGTATGATTGTGATTGTATGATTGCGATTGTATGATTGTGATCGTATGATTGTGATTCTTTGATTTCGATTGTATGACTGTGATTGTATGATTGTGATTGTATGATTGTGATTGTATGATTGTGATTGTATGATTGTGATTGTATGATTGTGATTGTATGATTGTGATTGTATGATTGTGATTGTATGATTGTGATTGTATGATTGTGATTGTATGATTGTGATTGTATGATTGTGATTGTATGATTGTGATTTTATGATTGTGATCGTATGATTGTGATTGTATGATTGTGATCGTATGATTGTGATTGCATGATTGTGATTGTATGATTGTGATTGTGTGATAGTAATTGTATGATTGTGATCGTATGATTGTGATTGTATGATTGTGATTGTATGATTGTGATTGTATGATTGTGATTGTATGATAGTGATTGTATGGTTCTGAAGGTTTGATTGTGATTGTATGATTGTGATTGTACGATTGTGATTGTATGATTGTGATTGTATAATTGTGACTGTATGATTGTGATTTTATGATTGTGATTGTCTGATTGTGATTGTATGATTGTGATTGTGTGATTGTGATTGTATGATTGTGATTGTATGATTGTGATTGTATGATTGTGATTGTATGATTGTGATTGTATGATTGTGATTGTATGATTGCGATTGTATGATTGTGATCGTATGATTGTGATTCTTTGATTTCGATTATATGACTGTGATTGTATGATTGTGATTATGTGATTGTGATTGTATGATTGTGATTGTATGATTGTGATCGTAAGATTGTGATTGTATGATTGTGATTGTATGATTGTGATTGTATGATTGTGATTGTATGATTGCGATTGTATGATTGTGATCGTATGATTGTGATTCTTTGATTTCGATTGTATGACTGTGATTGTATGATTGTGATTGTATGATTGTGATTGTATGATTGTGATTGTATGATTGTGATTGTATGATTGTGATTGTATGATTGTGATTGTATGATTGTGATTGTATGATTGTGATTGTATGATTGTGATTGTATGATTGAAATCGTATGATTGTGATTGTATGATTGTGATTGTATGATTGTGATTGTATGATTGTGATTGTATGATTGTGATTGTATGATTGTGATTGTATGATAGTGATTGTATGGTTCTGAAGGTTTGATTGTGATTGTATGATTGTGATTGTACGATTGTGATTGTCTGATTGTGATTGTGTGATTGTGATTGTATGATTGTGATTGTCTGATTGTGATTGTATGATTGTGATTGTGTGATTGTGATTGTATGATTGTGATTGTATGATTGTGATTGTATGATTGTGATTGTATGATTGTGATTGTATGATTGTGATTGTATGATTGCGATTGTATGATTGTGATCGTATGATTGTGATTCTTTGATTTCGATTATATGACTGTGATTGTATGATTGTGATTATGTGATTGTGATTGTATGATTGTGATTGTATGATTGTGATTGTATGATTGTGATTGTATGATTGTGATTGTATGATTGTGATTGTATGATTGTGATTTTATGATTGTGATCGTAAGATTGTGATTGTATCATTGTGATTGTATGATTGTGATTGTATGATTGTGATTGTATGATTGCGATTGTATGATTGTGATCGTATGATTGTGATTCTTTGATTTCGATTGTATGACTGTGATTGTATGATTGTGATTATGTGATTGTGATTGTATGATTGTGATTGTATGATTGTGATTGTATGATTGTGATTGTATGATTGTGATTTTATGATTGTGATCGTATGATTGTGATTGTATGATTGTGATCGTATGATTGTGATTGCATGATTGTGATTGTATGATTGTGATTGTGTGATAGTAATTGTATGATTGTGATCGTATGATTGTGATTGTATGATTGTGATTGTATGATTGTGCTTGTATAATTAAGGTTGTATGATTGTTTTTGTATGATTGTGATTGAATGATTGTGATTGTATGATTGTGACTGTATTATTGTGATTGTATGATTGTGATTCCTTGATTTCGTTTGTATGACTGTGATTGTATGATTGTGATTGTGTGATTGTGATTGTATGATTGTGATTGTATTTTTGTGATTGTATGATTGTGATTGTATGATTGTGATTTTATGATTGTGATCGTATGATTGTGATCGTATGATTGTGATCGTATGATTGTGATTCCATGATTGTGATTGTATGATTATGATTGTATGATAGTAATTGTATGATTGTGATCGTATGATTGTGATTGTATGATTGTGATTGTACGATTGTGCTTGTATAATTAAGGTTGTATGATTGTTTTTGTATGATTGTGATTGTATGATTGTGATTGTATGATTGTGATTGTATGATTGTGATTGTATGATTGTGATTGTATGATTGTGATTGTATGATTGTGATTGTATGATTGTGATTGTATGATTGTGATTGTAGGATTGTGATTGTATGATTGAAATCGTATGATTGTGATTGTATGATTGTGATTGTATGATTGTGATTGTATAATTGTGACTGTATGATTGTGATTTTATGATTGTGATTGTCTGATTGTGATTGTATGATTGTGATTGTGTGATTGTGATTGTATGATTGTGATTGTATGATTGTGATTGTATGATTGTGATTGTATGATTGTGATTGTATGATTGTGATTGTATGATTGCGATTGTATGATTGTGATCGTATGATTGTGATTCTTTGATTTCGATTATATGACTGTGATTGTATGATTGTGATTATGTGATTGTGATTGTATGATTGTGATTGTATGATTGTGATTGTATGATTGTGATTGTATGATTGTGATTGTATGATTGTGATTTTATGGTTGTGATCGTAAGATTGTGATTGTATGATTGTGATTGTATGATTGTGATTGTATGATTGTGATTGTATGATTGCGATTGTATGATTGTGATCGTATGATTGTGATTCTTTGATTTCGATTGTATGACTGTGATTGTATGATTGTGATTATGTGATTGTGATTGTATGATTGTGATTGTATGATTGTGATTGTATGATTGTGATTGTATGATTGTGATTGTATGATTGTGATTGTATGATTGTGATTGTATGATTGCGATTGTATGATTGTGATCGTATGATTGTGATTCTTTGATTTCGATTATATGACTGTGATTGTATGATTGTGATTATGTGATTGTGATTGTATGATTGTGATTGTATGATTGTGATTGTATGATTGTGATTGTATGATTGTGATTGTATGATTGTGATTGTATGATTGTGATTTTATGATTGTGATCGTAAGATTGTGATTGTATGATTGTGATTGTATGATTGTGATTGTATGATTGTGATTGTATGATTGCGATTGTATGATTGTGATCGTATGATTGTGATTCTTTGATTTCGATTGTATGACTGTGATTGTATGATTGTGATTATGTGATTGTGATTGTATGATTGTGATTGTATGATTGTGATTGTATGATTGTGATTGTATGATTGTGATTTTATGATTGTGATCGTATGATTGTGATTGTATGATTGTGATCGTATGATTGTGATTGCATGATTGTGATTGTATGATTGTGATTGTGTGATAGTAATTGTATGATTGTGATCGTATGATTGTGATTGTATGATTGTGATTGTATGATTGTGCTTGTATAATTAAGGTTGTATGATTGTTTTTGTATGATTGTGATTGAATGATTGTGATTGTATGATTGTGACTGTATTATTGTGATTGTATGATTGTGATTCCTTGATTTCGTTTGTATGACTGTGATTGTATGATTGTGATTGTGTGATTGTGATTGTATGATTGTGATTGTATTTTTGTGATTGTATGATTGTGATTGTATGATTGTGATTTTATGATTGTGATCGTATGATTGTGATCGTATGATTGTGATCGTATGATTGTGATTCCATGATTGTGATTGTATGATTATGATTGTATGATAGTAATTGTATGATTGTGATCGTATGATTGTGATTGTATGATTGTGATTGTACGATTGTGCTTGTATAATTAAGGTTGTATGGTTGTTTTTGTATGATTGTGATTGTATGATTGTGATTGTATGATTGTGATTGTATGATTGTGATTGTATGATTGTGATTGTATGATTGTGATTGTATGATTGTGATTGTATGATTGTGATTGTATGATTGTGATTGTATGATTGTGATTGTATGATTGTGATTGTATGATTGTGATTGTATGATTGTGATTGTATGATTGTGATTGTATGATTGTGATTGTATGATTGTGATTGTATGATTGTGATTGTATGATTGTGATTGTATGATTGTGATTGTATGATTGTGATTGTATGATTGTGATTGTATGATTGTGATTGTATGATTGTGATTGTATGATTGAAATCGTATGATTGTGATTGTATGATTGTGATTGTATGATTGTGATTGTATAATTGTGACTGTATGATTGTGATTTTATGATTGTGATTGTCTGATTGTGATTGTATGATTGTGATTGTGTCATTGTGATTGTATGATTGTGATTGTATGATTGTGATTGTATGATTGTGATTGTATGATTGTGATTGTATGATTGTGATTGTATGATTGCGATTGTATGATTGTGATCGTATGATTGTGATTCTTTGATTTCGATTATATGACTGTGATTGTATGATTGTGATTATGTGATTGTGATTGTATGATTGTGATTGTATGATTGTGATTGTATGATTGTGATTGTATGATTGTGATTGTATGATTGTGATTTTATGGTTGTGATCGTAAGATTGTGATTGTATGATTGTGATTGTATGATTGTGATTGTATGATTGTGATTGTATGATTGTGATTGTATGATTGCGATTGTATGATTTTCGATCGTATGATTGTGATTCTTTGATTTCGATTGTATGACTGTGATTGTATGATTGTGATTATGTGATTGTGATTGTATGATTGTGATTGTATGATTGTGATTGTATGATTGTGATTGTATGATTGTGATTGTATGATTGTGATCGTATGATTGTGATTTTATGATTGTGATCGTATGATTGTGATTGTATGATTGTGATCGTATGATTGTGATTGCATGATTGTGATTGTATGATTGTGATTGTGTGATAGTAATTGTATGATTGTGATCGTATGATTGTGATTGTATGATTGTGATTGTATGATTGTGCTTGTATAATTAAGGTTGTATGATTGTTTTTGTATGATTGTGATTGAATGATTGTGATTGTATGATTGTGACTGTATTATTGTGATTGTATGATTTCGATTGTATGACTGTGATTGTATGATTGTGATTGTGTGATTGTGATTGTATGATTGTGATTGTATTTTTGTGATTGTATGATTGTGATTGTATGATTGTGATTTTATGATTGTGATCGTATGATTGTGATTGTATGATTGTGATCGTATGATTGTGATTCCATGATTGTGATTGTATGATTATGATTGTATGATAGTAATTGTATGATTGTGATCGTATGATTGTGATTGTATGATTGTGATTGCACGATTGTGCTTGTATAATTAAGGTTGTATGATTGTTTTTGTATGATTGTGATTGTATGATTGTGATTGTATGATTGTGATTGTATGATTGTGATTGTATGATTGTGATTGTATGATTGTGATTGTATGATTGTGATTGTATGATTGTGATTGTATGATTGTGATTGTATGATTGTGATTGTATGATTGTGATTGTATGATTGTGATTGTATGATTGTGATTGTATGATTGTGATTGTATGATTGTGATTGTATGATTGTGATTGTATGATTGTGATTGTATGATTGTGATTGTATGATTGTGATTGTATGATTGTGATTGTATGATTGAAATCGTATGATTGTGATTGTATGATTGTGATTGTATGATTGTGATTGTATGATTGTGATTGTATGATTGTGATTGTATGATTGTGATTGTATGATTGAAATCGTATGATTGTGATGGTATGATTGTGATTGTATGATTGTGATTGTATGATTGTGATTGTATGATTGTGATTGTATGATTGTGATTGTATGATTGTGATTGTATGATTGTGATTGTATGATTGTGATTTTGTGATTGTGATTGTATGATTGTGATTGTATGATTGTGATTGTATGATTGTGATTGTATGATTGTGATAGTATGATTGTGATTGTATGACTGTGATTGTATGATTGTGATTCTATGATTGTGATTGTATGATTGTTTTTGTGCGATTGTGATTGTACGATTGTGATTGTAAGATTGTGATTGTATGATTGTGATTGTATGATTGAGATCGTATGATTGTGATTGTATGATTGTGATTGTATGATTGTGATTGTATGATTGTGATTGTATGATTGTGATTGTATGATTGTGATTGTATAATTGTGATTGTATGATTGTGATTGTATGATTGTTTATGTATGATTGTTTATGTATGATTGTGATTGTATGATTGTGATTGTATGATAGTGATTGTATGGTTCTGAAGGTTTGATTGTGATTGTATGATTGTGATTGTACGATTGTGATTGTCTGATTGTGATTGTGTGATTGTGATTGTATGATTGTGATTGTCTGATTGTGATTGTATGATTGTGATTGTGTGATTGTGATTGTATGATTGTGATTGTATGATTGTGATTGTATGATTGTGATTGTATGATTGTGATTGTATGATTGTGATTGTATGATTGCGATTGTATGATTGTGATCGTATGATTGTGATTCTTTGATTTCGATTATATGACTGTGATTGTATGATTGTGATTATGTGATTGTGATTGTATGATTGTGATTGTATGATTGTGATTGTATGATTGTGATTGTATGATTGTGATTGTATGATTGTGATTGTATGATTGTGATTTTATGATTGTGATCGTAAGATTGTGATTGTATCATTGTGATTGTATGATTGTGATTGTATGATTGTGATTGTATGATTGCGATTGTATGATTGGGATCGTATGATTGTGATTCTTTGATTTCGATTGTATGACTGTGATTGTATGATTGTGATTATGTGATTGTGATTGTATGATTGTGATTGTATGATTGTGATTGTATGATTGTGATTGTATGATTGTGATTTTATGATTGTGATCGTATGATTGTGATTGTATGATTGTGATCGTATGATTGTGATTGCATGATTGTGATTGTATGATTGTGATTGTGTGATAGTAATTGTATGATTGTGATCGTATGATTGTGATTGTATGATTGTGATTGTATGATTGTGCTTGTATAATTAAGGTTGTATGATTGTTTTTGTATGATTGTGATTGAATGATTGTGATTGTATGATTGTGACTGTATTATTGTGATTGTATGATTGTGATTCCTTGATTTCGTTTGTATGACTGTGATTGTATGATTGTGATTGTGTGATTGTGATTGTATGATTGTGATTGTATTTTTGTGATTGTATGATTGTGATTGTATGATTGTGATTTTATGATTGTGATCGTATGATTGTGATCGTATGATTGTGATCGTATGATTGTGATTCCATGATTGTGATTGTATGATTATGATTGTATGATAGTAATTGTATGATTGTGATCGTATGATTGTGATTGTATGATTGTGATTGTACGATTGTGCTTGTATAATTAAGGTTGTATGATTGTTTTTGTATGATTGTGATTGTATGATTGTGATTGTATGATTGTGATTGTATGATTGTGATTGTATGATTGTGATTGTATGATTGTGATTGTATGATTGTGATTGTATGATTGTGATTGTATGATTGTGATTGTAGGATTGTGATTGTATGATTGAAATCGTATGATTGTGATTGTATGATTGTGATTGTATGATTGTGATTGTATAATTGTGACTGTATGATTGTGATTTTATGATTGTGATTGTCTGATTGTGATTGTATGATTGTGATTGTGTGATTGTGATTGTATGATTGTGATTGTATGATTGTGATTGTATGATTGTGATTGTATGATTGTGATTGTATGATTGTGATTGTATGATTGCGATTGTATGATTGTGATCGTATGATTGTGATTCTTTGATTTCGATTATATGACTGTGATTGTATGATTGTGATTATGTGATTGTGATTGTATGATTGTGATTGTATGATTGTGATTGTATGATTGTGATTGTATGATTGTGATTGTATGATTGTGATTTTATGGTTGTGATCGTAAGATTGTGATTGTATGATTGTGATTGTATGATTGTGATTGTATGATTGTGATTGTATGATTGCGATTGTATGATTGTGATCGTATGATTGTGATTCTTTGATTTCGATTGTATGACTGTGATTGTATGATTGTGATTATGTGATTGTGATTGTATGATTGTGATTGTATGATTGTGATTGTATGATTGTGATTGTATGATTGTGATTGTATGATTGTGATTGTATGATTGTGATTGTATGATTGCGATTGTATGATTGTGATCGTATGATTGTGATTCTTTGATTTCGATTATATGACTGTGATTGTATGATTGTGATTATGTGATTGTGATTGTATGATTGTGATTGTATGATTGTGATTGTATGATTGTGATTGTATGATTGTGATTGTATGATTGTGATTGTATGATTGTGATTTTATGATTGTGATCGTAAGATTGTGATCGTAAGATTGTGATTGTATGATTGTGATTGTATGATTGTGATTGTATGATTGCGATTGTATGATTGTGATCGTATGATTGTGATTCTTTGATTTCGATTGTATGACTGTGATTGTATGATTGTGATTATGTGATTGTGATTGTATGATTGTGATTGTATGATTGTGATTGTATGATTGTGATTGTATGATTGTGATTTTATGATTGTGATCGTATGATTGTGATTGTATGATTGTGATCGTATGATTGTGATTGCATGATTGTGATTGTATGATTGTGATTGTGTGATAGTAATTGTGTGATTGTGATCGTATGATTGTGATTGTATGATTGTGATTGTATGATTGTGCTTGTATAATTAAGGTTGTATGATTGTTTTTGTATGATTGTGATTGAATGATTGTGATTGTATGATTGTGACTGTATTATTGTGATTGTATGATTGTGATTCCTTGATTTCGTTTGTATGACTGTGATTGTATGATTGTGATTGTGTGATTGTGATTGTATGATTGTGATTGTATTTTTGTGATTGTATGATTGTGATTGTATGATTGTGATTTTATGATTGTGATCGTATGATTGTGATCGTATGATTGTGGTCGTATGATTGTGATTCCATGATTGTGATTGTATGATTATGATTGTATGATAGTAATTGTATGATTGTGATCGTATGATTGTGATTGTATGATTGTGATTGTACGATTGTGCTTGTATAATTAAGGTTGTATGGTTGTTTTTGTATGATTGTGATTGTATGATTGTGATTGTATGATTGTGATTGTATGATTGTGATTGTATGATTGTGATTGTATGATTGTGATTGTATGATTGTGATTGTATGATTGTGATTGTATGATTGTGATTGTATGATTGTGATTGTATGATTGTGATTGTATGATTGTGATTGTATGATTGTGATTGTATGATTGTGATTGTATGATTGTGATTGTATGATTGTGATTGTATGATTGTGATTGTATGATTGTGATTGTATGATTGTGATTGTATGATTGTGATTGTATGATTGTGATTGTATGATTGAAATCGTATGATTGTGATTGTATGATTGTGATTGTATGATTGTGATTGTATAATTGTGACTGTATGATTGTGATTTTATGATTGTGATTGTCTGATTGTGATTGTATGATTGTGATTGTGTCATTGTGATTGTATGATTGTGATTGTATGATTGTGATTGTATGATTGTGATTGTATGATTGTGATTGTATGATTGTGATTGTATGATTGCGATTGTATGATTGTGATCGTATGATTGTGATTCTTTGATTTCGATTATATGACTGTGATTGTATGATTGTGATTATGTGATTGTGATTGTATGATTGTGATTGTATGATTGTGATTGTATGATTGTGATTGTATGATTGTGATTGTATGATTGTGATTTTATGGTTGTGATCGTAAGATTGTGATTGTATGATTGTGATTGTATGATTGTGATTGTATGATTGTGATTGTATGATTGTGATTGTATGATTGCGATTGTATGATTGTGATCGTATGATTGTGATTCTTTGATTTCGATTGTATGACTGTGATTGTATGATTGTGATTATGTGATTGTGATTGTATGATTGTGATTGTATGATTGTGATTGTATGATTGTGATTGTATGATTGTGATTGTATGATTGTGATCGTATGATTGTGATTTTATGATTGTGATCGTATGATTGTGATTGTATGATTGTGATCGTATGATTGTGATTGCATGATTGTGATTGTATGATTGTGATTGTGTGATAGTAATTGTATGATTGTGATCGTATGATTGTGATTGTATGATTGTGATTGTATGATTGTGCTTGTATAATTAAGGTTGTATGATTGTTTTTGTATGATTGTGATTGAATGATTGTGATTGTATGATTGTGACTGTATTATTGTGATTGTATGATTTCGATTGTATGACTGTGATTGTATGATTGTGATTGTGTGATTGTGATTGTATGATTGTGATTGTATTTTTGTGATTGTATGATTGTGATTGTATGATTGTGATTTTATGATTGTGATCGTATGATTGTGATTGTATGATTGTGATCGTATGATTGTGATTCCATGATTGTGATTGTATGATTATGATTGTATGATAGTAATTGTATGATTGTGATCGTATGATTGTGATTGTATGATTGTGATTGCACGATTGTGCTTGTATAATTAAGGTTGTATGATTGTTTTTGTATGATTGTGATTGTATGATTGTGATTGTATGATTGTGATTGTATGATTGTGATTGTATGATTGTGATTGTATGATTGTGATTGTATGATTGTGATTGTATGATTGTGATTGTATGATTGTGATTGTATGATTGTGATTGTATGATTGTGATTGTATGATTGTGATTGTATGATTGTGATTGTATGATTGTGATTGTATGATTGTGATTGTATGATTGTGATTGTATGATTGTGATTGTATGATTGTGATTGTATGATTGTGATTGTATGATTGTGATTGTATGATTGTGATTGTATGATTGTGATTGTATGATTGTGATTGTATGATTGAAATCGTATGATTGTGATTGTATGATTGTGATTGTATGATTGTGATTGTATGATTGTGATTGTATGATTGTGATTGTATGATTGTGATTGTATGATTGAAATCGTATGATTGTGATGGTATGATTGTGATTGTATGATTGTGATTGTATGATTGTGATTGTATGATTGTGATTGTATGATTGTGATTGTATGATTGTGATTGTATGATTGTGATTGTATGATTGTGATTTTGTGATTGTGATTGTATGATTGTGATTGTATGATTGTGATTGTATGATTGTGATTGTATGATTGTGATAGTATGATTGTGATTGTATGACTGTGATTGTATGATTGTGATTCTATGATTGTGATTGTATGATTGTTTTTGTGCGATTGTGATTGTACGATTGTGATTGTAAGATTGTGATTGTATGATTGTGATTGTATGATTGAGATCGTATGATTGTGATTGTATGATTGTGATTGTATGATTGTGATTGTATGATTGTGATTGTATGATTGTGATTGTATGATTGTGATTGTATAATTGTGATTGTATGATTGTGATTGTATGATTGTTTATGTATGATTGTTTATGTATGATTGTGATTGTATGATTGTGATTTTATGATTGTGATCTTATGATTGTGATTGTATGATTGTGATTGTATGATTGTGATTGTATGATTGTGATTGTATGATTGTGATTGTATGATTGTGATTGTATGATTGTGATTGTATGATTGTGATTGTATGATTGTGATTGTATGATTGTGATTGTATGATTGTGATTGTATGATTGTGATTGTATGATTGTGATTGTATGATTGCGATTGTATGATTGTGGTCGTATGATTGTGATTCTTTGATTTCGATTGTATGACTGTGATTGTATGATTGTGATTATGTGATTGTGATTGTATGATTGTGGTTGTATGATTGTAATTGTATGATTGTGATTGTATGATTGTGATTTTAAGATTGTGATCGTATGATTGTGATTGTATGATTGTGATCGTATGATTGTGATTGCATGATTGTGATTGTATGATTGTGATTGTGTGATAGTAGTTGTATGATTGTGATCGTATGATTGTGATTGTATGATTGTGATTGTATGATTGTGCTTGTATAATTAAGGTTGTATGATTGTTTTTGTATGATTGTGATTGAATGATTGTGATTGTATGATTGTGACTGTATTATTGTGATTGTATGATTGTGATTCCTTGATTTCGATTGTATGACTGTGATTGTATGATTGTGATTGTGTGATTGTGATTGTATGATTGTGATTGCATGATTGTGATCGTATGATTGTGGTTGTATAATTAAGGTTGTATGATTGTGATTGTACGATTGTGATTGTATGATTGTGATTGTATGATTGAAATCGTATGATTGTGATTGTATGATTGTGATTGTATGATTGTGATTGTATGACAGTGATTGTATGACTGTGATTGTATGATTGTGATTGTATGATTGTGATTGTATGATTGTGATTGTATGATTGTGATTGTATGGTTGTGATTGTATGATTGTGATTGTATGATTGTGATTGTATGATTGTGATTGTATGATTGTGATTGTATGATTGTGATTGTATGATTGTGATTGTATGATTGTGATTGTATGATTGTGATTGTGTGATAGTAATTGTATGATTGTGATCGTATGACTGTGATTGTATGATTGTGATTGTATGATTGTGATTGTATGATTGAAATCGTATGATTGTGATTGTATGATTGTGATTGTATGATTGTGATTGTATGACAGTGATTGTATGACTGTGATTGTATGATTGTGATTGTATGATTGTGATTGTCTGATTGTGATTGTGTGATTGTGATTGTATGATTGTGATTGTATGATTGTGATTGTATGATTGTGATCGTATGATTGTGGTTGTATAATTAAGGTTGTATGATTGTTTTTGTATGATTGTGATTGTATAATTGTGATTGTATGATTGTGATTGTATGATTGTGATTGTATGATTGTGATTGTATGATTGTGATTTTATGATTGTGATTGTATGATTGCGATTGTATGATTGTGATCGTATGATTGTGATTCTTTGATTTCGATTATATGACTGTGATTGTATGATTGTGATTATGTGATTGTGATTGTATGATTGTGATTGTATGATAGTGATTGTATGGTTCTGAAGGTTTGATTGTGATTGTATGATTGTGATTGTACGATTGTGATTGTCTGATTGTGATTGTGTGATTGTGATTGTATGATTGTGATTGTCTGATTGTGATTGTATGATTGTGATTGTGTGATTGTGATTGTATGATTGTGATTGTATGATTGTGATTGTATGATTGTGATTGTGTGATAGTAATTGTATGATTGTGATCGTATGATTGTGATTGTATGATTGTGATTGTATGATTGTGCTTGTATAATTAAGGTTGTATGATTGTTTTTGTATGATTGTGATTGAATGATTGTGATTGTATGATTGTGACTGTATTATTGTGATTGTATGATTGTGATTCCTTGATTTCGTTTGTATGACTGTGATTGTATGATTGTGATTGTGTGATTGTGATTGTATGATTGTGATTGTATTTTTGTGATTGTATGATTGTGATTGTATGATTGTGATTTTATGATTGTGATCGTATGATTGTGATTGTATGATTGTGATCGTATGATTGTGATTCCATGATTGTGATTGTATGATTATGATTGTATGATAGTAATTGTATGATTGTGATCGTATGATTGTGATTGTATGATTGTGATTGTACGATTGTGCTTGTATAATTAAGGTTGTATGATTGTTTTTGTATGATTGTGATTGTATGATTGTGATTGTATGATTGTGATTGTATGATTGTGATTTTGTGATTGTGATTGTATGATTGTGATTGTATGATTGTGATTGTATGATTGTGATTGTATGATTGTGATAGTATGATTGTGATTGTATGACTGTGATTGTATGATTGTGATTGTATGATTGTGATTCTATGATTGTGATTGTATGATTGTTTTTGTACGATTGTGATTGTATGATTGTGATTGTAAGATTGTGATTGTATGATTGTGATTGTATGATTGAGATCGTATGATTGTGATTGTATGATTGTGATTGTATGATTGTGATTGTATGATTGTGATTGTATGATTGTGATTGTATGATTGTGATTGTATGATTGTTTATGTATGATTGTTTATGTATGATTGTGATTGTATAATTGTGATTGTATGATTGTGATTTTATGATTGTGATCTTATGATTGTGATTGTATGATTGTGATTGTATGATTGTGATTGTATGATTGTGATTGTATGATTGTGATTGTATGATTGTGATTGTATGATTGTGATTGTATGATTGTGATTGTATGATTGTGATTGTATGATTGTGATTGTATGATTGTGATTGTATGATTGTGATTGTATGATTGTGATTGTATGATTGCGATTGTATGATTGTGATCGTATGATTGTGATTCTTTGATTTCGATTGTATGACTGTGATTGTATGATTGTGATTATGTGATTGTGATTGTATGATTGTGGTTGTATGATTGTAATTGGATGATTGTGATTGCATGATTGTGATTTTATGATTGTGATCGTATGATTGTGATTGTATGATTGTGATCGTATGATTGTGATTGCATGATTGTGATTGTATGATTGTGATTGTGTGATAGTAGTTGTATGATTGTGATCGTATGATTGTGATTGTATGATTGTGATTGTATGATTGTGCTTGTATAATTAAGGTTGTATGATTGTTTTTGTATGATTGTGATTGAATGATTGTGATTGTATGATTGTGACTGTATTATTGTGATTGTATGATTGTGATTCCTTGATTTCGATTGTATGACTGTGATTGTATGATTGTGATTGTGTGATTGTGATTGTATGATTGTGATTGTATTTTTGTGATTGTATGATTGTGATTGTATGATTGTGATTTCATGATTGTGATCGTATGATTGTGATTGTATGATTGTGATCGTATGATTGTGATTGCATGATTGTGATTGTATGATTGTGATTGTATGATAGTAATTGTATGATTGTGATCGTATGATTGTGATTGTATGATTGTGATTGTACGATTGTGCTTGTATAATTAAGGTTGTATGATTGTTTTTGTATGATTGTGATTGTATGATTGTGATTGTATGATTGTGATTGTATGATTGTGATTGTATGATTGTGATTGTATGATTGTGATTGTATGATTGTGATTGTATGATTGTGATTGTATGACTGTGATTGTATGATTGTGATAGTATGATTGTGATTGTATGATTGTGATTGTATGATTGTAATTGTATGACTGTGATTGTATGATTGTGATTGTGCGATTGTGATTGTACGATTGTGATTGTACGATTGTGATTGTATGATTATGATTGTATGGTTGTGATTGTATGATTGTAATGGTATGATTGCGATTGTATGATTGCGATAGTATGATTGTGATTGTATGATTGTGATTGTATGATTGTGATTGTATGATTGCGATTGTATGATTGTGATCGTATGATTGTGATTCTTTGATTTCGATTGTATGACTGTGATTGTATGATTGTGATTATGTGATTGTGATTGTATGATTGTGATTGTATGATTGTGATTGTATGATTGTGATTGTATGATTGTGATTGTATGATTGTGATTGTATGATTGTGATTTTATGATTGTGATCGTATGATTGTGATTGTATGATTGTGATCGTATGATTGTGATTGCATGATTGTGATTGTATGATTGTGATTGTGTGATAGTAATTGTATGATTGTGATCGTATGATTGTGATTGTATGATTGTGATTGTATGGTTGTGCTTGTATAATTAAGGTTGTATGATTGTTTTTGTATGATTGTGATTGAATGATTGTGATTGTATGATTGTGACTGTATTATTGTGATTGTATGATTGTGATTCCTTGATTTCGATTGTATGACTGTGATTGTATGATTGTGATTGTGTGATTGTGATTGTATGATTGTGATTGTATTTTTGTGATTGTATGATTGTGATTGTATGATTGTGATTTTATGATTGTGATCGTATGATTGTGATTGTATGATTGTGATCGTATGATTGTGATTCCATGATTGTGATTGTATGATTATGATTGTATGATAGTAATTGTATGATTGTGATCGTATGATTGTGATTGTATGATTGTGATTGTACGATTGTGCTTGTATAATTAAGGTTGTATGATTGTTTTTGTATGATTGTGATTGTATGATTGTGATTGTATGATTGTGATTGTATGATTGTGATTGTATGATTGTGATTGTATGATTGTGATTGTATGATTGTGATTGTATGATTGTGATTGTATGACTGTGATTGTATGATTGTGATTCTATGATTGTGATTGTATGATTGTTTTTGTACGATTGTGATTGTATGATTGTGATTGTAAGATTGTGATTGTATGATTGTGATTGTATGATTGAGATCGTATGATTGTGATTGTATGATTGTGATTGTATGATTGTGATTGTATGATTGTGATTGTATGATTGTGATTGTATGATTGTGATTGTATGATTGTTTATGTATGATTGTTTATGTATGATTGTGATTGTACAATTGTGATTGTATGATTGTGATTTTATGATTGTGATCTTATGATTGTGATTGTATGATTGTGATTGTATGATTGTGATTGTATGATTGTGATTGTATGATTGTGATTGTATGATTGTGATTGTATGATTGTGATTGTATGATTGTGATTGTATGATTGTGATTGTATGATTGTGATTGTATGATTGTGATTGTATGATTGTGATTGTATGATTGTGATTGTATGATTGCGATTGTATGATTGTGATCGTATGATTGTGATTCTTTGATTTCGATTGTATGACTGTGATTGTATGATTGTGATTATGTGATTGTGATTGTATGATTGTGGTTGTATGATTGTAATTGTATGATTGTGATTGTATGATTGTGATTTTATGATTGTGATCGTATGATTGTGATTGTATGATTGTGATCGTATGATTGTGATTGCATGATTGTGATTGTATGATTGTGATTGTGTGATAGTAGTTGTATGATTGTGATCGTATGATTGTGATTGTATGATTGTGATTGTATGATTGTGATTGTATGACTGTGATTGTATGATTGTGATTGTATGATTGTGATTGTGTGATTGTGATTGTATGATTGTGATTGTATTTTTGTGATTGTATGATTGTGATTGTATGATTGTGATTTTATGATTGTGATTGTATGATTGTAATTGTATGACTGCGATTGTATGATTGTGATTGTATGATTGTGATTGTATTATTCTGATTGTTTGATTGTGATTGTATGATTGTGAATGTATGACTGTGATTGTATGATTGTGATCGTATGATTGTGGTTGTATAATTAAGGTTGTATGATTGTTTTTGTATGATTGTGATTGTATGATTGTGATTGTATGATTGTGATTGTATGATTGTGATTGTATGATTGTGATTGTATGATTGTGATTGTATGATTGTGATTGTATGATTGTGATTGTATGATTGAGATCGTATGATTGTGATTGTATGATTGTGATTGTATGATTGTAATTGTATGATTGAGATCGTATGATTGTGATTGTATGATTGTGATTGTATGATTGTGATTGTATGATTGTGATTGTATGATTGTGATTGTATGATTGTGATTGTATGATTGTTTATGTATGATTGTTTATGTATGATTGTGATTGTATGATTGTGAGTTTATGATTGTGATCTTATGATTGTGATTGTATGATTGTGATTGTATGATTGTGATTGTATGACTGTGATTGTATGATTGTGATTCTATGATTGTGATTGTATGATTGTTTTTGTACGATTGTGATTGTACGATTGTGATTGTAAGATTGTGATTGTATGATTGTAATTGTATGATTGAGATCGTATGATTGTGATTGTATGACTGTGATTGTATGATTGTGATTGTATGATTGTGATTGTATGATTGTGATTGTATGATTGTGATTGTATGATTGTGATTGTATGATTGTGATTGTATGATTGTGATTGTATGATTGTTTATGTATGATTGTGATTGTATGATTGTGAGTTTATGATTGTGATCTTATGATTGTGATTGTATGATTGTGATTGTATGATTGTGATTGTATGATTGTGATTGTATGATTGTGATTGTATGATTGTGATTGTATGATTGTGATTGTATGATTGTGATTGTATGATTGTGATTGTATGATTGTGATTGTATGATTGTGATTGTATGATTGTGATTGTATGATTGCGATTGTATGATTGTGATCGTATGATTGTGATTCTTTGATTTCGATTGTATGACTGTGATTGTATGATTGTGATTATGTGATTGTGATTGTATGATTGTGGTTGTATGATTGTAATTGTATGATTGTGATTGTATGATTGTGATTTTAAGATTGTGATCGTATGATTGTGATTGTATGATTGTGATCGTATGATTGTGATTGCATGATTGTGATTGTATGATTGTGATTGTGTGATAGTAGTTGTATGATTGTGATCGTATGATTGTGATTGTATGATTGTGATTGTATGGTTGTGCTTGTATAATTAAGGTTGTATGATTGTTTTTGTATGATTGTGATTGAATGATTGTGATTGTATGATTGTGACTGTATTATTGTGATTGTATGATTGTGATTCCTTGATTTCGATTGTATGACTGTGATTGTATGATTGTGATTGTGTGATTGTGATTGTATGATTGTGATTGCATGATTGTGATCGTATGATTGTGGTTGTATAATTAAGGTTGTATGATTGTGATTGTATGATTGTGATTGTATGATTGTGATTGTATGATTGAAATCGTATGATTGTGATTGTATGATTGTGATTGTATGATTGTGATTGTATGATTGTGATTGTATGACAGTGATTGTATGACTGTGATTGTATGATTGTGATTGTATGATTGTGATTGTATGATTGTGATTGTATGATTGTGATTGTATGGTTGTGATTGTATGATTGTGATTGTATGATTGTGATTGTATGATTGTGATTGTATGATTGTGATTGTATGATTGTGATTGTATGATTGTGATTGTATGATTGTGATTGTATGATTGTGATTGTGTGATAGTAATTGTATGATTGTGATCGTATGATTGTGATTGTATGATTGTGATTGTATGATTGTGATTGTATGATTGAAATCGTATGATTGTGATTGTATGATTGTGATTGTATGATTGTGATTGTATGACAGTGATTGTATGACTGTGATTGTATGATTGTGATTGTATGATTGTGATTGTCTGATTGTGATTGTGTGATTGTGATTGTATGATTGTGATTGTATGATTGTGATTGTATGATTGTGATCGTATGATTGTGGTTGTATAATTAAGGTTGTATGATTGTTTTTGTATGATTGTGATTGTATAATTGTGATTGTATGATTGTGATTGTATGATTGTGATTGTATGATTGTGATTGTATGATTGTGATTTTATGATTGTGATTGTATGATTGCGATTGTATGATTGTGATCGTATGATTGTGATTCTTTGATTTCGATTATATGACTGTGATTGTATGATTGTGATTATGTGATTGTGATTGTATGATTGTGATTGTATGATAGTGATTGTATGGTTCTGAAGGTTTGATTGTGATTGTATGATTGTGATTGTACGATTGTGATTGTCTGATTGTGATTGTGTGATTGTGATTGTATGATTGTGATTGTCTGATTGTGATTGTATGATTGTGATTGTGTGATTGTGATTGTATGATTGTGATTGTATGATTGTGATTGTATGATTGTGATTGTGTGATAGTAATTGTATGATTGTGATCGTATGATTGTGATTGTATGATTGTGATTGTATGATTGTGCTTGTATAATTAAGGTTGTATGATTGTTTTTGTATGATTGTGATTGAATGATTGTGATTGTATGATTGTGACTGTATTATTGTGATTGTATGATTGTGATTCCTTGATTTCGTTTGTATGACTGTGATTGTATGATTGTGATTGTGTGATTGTGATTGTATGATTGTGATTGTATTTTTGTGATTGTATGATTGTGATTGTATGATTGTGATTTTATGATTGTGATCGTATGATTGTGATTGTATGATTGTGATCGTATGATTGTGATTCCATGATTGTGATTGTATGATTATGATTGTATGATAGTAATTGTATGATTGTGATCGTATGATTGTGATTGTATGATTGTGATTGTACGATTGTGCTTGTATAATTAAGGTTGTATGATTGTTTTTGTATGATTGTGATTGTATGATTGTGATTGTATGATTGTGATTGTATGATTGTGATTTTGTGATTGTGATTGTATGATTGTGATTGTATGATTGTGATTGTATGATTGTGATTGTATGATTGTGATAGTATGATTGTGATTGTATGACTGTGATTGTATGATTGTGATTGTATGATTGTGATTCTATGATTGTGATTGTATGATTGTTTTTGTACGATTGTGATTGTATGATTGTGATTGTAAGATTGTGATTGTATGATTGTGATTGTATGATTGAGATCGTATGATTGTGATTGTATGATTGTGATTGTATGATTGTGATTGTATGATTGTGATTGTATGATTGTGATTGTATGATTGTGATTGTATGATTGTTTATGTATGATTGTTTATGTATGATTGTGATTGTATAATTGTGATTGTATGATTGTGATTTTATGATTGTGATCTTATGATTGTTTATGTATGATTGTTTATGTATGATTGTGATTGTATAATTGTGATTGTATGATTGTGATTTTATGATTGTGATCTTATGATTGTGATTGTATGATTGTGATTGTATGATTGTGATTGTATGATTGTGGTTGTATGATTGTAATTGTATGATTGTGATTGTATGATTGTGATTTTATGATTGTGATCGTATGATTGTGATTGTATGATTGTGATCGTATGATTGTGATTGCATGATTGTGATTGTATGATTGTGATTGTGTGATAGTAGTTGTATGATTGTGATCGTATGATTGTGATTGTATGATTGTGATTGTATGATTGTGCTTGTATAATTAAGGTTGTATGATTGTTTTTGTATGATTGTGATTGAATGATTGTGATTGTATGATTGTGACTGTATTATTGTGATTGTATGATTGTGATTCCTTGATTTCGATTGTATGACTGTGATTGTATGATTGTGATTGTGTGATTGTGATTGTATGATTGTGATTGTATTTTTGTGATTGTATGATTGTGATTGTATGATTGTGATTTCATGATTGTGATCGTATGATTGTGATTGTATGATTGTGATCGTATGATTGTGATTGCATGATTGTGATTGTATGATTGGGATTGTATGATAGTAATTGTATGATTGTGATCGTATGATTGTGATTGTATGATTGTGATTGTACGATTGTGCTTGTATAATTAACATTGTATGATTGTTTTTGTATGATTGTGATTGTATGATTGTGATTGTATGATTGTGATTGTATGATTGTGATTGTATGATTGTGATTGTATGATTGTGATTGTATGATTGTGATTGTATGATTGTGATTGTATGATTGTGATTGTATGATTGTGATTGTATGATTGTGATTGTATGATTGTGATTGTATGATTGTGATTGTATGATTGTGATTGTATGATTGTGATTGTATGATTGTGATTGTATGATTGTGATTGTATGATTGTGATTGTATGATTGTGATTGTCTGATTGTGATTGTATGATTGTGATTGTATGATTGAAATCGTATGATTGTGATTGTATGATTGTGATTGTATGATTGTGATTGTATGACTGTGATTGTATGATTGTGATTGTATGATTGTGATTGTGTGATTGTGATTGTATGATTGTGATTGTATTTTTGTGATTGTATGATTGTGATTGTATGATTGTGATTTTATGATTGTGATTGTATGATTGTAATTGTATGACTGCGATTGTATGATTGTGATTGTATGATTGTGATTGTATTATTCTGATTGTTTGATTGTGATTGTATGATTGTGAATGTATGACTGTGATTGTATGATTGTGATCGTATGATTGTGGTTGTATAATTAAGGTTGTATGATTGTTTTTGTATGATTGTGATTGTATGATTGTGATTGTATGATTGTGATTGTATGATTGTGATTGTATGATTGTTGATTGTATGATTGTGATTGTATGATTGTGATTGTATGATTGAGATCGTATGATTGTGATTGTATGATTGTGATTGTATGATTGTAATTGTATGATTGAGATCGTATGATTGTGATTGTATGATTGTGATTGTATGATTGTGATTGTATGATTGTGATTGTATGATTGTGATTGTATGATTGTGATTGTATGATTGTGATTGTATGATTGTTTATGTATGATTGTTTATGTATGATTGTGATTGTATGATTGTGAGTTTATGATTGTGATCTTATGATTGTGATTGTATGATTGTGATTGTATGATTGTGATTGTATGACTGTGATTGTATGATTGTGATTCTATGATTGTGATTGTATGATTGTTTTTGTACGATTGTGATTGTACGATTGTGATTGTAAGATTGTGATTGTATGATTGTAATTGTATGATTGAGATCGTATGATTGTGATTGTATGACTGTGATTGTATGATTGTGATTGTATGATTGTGATTGTATGATTGTGATTGTATGATTGTGATTGTATGATTGTGATTGTATGATTGTGATTGTATGATTGTTTATGTATGATTGTTTATGTATGATTGTGATTGTATGATTGTGAGTTTATGATTGTGATCTTATGATTGTGATTGTATGATTGTGATTGTATGATTGTGATTGTATGATTGTGATTGTATGATTGTGATTGTATGATTGTGATTGTATGATTGTGATTGTATGATTGTGATTGTATGATTGTGATTGTATGATTGTGATTGTATGATTGTGATTGTATGATTGTGATTGTATGATTGCGATTGTATGATTGTGATCGTATGATTGTGATTCTTTGATTTCGATTGTATGACTGTGATTGTATGATTGTGATTATGTGATTGTGATTGTATGATTGTGGTTGTATGATTGTAATTGTATGATTGTGATTGTATGATTGTGATTTTAAGATTGTGATCGTATGATTGTGATTGTATGATTGTGATCGTATGATTGTGATTGCATGATTGTGATTGTATGATTGTGATTGTGTGATAGTAGTTGTATGATTGTGATCGTATGATTGTGATTGTATGATTGTGATTGTATGGTTGTGCTTGTATAATTAAGGTTGTATGATTGTTTTTGTATGATTGTGATTGAATGATTGTGATTGTATGATTGTGACTGTATTATTGTGATTGTATGATTGTGATTCCTTGATTTCGATTGTATGATTGTGATTGTATGATTGTGATTGTATGATTGTGATTGTATGATTGTGATTGCATGATTGTGATCGTATGATTGTGGTTGTATAATTAAGGTTGTATGATTGTGATTGTATGATTGTGATTGTATGATTGTGATTGTATGATTGAAATCGTATGATTGTGATTGTATGATTGTGATTGTATGATTGTGATTGTATAACAGTGATTGTATGACTGTGATTGTATGATTGTGATTGTATGATTGTGATTGTATGATTGTGATTGTATGATTGTGATTGTATGGTTGTGATTGTATGATTGTGATTGTATGATTGTGATTGTATGATTGTGATTGTATGATTGTGATTGTATGATTGTGATTGTATGATTGTGATTGTATGATTGTGATTGTATGATTGTGATGGTATGATAGTGATTGTATGGTTCTGATTGTTTGATTGTGATTGTATGATTGTGATTGTCTGATTGTGATTGTGTGATTGTGATTGTATGATTGTGATTGTATGATTGTGATTGTATGATTGTGATCGTATGATTGTGGTTGTATAATTAAGGTTGTATGATTGTTTTTGTATGATTGTGATTGTATAATTGTGATTGTATGATTGTGATTGTATGATTGTGATTGTATGATTGTGATTGTATGATTGTGATTGTATGATTGTGATTGTATGATTGTGATTGTATGATTGTGATTGTATGATTGTGATTGTATGATTGTGATTGTATGATTGTGATTGTATGATTGTGATTGTATGATTGTGATTGTATGATTGTGATTGTATGATTGTGATTGTATGATTGTGATTGTATGATAGTGATTGTATGGTTCTGAAGGTTTGATTGTGATTGTATGATTGTGATTGTACGATTGTGATTGTCTGATTGTGATTGTGTGATTGTGATTGTATGATTGTGATTGTCTGATTGTGATTGTATGATTGTGATTGTGTGATTGTGATTGTATGATTGTGATTGTATGATTGTGATTGTATGATTGTGATTGTATGATTGTGATTGTATGATTGTGATTGTATGATTGCGATTGTATGATTGTGATCGTATGATTGTGATTCTTTGATTTCGATTATATGACTGTGATTGTATGATTGTGATTATGTGATTGTGATTGTATGATTGTGATTGTATGATTGTGATTGTATGATTGTGATTGTATGATTGTGATTGTATGATTGTGATTGTATGATTGTGATTGTATGATTGTGATTTTATGATTGTGATCGTAAGATTGTGATTGTATGATTGTGATTGTATGATTGTGATTGTATGATTGTGATTGTATGATTGCGATTGTATGATTGTGATCGTATGATTGTGATTCTTTGATTTCGATTGTATGACTGTGATTGTATGATTGTGATTATGTGATTGTGATTGTATGATTGTGATTGTATGATTGTGATTGTATGATTGTGATTGTATGATTGTGATTTTATGATTGTGATCGTATGATTGTGATTGTATGATTGTGATCGTATGATTGTGATTGCATGATTGTGATTGTATGATTGTGATTGTGTGATAGTAATTGTATGATTGTGATCGTATGATTGTGATTGTCTGATTGTGATTGTATGATTGTGATTGTATGATTGTGATTGTATGATTGTGCTTGTATAATTAAGGTTGTATGATTGTTTTTGTATGATTGTGATTGAATGATTGTGATTGTATGATTGTGACTGTATTATTGTGATTGTATGATTGTGATTCCTTGATTTCGTTTGTATGACTGTGATTGTATGATTGTGATTGTGTGATTGTGATTGTATGATTGTGATTGCATTTTTGTGATTGTATGATTGTGATTGTATGATTGTGATTTTATGATTGTGATCGTATGATTGTGATCGTATGATTGTGATCGTATGATTGTGATTCCATGATTGCGATTGTATGATTATGATTGTATGATAGTAATTGTATGATTGTGATCGTATGATTGTGATTGTATGATTGTGATTGTACGATTGTGCTTGTATAATTAAGGTTGTATGATTGTTTTTGTATGATTGTGATTGTATGATTGTGATTGTATGATTGTGATTGTATGATTGTGATTGTATGATTGTGATTGTATGATTGTGATTGTATGATTGTGATTGTATGATTGTGATTGTATGATTGTGATTGTATGATTGTGATTGTATGATTGTGATTGTAAGATTGTGATTGTATGATTGTGATTGTATGATTGTGATTGTATGATTGTGATTGTATGACTGTGATTGTATGATTGTGATTGTATGATTGTGATTGTATGATTGTGATTGTATGATTGTGATTGTATGATTGTGATTGTAGGATTGTGATTGTATGATTGAAATCGTATGATTGTGATTGTATGATTGTGATTGTATGATTGTGATTGTATAATTGTGACTGTATGATTGTGATTTTATGATTGTGATTGTCTGATTGTGATTGTATGATTGTGATTGTGTGATTGTGATTGTATGATTGTGATTGTATGATTGTGATTGTATGATTGTGATTGTATGATTGTGATTGTATGATTGTGATTGTATGATTGTGATTGTATGATTGCGATTGTATGATTGTGATCGTATGATTGTGATTCTTTGATTTCGATTATATGACTGTGATTGTATGATTGTGATTATGTGATTGTGATTGTATGATTGTGATTGTATGATTGTGATTGTATGATTGTGATTGTATGATTGTGATTGTATGATTGTGATTGTATGATTGTGATTTTATGGTTGCGATCGTAAGATTGTGATTGTATGATTGTGATTGTATGATTGTGATTGTATGATTGTGATTGTATGATTGCGATTGTATGATTGTGATCGTATGATTGTGATTCTTTGATTTCGATTGTATGACTGTGATTGTATGATTGTGATTATGTGATTGTGATTGTATGATTGTGATTGTATGATTGTGATTGTATGATTGTGATTGTATGATTGTGATTGTATGATTGTGATTGTATGATTGTCATTGTATGATTGTGATTGTATGATTGTGATTTTATGATTGTGATCGTAAGATTGTGATTGTATGATTGTGATTGTATGATTGTGATTGTATGATTGTGATTGTATGATTGCGATTGTATGATTGTGATCGTATGATTGTGATTCTTTGATTTCGATTGTATGACTGTGATTGTATGATTGTGATTATGTGATTGTGATTGTATGATTGTGATTGTATGATTGTGATTGTATGATTGTGATTGTATGATTGTGATTTTATGATTGTGATCGTATGATTGTGATTGTATGATTGTGATCGTATGATTGTGATTGCATGATTGTGATTGTATGATTGTGATTGTGTGATAGTAATTGTATGATTGTGATCGTATGATTGTGATTGTATGATTGTGATTGTATGATTGTGATTGTATGATTGTGATTGTATGATAGTGATTGTATGGTTCTGAAGGTTTGATTGTGATTGTATGATTGTGATTGTACGATTGTGATTGTATGATTGTGATTGTATAATTGTGACTGTATGATTGTGATTTTATGATTGTGATTGTCTGATTGTGATTGTATGATTGTGATTGTGTGATTGTGATTGTATGATTGTGATTGTATGATTGTGATTGTATGATTGTGATTGTATGATTGTGATTGTATGATTGTGATTGTATGATTGCGATTGTATGATTGTGATCGTATGATTGTGATTCTTTGATTTCGATTATATGACTGTGATTGTATGATTGTGATTATGTGATTGTGATTGTATGATTGTGATTGTATGATTGTGATCGTAAGATTGTGATTGTATGATTGTGATTGTATGATTGTGATTGTATGATTGTGATTGTATGATTGCGATTGTATGATTGTGATCGTATGATTGTGATTCTTTGATTTCGATTGTATGACTGTGATTGTATGATTGTGATTGTATGATTGTGATTGTATGATTGTGATTGTATGATTGTGATTGTATGATTGTGATTGTATGATTGTGATTGTATGATTGTGATTGTATGATTGTGATTGTATGATTGTGATTGTATGATTGTGATTGTATGATTGAAATCGTATGATTGTGATTGTATGATTGTGATTGTATGATTGTGATTGTATGATTGTGATTGTATGATTGTGATTGTATGATTGTGATTGTATGATAGTGATTGTATGGTTCTGAAGGTTTGATTGTGATTGTATGATTGTGATTGTACGATTGTGATTGTCTGATTGTGATTGTGTGATTGTGATTGTATGATTGTGATTGTCTGATTGTGATTGTATGATTGTGATTGTGTGATTGTGATTGTATGATTGTGATTGTATGATTGTGATTGTATGATTGTGATTGTATGATTGTGATTGTATGATTGTGATTGTATGATTGTGATTGTATGATTGTGATTGTATGATTGTGATTGTATGATTGTGATTGTATGATTGTGATTGTATGATTGTGATTGTATGATTGTGATTGTATGATTGTGATTGTATGATTGAAATCGTATGATTGTGATTGTATGATTGTGATTGTATGATTGTGATTGTATGATTGTGATTGTATGATTGTGATTGTATGATTGCGATTGTATGATTGTGATCGTATGATTGTGATTCTTTGATTTCGATTATATGACTGTGATTGTATGATTGTGATTATGTGATTGTGATTGTATGATTGTGATTGTATGATTGAGATCGTATGATTGTGATTGTATGATTGTGATTGTATGATTGTGATTGTATGATTGTGATTGTATGATTGTGATTGTATGATTGTGATTGTATAATTGTGATTCTATGATTGTGATTGTATGATTGTGATTTTGTGATTGTGATTGTATGATTGTGATTGTATGATTGTGATTGTATGATTGTGATTGTATGATTGTGATTGTATGATTGTGATTGTATGATTGTGATTGTGTGATTGTGATTGTATGATTGTGATTGTATTTTTGTGATTGTATGATTGTGATTGTATGATTGTGATTGTATGATTGTGATTGTGTGATTGTGATTGTATGATTGTGATTGTATGATTGTGATTGTATGATTGTGATTGCATGATTGTGATCGTATGATTGTGGTTGTATAATTAAGGTTGTATGATTGTGATTGTATGATTGTGATTGTATGATTGTGATTGTATGATTGAAATCGTATGATTGTGATTGTATGATTGTGATTGTATGATTGTGATTGTATAACAGTGATTGTATGACTGTGATTGTATGATTGTGATTGTATGATTGTGATTGTATGATTGTGATTGTATGATTGTGATTGTATGGTTGTGATTGTATGATTGTGATTGTATGATTGTGATTGTATGATTGTGATTGTATGATTGTGATTGTATGATTGTGATTGTATGATTGTGATTGTATGATTGTGATTGTATGATTGTGATGGTATGATAGTGATTGTATGGTTCTGATTGTTTGATTGTGATTGTATGATTGTGATTGTCTGATTGTGATTGTGTGATTGTGATTGTATGATTGTGATTGTATGATTGTGATTGTATGATTGTGATCGTATGATTGTGGTTGTATAATTAAGGTTGTATGATTGTTTTTGTATGATTGTGATTGTATAATTGTGATTGTATGATTGTGATTGTATGATTGTGATTGTATGATTGTGATTGTATGATTGTGATTGTATGATTGTGATTGTATGATTGTGATTGTATGATTGTGATTGTATGATTGTGATTGTATGATTGTGATTGTATGATTGTGATTGTATGATTGTGATTGTAAGATTGTGATTGTATGATTGTGATTGTATGATTGTGATTGTATGATTGTGATTGTATGACTGTGATTGTATGATTGTGATTGTATGATTGTGATTGTATGATTGTGATTGTATGATTGTGATTGTATGATTGTGATTGTAGGATTGTGATTGTATGATTGAAATCGTATGATTGTGATTGTATGATTGTGATTGTATGATTGTGATTGTATAATTGTGACTGTATGATTGTGATTTTATGATTGTGATTGTCTGATTGTGATTGTATGATTGTGATTGTGTGATTGTGATTGTATGATTGTGATTGTATGATTGTGATTGTATGATTGTGATTGTATGATTGTGATTGTATGATTGTGATTGTATGATTGTGATTGTATGATTGCGATTGTATGATTGTGATCGTATGATTGTGATTCTTTGATTTCGATTATATGACTGTGATTGTATGATTGTGATTATGTGATTGTGATTGTATGATTGTGATTGTATGATTGTGATTGTATGATTGTGATTGTATGATTGTGATTGTATGATTGTGATTTTATGGTTGCGATCGTAAGATTGTGATTGTATGATTGTGATTGTATGATTGTGATTGTATGATTGTGATTGTATGATTGCGATTGTATGATTGTGATCGTATGATTGTGATTCTTTGATTTCGATTGTATGACTGTGATTGTATGATTGTGATTATGTGATTGTGATTGTATGATTGTGATTGTATGATTGTGATTGTATGATTGTGATTGTATGATTGTGATTGTATGATTGTGATTGTATGATTGTGATTGTATGATTGCGATTGTATGATTGTGATCGTATGATTGTGATTCTTTGATTTCGATTATATGACTGTGATTGTATGATTGTGATTATGTGATTGTGATTGTATGATTGTGATTGTATGATTGTGATTGTATGATTGTGATTGTATGATTGTCATTGTATGATTGTGATTGTATGATTGTGATTTTATGATTGTGATCGTAAGATTGTGATTGTATGATTGTGATTGTATGATTGTGATTGTATGATTGTGATTGTATGATTGCGATTGTATGATTGTGATCGTATGATTGTGATTCTTTGATTTCGATTGTATGACTGTGATTGTATGATTGTGATTATGTGATTGTGATTGTATGATTGTGATTGTATGATTGTGATTGTATGATTGTGATTGTATGATTGTGATTTTATGATTGTGATCGTATGATTGTGATTGTATGATTGTGATCGTATGATTGTGATTGCATGATTGTGATTGTATGATTGTGATTGTGTGATAGTAATTGTATGATTGTGATCGTATGATTGTGATTGTATGATTGTGATTGTATGATTGTGATTGTATGATTGTGATTGTATGATAGTGATTGTATGGTTCTGAAGGTTTGATTGTGATTGTATGATTGTGATTGTACGATTGTGATTGTATGATTGTGATTGTATAATTGTGACTGTATGATTGTGATTTTATGATTGTGATTGTCTGATTGTGATTGTATGATTGTGATTGTGTGATTGTGATTGTATGATTGTGATTGTATGATTGTGATTGTATGATTGTGATTGTATGATTGTGATTGTATGATTGTGATTGTATGATTGCGATTGTATGATTGTGATCGTATGATTGTGATTCTTTGATTTCGATTATATGACTGTGATTGTATGATTGTGATTATGTGATTGTGATTGTATGATTGTGATTGTATGATTGTGATCGTAAGATTGTGATTGTATGATTGTGATTGTATGATTGTGATTGTATGATTGTGATTGTATGATTGCGATTGTATGATTGTGATCGTATGATTGTGATTCTTTGATTTCGATTGTATGACTGTGATTGTATGATTGTGATTGTATGATTGTGATTGTATGATTGTGATTGTATGATTGTGATTGTATGATTGTGATTGTATGATTGTGATTGTATGATTGTGATTGTATGATTGTGATTGTATGATTGTGATTGTATGATTGTGATTGTATGATTGTGATTGTATGATTGTGATTTTATGATTGTGATCGTATGATTGTGATTGTATGATTGTGATCGTATGATTGTGATTGCATGATTGTGATTGTATGATTGTGATTGTGTGATAGTAATTGTATGATTGTGATCGTATGATTGTGATTGTATGATTGTGATTGTATGATTGTGATTGTATGATTGTGATTGTATGATAGTGATTGTATGGTTCTGAAGGTTTGATTGTGATTGTATGATTGTGATTGTACGATTGTGATTGTATGATTGTGATTGTATAATTGTGACTGTATGATTGTGATTTTATGATTGTGATTGTCTGATTGTGATTGTATGATTGTGATTGTGTGATTGTGATTGTATGATTGTGATTGTATGATTGTGATTGTATGATTGTGATTGTATGATTGTGATTGTATGATTGTGATTGTATGATTGCGATTGTATGATTGTGATCGTATGATTGTGATTCTTTGATTTCGATTATATGACTGTGATTGTATGATTGTGATTATGTGATTGTGATTGTATGATTGTGATTGTATGATTGTGATCGTAAGATTGTGATTGTATGATTGTGATTGTATGATTGTGATTGTATGATTGTGATTGTATGATTGCGATTGTATGATTGTGATCGTATGATTGTGATTCTTTGATTTCGATTGTATGACTGTGATTGTATGATTGTGATTGTATGATTGTGATTGTATGATTGTGATTGTATGATTGTGATTGTATGATTGTGATTGTATGATTGTGATTGTATGATTGTGATTGTATGATTGTGATTGTATGATTGTGATTGTATGATTGAAATCGTATGATTGTGATTGTATGATTGTGATTGTATGATTGTGATTGTATGATTGTGATTGTATGATTGTGATTGTATGATTGTGATTGTATGATAGTGATTGTATGGTTCTGAAGGTTTGATTGTGATTGTATGATTGTGATTGTACGATTGTGATTGTCTGATTGTGATTGTGTGATTGTGATTGTATGATTGTGATTGTCTGATTGTGATTGTATGATTGTGATTGTGTGATTGTGATTGTATGATTGTGATTGTATGATTGTGATTGTATGATTGTGATTGTATGATTGTGATTGTATGATTGTGATTGTATGATTGCGATTGTATGATTGTGATCGTATGATTGTGATTCTTTGATTTCGATTATATGACTGTGATTGTATGATTGTGATTATGTGATTGTGATTGTATGATTGTGATTGTATGATTGTGATTGTATGATTGTGATTGTATGATTGTGATTGTATGATTGTGATTGTATGATTGTGATTTTATGATTGTGATCGTAAGATTGTGATTGTATCATTGTGATTGTATGATTGTGATTGTATGATTGTGATTGTATGATTGCGATTGTATGATTGTGATCGTATGATTGTGATTCTTTGATTTCGATTGTATGACTGTGATTGTATGATTGTGATTATGTGATTGTGATTGTATGATTGTGATTGTATGATTGTGATTGTATGATTGTGATTGTATGATTGTGATTTTATGATTGTGATCGTATGATTGTGATTGTATGATTGTGATCGTATGATTGTGATTGCATGATTGTGATTGTATGATTGTGATTGTGTGATAGTAATTGTATGATTGTGATCGTATGATTGTGATTGTATGATTGTGATTGTATGATTGTGCTTGTATAATTAAGGTTGTATGATTGTTTTTGTATGATTGTGATTGAATGATTGTGATTGTATGATTGTGACTGTATTATTGTGATTGTATGATTGTGATTCCTTGATTTCGTTTGTATGACTGTGATTGTATGATTGTGATTGTGTGATTGTGATTGTATGATTGTGATTGTATTTTTGTGATTGTATGATTGTGATTGTATGATTGTGATTTTATGATTGTGATCGTATGATTGTGATCGTATGATTGTGATCGTATGATTGTGATTCCATGATTGTGATTGTATGATTATGATTGTATGATAGTAATTGTATGATTGTGATCGTATGATTGTGATTGTATGATTGTGATTGTACGATTGTGCTTGTATAATTAAGGTTGTATGATTGTTTTTGTATGATTGTGATTGTATGATTGTGATTGTATGATTGTGATTGTATGATTGTGATTGTATGATTGTGATTGTATGATTGTGATTGTATGATTGTGATTGTATGATTGTGATTGTATGATTGTGATTGTAGGATTGTGATTGTATGATTGAAATCGTATGATTGTGATTGTATGATTGTGATTGTATGATTGTGATTGTATAATTGTGACTGTATGATTGTGATTTTATGATTGTGATTGTCTGATTGTGATTGTATGATTGTGATTGTGTGATTGTGATTGTATGATTGTGATTGTATGATTGTGATTGTATGATTGTGATTGTATGATTGTGATTGTATGATTGTGATTGTATGATTGCGATTGTATGATTGTGATCGTATGATTGTGATTCTTTGATTTCGATTATATGACTGTGATTGTATGATTGTGATTATGTGATTGTGATTGTATGATTGTGATTGTATGATTGTGATTGTATGATTGTGATTGTATGATTGTGATTGTATGATTGTGATTTTATGGTTGTGATCGTAAGATTGTGATTGTATGATTGTGATTGTATGATTGTGATTGTATGATTGTGATTGTATGATTGCGATTGTATGATTGTGATCGTATGATTGTGATTCTTTGATTTCGATTGTATGACTGTGATTGTATGATTGTGATTATGTGATTGTGATTGTATGATTGTGATTGTATGATTGTGATTGTATGATTGTGATTGTATGATTGTGATTGTATGATTGTGATTGTATGATTGTGATTGTATGATTGCGATTGTATGATTGTGATCGTATGATTGTGATTCTTTGATTTCGATTATATGACTGTGATTGTATGATTGTGATTATGTGATTGTGATTGTATGATTGTGATTGTATGATTGTGATTGTATGATTGTGATTGTATGATTGTGATTGTATGATTGTGATTGTATGATTGTGATTTTATGATTGTGATCGTAAGATTGTGATTGTATGATTGTGATTGTATGATTGTGATTGTATGATTGTGATTGTATGATTGCGATTGTATGATTGTGATCGTATGATTGTGATTCTTTGATTTCGATTGTATGACTGTGATTGTATGATTGTGATTATGTGATTGTGATTGTATGATTGTGATTGTATGATTGTGATTGTATGATTGTGATTGTATGATTGTGATTTTATGATTGTGATCGTATGATTGTGATTGTATGATTGTGATCGTATGATTGTGATTGCATGATTGTGATTGTATGATTGTGATTGTGTGATAGTAATTGTATGATTGTGATCGTATGATTGTGATTGTATGATTGTGATTGTATGATTGTGCTTGTATAATTAAGGTTGTATGATTGTTTTTGTATGATTGTGATTGAATGATTGTGATTGTATGATTGTGACTGTATTATTGTGATTGTATGATTGTGATTCCTTGATTTCGTTTGTATGACTGTGATTGTATGATTGTGATTGTGTGATTGTGATTGTATGATTGTGATTGTATTTTTGTGATTGTATGATTGTGATTGTATGATTGTGATTTTATGATTGTGATCGTATGATTGTGATCGTATGATTGTGATCGTATGATTGTGATTCCATGATTGTGATTGTATGATTATGATTGTATGATAGTAATTGTATGATTGTGATCGTATGATTGTGATTGTATGATTGTGATTGTACGATTGTGCTTGTATAATTAAGGTTGTATGGTTGTTTTTGTATGATTGTGATTGTATGATTGTGATTGTATGATTGTGATTGTATGATTGTGATTGTATGATTGTGATTGTATGATTGTGATTGTATGATTGTGATTGTATGATTGTGATTGTATGATTGTGATTGTATGATTGTGATTGTATGATTGTGATTGTATGATTGTGATTGTATGATTGTGATTGTATGATTGTGATTGTATGATTGTGATTGTATGATTGTGATTGTATGATTGTGATTGTATGATTGTGATTGTATGATTGTGATTGTATGATTGTGATTGTATGATTGTGATTGTATGATTGTGATTGTATGATTGTGATTGTATGATTGAAATCGTATGATTGTGATTGTATGATTGTGATTGTATGATTGTGATTGTATAATTGTGACTGTATGATTGTGATTTTATGATTGTGATTGTCTGATTGTGATTGTATGATTGTGATTGTGTCATTGTGATTGTATGATTGTGATTGTATGATTGTGATTGTATGATTGTGATTGTATGATTGTGATTGTATGATTGTGATTGTATGATTGCGATTGTATGATTGTGATCGTATGATTGTGATTCTTTGATTTCGATTATATGACTGTGATTGTATGATTGTGATTATGTGATTGTGATTGTATGATTGTGATTGTATGATTGTGATTGTATGATTGTGATTGTATGATTGTGATTGTATGATTGTGATTTTATGGTTGTGATCGTAAGATTGTGATTGTATGATTGTGATTGTATGATTGTGATTGTATGATTGTGATTGTATGATTGTGATTGTATGATTGCGATTGTATGATTTTCGATCGTATGATTGTGATTCTTTGATTTCGATTGTATGACTGTGATTGTATGATTGTGATTATGTGATTGTGATTGTATGATTGTGATTGTATGATTGTGATTGTATGATTGTGATTGTATGATTGTGATTGTATGATTGTGATCGTATGATTGTGATTTTATGATTGTGATCGTATGATTGTGATTGTATGATTGTGATCGTATGATTGTGATTGCATGATTGTGATTGTATGATTGTGATTGTGTGATAGTAATTGTATGATTGTGATCGTATGATTGTGATTGTATGATTGTGATTGTATGATTGTGCTTGTATAATTAAGGTTGTATGATTGTTTTTGTATGATTGTGATTGAATGATTGTGATTGTATGATTGTGACTGTATTATTGTGATTGTATGATTTCGATTGTATGACTGTGATTGTATGATTGTGATTGTGTGATTGTGATTGTATGATTGTGATTGTATTTTTGTGATTGTATGATTGTGATTGTATGATTGTGATTTTATGATTGTGATCGTATGATTGTGATTGTATGATTGTGATCGTATGATTGTGATTCCATGATTGTGATTGTATGATTATGATTGTATGATAGTAATTGTATGATTGTGATCGTATGATTGTGATTGTATGATTGTGATTGCACGATTGTGCTTGTATAATTAAGGTTGTATGATTGTTTTTGTATGATTGTGATTGTATGATTGTGATTGTATGATTGTGATTGTATGATTGTGATTGTATGATTGTGATTGTATGATTGTGATTGTATGATTGTGATTGTATGATTGTGATTGTATGATTGTGATTGTATGATTGTGATTGTATGATTGTGATTGTATGATTGTGATTGTATGATTGTGATTGTATGATTGTGATTGTATGATTGTGATTGTATGATTGTGATTGTATGATTGTGATTGTATGATTGTGATTGTATGATTGTGATTGTATGATTGTGATTGTATGATTGAAATCGTATGATTGTGATTGTATGATTGTGATTGTATGATTGTGATTGTATGATTGTGATTGTATGATTGTGATTGTATGATTGTGATTGTATGATTGAAATCGTATGATTGTGATGGTATGATTGTGATTGTATGATTGTGATTGTATGATTGTGATTGTATGATTGTGATTGTATGATTGTGATTGTATGATTGTGATTGTATGATTGTGATTGTATGATTGTGATTTTGTGATTGTGATTGTATGATTGTGATTGTATGATTGTGATTGTATGATTGTGATTGTATGATTGTGATAGTATGATTGTGATTGTATGACTGTGATTGTATGATTGTGATTCTATGATTGTGATTGTATGATTGTTTTTGTGCGATTGTGATTGTACGATTGTGATTGTAAGATTGTGATTGTATGATTGTGATTGTATGATTGAGATCGTATGATTGTGATTGTATGATTGTGATTGTATGATTGTGATTGTATGATTGTGATTGTATGATTGTGATTGTATGATTGTGATTGTATAATTGTGATTGTATGATTGTGATTGTATGATTGTTTATGTATGATTGTTTATGTATGATTGTGATTGTATGATTGTGATTGTATGATAGTGATTGTATGGTTCTGAAGGTTTGATTGTGATTGTATGATTGTGATTGTACGATTGTGATTGTCTGATTGTGATTGTGTGATTGTGATTGTATGATTGTGATTGTCTGATTGTGATTGTATGATTGTGATTGTGTGATTGTGATTGTATGATTGTGATTGTATGATTGTGATTGTATGATTGTGATTGTATGATTGTGATTGTATGATTGTGATTGTATGATTGCGATTGTATGATTGTGATCGTATGATTGTGATTCTTTGATTTCGATTATATGACTGTGATTGTATGATTGTGATTATGTGATTGTGATTGTATGATTGTGATTGTATGATTGTGATTGTATGATTGTGATTGTATGATTGTGATTGTATGATTGTGATTGTATGATTGTGATTTTATGATTGTGATCGTAAGATTGTGATTGTATCATTGTGATTGTATGATTGTGATTGTATGATTGTGATTGTATGATTGCGATTGTATGATTGGGATCGTATGATTGTGATTCTTTGATTTCGATTGTATGACTGTGATTGTATGATTGTGATTATGTGATTGTGATTGTATGATTGTGATTGTATGATTGTGATTGTATGATTGTGATTGTATGATTGTGATTTTATGATTGTGATCGTATGATTGTGATTGTATGATTGTGATCGTATGATTGTGATTGCATGATTGTGATTGTATGATTGTGATTGTGTGATAGTAATTGTATGATTGTGATCGTATGATTGTGATTGTATGATTGTGATTGTATGATTGTGCTTGTATAATTAAGGTTGTATGATTGTTTTTGTATGATTGTGATTGAATGATTGTGATTGTATGATTGTGACTGTATTATTGTGATTGTATGATTGTGATTCCTTGATTTCGTTTGTATGACTGTGATTGTATGATTGTGATTGTGTGATTGTGATTGTATGATTGTGATTGTATTTTTGTGATTGTATGATTGTGATTGTATGATTGTGATTTTATGATTGTGATCGTATGATTGTGATCGTATGATTGTGATCGTATGATTGTGATTCCATGATTGTGATTGTATGATTATGATTGTATGATAGTAATTGTATGATTGTGATCGTATGATTGTGATTGTATGATTGTGATTGTACGATTGTGCTTGTATAATTAAGGTTGTATGATTGTTTTTGTATGATTGTGATTGTATGATTGTGATTGTATGATTGTGATTGTATGATTGTGATTGTATGATTGTGATTGTATGATTGTGATTGTATGATTGTGATTGTATGATTGTGATTGTATGATTGTGATTGTAGGATTGTGATTGTATGATTGAAATCGTATGATTGTGATTGTATGATTGTGATTGTATGATTGTGATTGTATAATTGTGACTGTATGATTGTGATTTTATGATTGTGATTGTCTGATTGTGATTGTATGATTGTGATTGTGTGATTGTGATTGTATGATTGTGATTGTATGATTGTGATTGTATGATTGTGATTGTATGATTGTGATTGTATGATTGTGATTGTATGATTGCGATTGTATGATTGTGATCGTATGATTGTGATTCTTTGATTTCGATTATATGACTGTGATTGTATGATTGTGATTATGTGATTGTGATTGTATGATTGTGATTGTATGATTGTGATTGTATGATTGTGATTGTATGATTGTGATTGTATGATTGTGATTTTATGGTTGTGATCGTAAGATTGTGATTGTATGATTGTGATTGTATGATTGTGATTGTATGATTGTGATTGTATGATTGCGATTGTATGATTGTGATCGTATGATTGTGATTCTTTGATTTCGATTGTATGACTGTGATTGTATGATTGTGATTATGTGATTGTGATTGTATGATTGTGATTGTATGATTGTGATTGTATGATTGTGATTGTATGATTGTGATTGTATGATTGTGATTGTATGATTGTGATTGTATGATTGCGATTGTATGATTGTGATCGTATGATTGTGATTCTTTGATTTCGATTATATGACTGTGATTGTATGATTGTGATTATGTGATTGTGATTGTATGATTGTGATTGTATGATTGTGATTGTATGATTGTGATTGTATGATTGTGATTGTATGATTGTGATTGTATGATTGTGATTTTATGATTGTGATCGTAAGATTGTGATCGTAAGATTGTGATTGTATGATTGTGATTGTATGATTGTGATTGTATGATTGCGATTGTATGATTGTGATCGTATGATTGTGATTCTTTGATTTCGATTGTATGACTGTGATTGTATGATTGTGATTATGTGATTGTGATTGTATGATTGTGATTGTATGATTGTGATTGTATGATTGTGATTGTATGATTGTGATTTTATGATTGTGATCGTATGATTGTGATTGTATGATTGTGATCGTATGATTGTGATTGCATGATTGTGATTGTATGATTGTGATTGTGTGATAGTAATTGTGTGATTGTGATCGTATGATTGTGATTGTATGATTGTGATTGTATGATTGTGCTTGTATAATTAAGGTTGTATGATTGTTTTTGTATGATTGTGATTGAATGATTGTGATTGTATGATTGTGACTGTATTATTGTGATTGTATGATTGTGATTCCTTGATTTCGTTTGTATGACTGTGATTGTATGATTGTGATTGTGTGATTGTGATTGTATGATTGTGATTGTATTTTTGTGATTGTATGATTGTGATTGTATGATTGTGATTTTATGATTGTGATCGTATGATTGTGATCGTATGATTGTGGTCGTATGATTGTGATTCCATGATTGTGATTGTATGATTATGATTGTATGATAGTAATTGTATGATTGTGATCGTATGATTGTGATTGTATGATTGTGATTGTACGATTGTGCTTGTATAATTAAGGTTGTATGGTTGTTTTTGTATGATTGTGATTGTATGATTGTGATTGTATGATTGTGATTGTATGATTGTGATTGTATGATTGTGATTGTATGATTGTGATTGTATGATTGTGATTGTATGATTGTGATTGTATGATTGTGATTGTATGATTGTGATTGTATGATTGTGATTGTATGATTGTGATTGTATGATTGTGATTGTATGATTGTGATTGTATGATTGTGATTGTATGATTGTGATTGTATGATTGTGATTGTATGATTGTGATTGTATGATTGTGATTGTATGATTGTGATTGTATGATTGTGATTGTATGATTGAAATCGTATGATTGTGATTGTATGATTGTGATTGTATGATTGTGATTGTATAATTGTGACTGTATGATTGTGATTTTATGATTGTGATTGTCTGATTGTGATTGTATGATTGTGATTGTGTCATTGTGATTGTATGATTGTGATTGTATGATTGTGATTGTATGATTGTGATTGTATGATTGTGATTGTATGATTGTGATTGTATGATTGCGATTGTATGATTGTGATCGTATGATTGTGATTCTTTGATTTCGATTATATGACTGTGATTGTATGATTGTGATTATGTGATTGTGATTGTATGATTGTGATTGTATGATTGTGATTGTATGATTGTGATTGTATGATTGTGATTGTATGATTGTGATTTTATGGTTGTGATCGTAAGATTGTGATTGTATGATTGTGATTGTATGATTGTGATTGTATGATTGTGATTGTATGATTGTGATTGTATGATTGCGATTGTATGATTGTGATCGTATGATTGTGATTCTTTGATTTCGATTGTATGACTGTGATTGTATGATTGTGATTATGTGATTGTGATTGTATGATTGTGATTGTATGATTGTGATTGTATGATTGTGATTGTATGATTGTGATTGTATGATTGTGATCGTATGATTGTGATTTTATGATTGTGATCGTATGATTGTGATTGTATGATTGTGATCGTATGATTGTGATTGCATGATTGTGATTGTATGATTGTGATTGTGTGATAGTAATTGTATGATTGTGATCGTATGATTGTGATTGTATGATTGTGATTGTATGATTGTGCTTGTATAATTAAGGTTGTATGATTGTTTTTGTATGATTGTGATTGAATGATTGTGATTGTATGATTGTGACTGTATTATTGTGATTGTATGATTTCGATTGTATGACTGTGATTGTATGATTGTGATTGTGTGATTGTGATTGTATGATTGTGATTGTATTTTTGTGATTGTATGATTGTGATTGTATGATTGTGATTTTATGATTGTGATCGTATGATTGTGATTGTATGATTGTGATCGTATGATTGTGATTCCATGATTGTGATTGTATGATTATGATTGTATGATAGTAATTGTATGATTGTGATCGTATGATTGTGATTGTATGATTGTGATTGCACGATTGTGCTTGTATAATTAAGGTTGTATGATTGTTTTTGTATGATTGTGATTGTATGATTGTGATTGTATGATTGTGATTGTATGATTGTGATTGTATGATTGTGATTGTATGATTGTGATTGTATGATTGTGATTGTATGATTGTGATTGTATGATTGTGATTGTATGATTGTGATTGTATGATTGTGATTGTATGATTGTGATTGTATGATTGTGATTGTATGATTGTGATTGTATGATTGTGATTGTATGATTGTGATTGTATGATTGTGATTGTATGATTGTGATTGTATGATTGTGATTGTATGATTGTGATTGTATGATTGTGATTGTATGATTGTGATTGTATGATTGTGATTGTATGATTGAAATCGTATGATTGTGATTGTATGATTGTGATTGTATGATTGTGATTGTATGATTGTGATTGTATGATTGTGATTGTATGATTGTGATTGTATGATTGAAATCGTATGATTGTGATGGTATGATTGTGATTGTATGATTGTGATTGTATGATTGTGATTGTATGATTGTGATTGTATGATTGTGATTGTATGATTGTGATTGTATGATTGTGATTGTATGATTGTGATTTTGTGATTGTGATTGTATGATTGTGATTGTATGATTGTGATTGTATGATTGTGATTGTATGATTGTGATAGTATGATTGTGATTGTATGACTGTGATTGTATGATTGTGATTCTATGATTGTGATTGTATGATTGTTTTTGTGCGATTGTGATTGTACGATTGTGATTGTAAGATTGTGATTGTATGATTGTGATTGTATGATTGAGATCGTATGATTGTGATTGTATGATTGTGATTGTATGATTGTGATTGTATGATTGTGATTGTATGATTGTGATTGTATGATTGTGATTGTATAATTGTGATTGTATGATTGTGATTGTATGATTGTTTATGTATGATTGTTTATGTATGATTGTGATTGTATGATTGTGATTTTATGATTGTGATCTTATGATTGTGATTGTATGATTGTGATTGTATGATTGTGATTGTATGATTGTGATTGTATGATTGTGATTGTATGATTGTGATTGTATGATTGTGATTGTATGATTGTGATTGTATGATTGTGATTGTATGATTGTGATTGTATGATTGTGATTGTATGATTGTGATTGTATGATTGTGATTGTATGATTGCGATTGTATGATTGTGGTCGTATGATTGTGATTCTTTGATTTCGATTGTATGACTGTGATTGTATGATTGTGATTATGTGATTGTGATTGTATGATTGTGGTTGTATGATTGTAATTGTATGATTGTGATTGTATGATTGTGATTTTAAGATTGTGATCGTATGATTGTGATTGTATGATTGTGATCGTATGATTGTGATTGCATGATTGTGATTGTATGATTGTGATTGTGTGATAGTAGTTGTATGATTGTGATCGTATGATTGTGATTGTATGATTGTGATTGTATGATTGTGCTTGTATAATTAAGGTTGTATGATTGTTTTTGTATGATTGTGATTGAATGATTGTGATTGTATGATTGTGACTGTATTATTGTGATTGTATGATTGTGATTCCTTGATTTCGATTGTATGACTGTGATTGTATGATTGTGATTGTGTGATTGTGATTGTATGATTGTGATTGCATGATTGTGATCGTATGATTGTGGTTGTATAATTAAGGTTGTATGATTGTGATTGTACGATTGTGATTGTATGATTGTGATTGTATGATTGAAATCGTATGATTGTGATTGTATGATTGTGATTGTATGATTGTGATTGTATGACAGTGATTGTATGACTGTGATTGTATGATTGTGATTGTATGATTGTGATTGTATGATTGTGATTGTATGATTGTGATTGTATGGTTGTGATTGTATGATTGTGATTGTATGATTGTGATTGTATGATTGTGATTGTATGATTGTGATTGTATGATTGTGATTGTATGATTGTGATTGTATGATTGTGATTGTATGATTGTGATTGTGTGATAGTAATTGTATGATTGTGATCGTATGACTGTGATTGTATGATTGTGATTGTATGATTGTGATTGTATGATTGAAATCGTATGATTGTGATTGTATGATTGTGATTGTATGATTGTGATTGTATGACAGTGATTGTATGACTGTGATTGTATGATTGTGATTGTATGATTGTGATTGTCTGATTGTGATTGTGTGATTGTGATTGTATGATTGTGATTGTATGATTGTGATTGTATGATTGTGATCGTATGATTGTGGTTGTATAATTAAGGTTGTATGATTGTTTTTGTATGATTGTGATTGTATAATTGTGATTGTATGATTGTGATTGTATGATTGTGATTGTATGATTGTGATTGTATGATTGTGATTTTATGATTGTGATTGTATGATTGCGATTGTATGATTGTGATCGTATGATTGTGATTCTTTGATTTCGATTATATGACTGTGATTGTATGATTGTGATTATGTGATTGTGATTGTATGATTGTGATTGTATGATAGTGATTGTATGGTTCTGAAGGTTTGATTGTGATTGTATGATTGTGATTGTACGATTGTGATTGTCTGATTGTGATTGTGTGATTGTGATTGTATGATTGTGATTGTCTGATTGTGATTGTATGATTGTGATTGTGTGATTGTGATTGTATGATTGTGATTGTATGATTGTGATTGTATGATTGTGATTGTGTGATAGTAATTGTATGATTGTGATCGTATGATTGTGATTGTATGATTGTGATTGTATGATTGTGCTTGTATAATTAAGGTTGTATGATTGTTTTTGTATGATTGTGATTGAATGATTGTGATTGTATGATTGTGACTGTATTATTGTGATTGTATGATTGTGATTCCTTGATTTCGTTTGTATGACTGTGATTGTATGATTGTGATTGTGTGATTGTGATTGTATGATTGTGATTGTATTTTTGTGATTGTATGATTGTGATTGTATGATTGTGATTTTATGATTGTGATCGTATGATTGTGATTGTATGAGTGTGATCGTATGATTGTGATTCCATGATTGTGATTGTATGATTATGATTGTATGATAGTAATTGTATGATTGTGATCGTATGATTGTGATTGTATGATTGTGATTGTACGATTGTGCTTGTATAATTAAGGTTGTATGATTGTTTTTGTATGATTGTGATTGTATGATTGTGATTGTATGATTGTGATTGTATGATTGTGATTTTGTGATTGTGATTGTATGATTGTGATTGTATGATTGTGATTGTATGATTGTGATTGTATGATTGTGATAGTATGATTGTGATTGTATGACTGTGATTGTATGATTGTGATTGTATGATTGTGATTCTATGATTGTGATTGTATGATTGTTTTTGTACGATTGTGATTGTATGATTGTGATTGTAAGATTATGATTGTATGATTGTGATTGTATGATTGAGATCGTATGATTGTGATTGTATGATTGCGATGGTATGATTGTGATTGTATGATTGTGATTGTATGATTGTGATTGTATGATTGTGATTGTATGATTGTTTATGTATGATTGTTTATGTATGATTGTGATTGTATAATTGTGATTGTATGATTGTGATTTTATGATTGTGATCTTATGATTGTGATTGTATGATTGTGATTGTATGATTGTGATTGTATGATTGTGATTGTATGATTGTGATTGCATGATTGTGATTGTATGATTGTGATTGTATGATTGTGATTGTATGATTGTGATTGTATGATTGTGATTGTATGATTGTGATTGTATGATTGTGATTGTATGATTGTGATTGTATGATTGCGATTGTATGATTGTGATCGTATGATTGTGATTCTTTGATTTCGATTGTATGACTGTGATTGTATGATTGTGATTATGTGATTATGATTGTATGATTGTGGTTGTATGATTGTAATTGTATGATTGTGATTGTATGATTGTGATTTTATGATTGTGATCGTATGATTGTGATTGTATGATTGTGATCGTATGATTGTGATTGCATGATTGTGATTGTATGATTGTGATTGTGTGATAGTAGTTGTATGATTGTGATCGTATGATTGTGATTGTATGATTGTGATTGTATGATTGTGCTTGTATAATTAAGGTTGTATGATTGTTTTTGTATGATTGTGATTGAGTGATTGTGATTGTATGATTGTGACTGTATTATTGTGATTGTATGATTGTGATTCCTTGATTTCGATTGTATGACTGTGATTGTATGATTGTGATTGTGTGATTGTGATTGTATGATTGTGATTGTATTTTTGTGATTGTATGATTGTGATTGTATGATTGTGATTTCATGATTGTGATCGTATGATTGTGATTGTATGATTGTGATCGTATGATTGTGATTGCATGATTGTGATTGTATGATTGTGATTGTATGATAGTAATTGTATGATTGTGATCGTATGATTGTGATTGTATGATTGTGATTGTACGATTGTGCTTGTATAATTAAGGTTGTATGATTGTTTTTGTATGATTGTGATTGTATGATTGTGATTGTATGATTGTGATTGTATGATTGTGATTGTATGATTGTGATTGTATGATTGTGATTGTATGACTGTGATTGTATGATTGTGATAGTATGATTGTGATTGTATGATTGTGATTGTATGATTGTAATTGTATGACTGTGATTGTATGATTGTGATTGTGCGATTGTGATTGTACGATTGTGATTGTACGATTGTGATTGTATGATTATGATTGTATGGTTGTGATTGTATGATTGTAATGGTATGATTGCGATTGTATGATTGCGATAGTATGATTGTGATTGTATGATTGTGATTGTATGATTGTGATTGTATGATTGCGATTGTATGATTGTGATCGTATGATTGTGATTCTTTGATTTCGATTGTATGACTGTGATTGTATGATTGTGATTATGTGATTGTGATTGTATGATTGTGATTGTATGATTGTGATTGTATGATTGTGATTGTATGATTGTGATTGTATGATTGTGATTTTATGATTGTGATCGTATGATTGTGATTGTATGATTGTGATCGTATGATTGTGATTGCATGATTGTGATTGTATGATTGTGATTGTGTGATAGTAATTGTATGATTGTGATCGTATGATTGTGATTGTATGATTGTGATTGTATGGTTGTGCTTGTATAATTAAGGTTGTATGATTGTTTTTGTATGATTGTGATTGAATGATTGTGATTGTATGATTGTGACTGTATTATTGTGATTGTATGATTGTGATTCCTTGATTTCGATTGTATGACTGTGATTGTATGATTGTGATTGTGTGATTGTGATTGTATGATTGTGATTGTATTTTTGTGATTGTATGATTGTGATTGTATGATTGTGATTTTATGATTGTGATCGTATGATTGTGATTGTATGATTGTGATCGTATGATTGTGATTCCATGATTGTGATTGTATGATTATGATTGTATGATAGTAATTGTATGATTGTGATCGTATGATTGTGATTGTATGATTGTGATTGTACGATTGTGCTTGTATAATTAAGGTTGTATGATTGTTTTTGTATGATTGTGATTGTATGATTGTGATTGTATGATTGTGATTGTATGATTGTGATTGTATGATTGTGATTGTATGATTGTGATTGTATGATTGTGATTGTATGATTGTGATTGTATGACTGTGATTGTATGATTGTGATTCTATGATTGTGATTGTATGATTGTCTTTGTACGATTGTGATTGTATGATTGTGATTGTAAGATTGTGATTGTATGATTGTGATCGTATGATTGTGATTGTATGATTGTGATTGTGTGATAGTAGTTGTATGATTGTGATCGTATGATTGTGATTGTATGATTGTGATTGTATGATTGTGCTTGTATAATTAAGGTTGTATGATTGTTTTTGTATGATTGTGATTGAATGATTGTGATTGTATGATTGTGACTGTATTATTGTGATTGTATGATTGTGATTCCTTGATTTCGATTGTATGACTGTGATTGTATGATTGTGATTGTGTGATTGTGATTGTATGATTGTGATTGTATTTTTGTGATTGTATGATTGTGATTGTATGATTGTGATTTCATGATTGTGATCGTATGATTGTGATTGTATGATTGTGATCGTATGATTGTGATTGCATGATTGTGATTGTATGATTGGGATTGTATGATAGTAATTGTATGATTGTGATCGTATGATTGTGATTGTATGATTGTGATTGTACGATTGTGCTTGTATAATTAACATTGTATGATTGTTTTTGTATGATTGTGATTGTATGATTGTGATTGTATGATTGTGATTGTATGATTGTGATTGTATGATTGTGATTGTATGATTGTGATTGTATGATTGTGATTGTATGATTGTGATTGTATGATTGTGATTGTATGATTGTGATTGTATGATTGTGATTGTATGATTGTGATTGTATGATTGTGATTGTATGATTGTGATTGTATGATTGTGATTGTATGATTGTGATTGTATGATTGTGATTGTATGATTGTGATTGTATGATTGTGATTGTATGATTGTGATTGTATGATTGTGATTGTCTGATTGTGATTGTATGATTGTGATTGTATGATTGAAATCGTATGATTGTGATTGTATGATTGTGATTGTATGATTGTGATTGTATGATTGTGATTGTATGACTGTGATTGTATGATTGTGATTGTATGATTGTGATTGTGTGATTGTGATTGTATGATTGTGATTGTATTTTTGTGATTGTATGATTGTGATTGTATGATTGTGATTTTATGATTGTGATTGTATGATTGTAATTGTATGACTGCGATTGTATGATTGTGATTGTATGATTGTGATTGTATTATTCTGATTGTTTGATTGTGATTGTATGATTGTGAATGTATGACTGTGATTGTATGATTGTGATCGTATGATTGTGGTTGTATAATTAAGGTTGTATGATTGTTTTTGTATGATTGTGATTGTATGATTGTGATTGTATGATTGTGATTGTATGATTGTGATTGTATGATTGTGATTGTATGATTGAGATCGTATGATTGTGATTGTATGATTGTGATTGAATGATTGTGATTGTATGACTGTGATTGTATGATTGTGATTGTATGATTATGATGGTATGATTGTGATCGTATGATTGTGGTTGTATGATTGTGATTGTGTGATAGTGATGGTGTGATTGTGATTGTATGATTGTGATTGTATGATTGTGATTGTATGATTGTGATTGTATGATTGTAATTGTATGACTGTGATTGTATGATTGTGATTGTATGATTGTGATTGTATTATTCTGATTGTTTGATTGTGATTGTATGATTGTGAATGTATGATTGTGATTGTATGATTGTGATCGTATGTTTGTGGTTGTATAATTAAGGTTCTATGATTGTTTTTGTATGATTGTGATTGTATGATTGTGATTGTATGATTGTGATTGTATGATTGTGATTGTATGATTGAGATCGTATGATTGTGATCGTATGATTGTGATTGTATGATTGTGATTGTATGATTGTGATGGTATGGTTGTGATTGTATGATTGTGATTGTATGATTGTGATTGTATGATTGTGATTGTATGATTGTGATTGTATGATTGTGATTGTATGATTGTGATTGTATGATTGTGATTTTGTGATTGTGATTGTACGATTGTGATTGTATGATTGAGATCGTATGATTGTGATTGTATGATTGTGATTGTATGATTGTGATTGTATGATTGTGATTGTATGATTGTGATTGTATGATTGTGATTCTATGATTGTGATTGTATGATTGTGATTTTGTGATTGTGATTGTATGATTGTAATTGTATGACTGTGATTGTATGATAGTGATTGTATGATTGTGATTGTATGGTTTTGATTGTATGATTGTGATTGTACGATTGTGATTGTATGATTGTGATTGTATGATTGTGATTGCATGATTGTGATTGTATGAATGTGATTGTATGATTGTGATTGCATGATTGTGATCGTATGATTGTGGTTGTATAATTAAGGTTGTATGATTGTTTTTGTACGATTGTGATTGTATGATTGTGATTGTAAGATTGTGATTGTATGATTGTGATTGTATGATTGAGATCGTATGATTGTGATTGTATGATTGTGATTGTATGATTGTGATTGTATGATTGTGATTGTATGATTGTGATTGTATGATTGTGATTGTATGATTGTGATTGTATGATTGTTTATGTATGACTGTGATTGTATGATTGTGATTGTATAATTGTGATTGTATGATTGTGATTTTATGATTGTGATTGTATGATTGTGATTGTATGATTGTGATTGTATGATTGTGATTGTATGATTGTGATTGAATGATTGGGATTGTATGATTGTGATTGTATGATTGTGATTGTATGATTGTGATTGTATGATTGTGATTGTATGATTGTGATTGTATGATTGCGATTGTATGATTGTGATCGTATGATTGTGATTCTTTGATTTCGATTGTATGACTGTGATTGTATGATTGTGATTGTATGATTGTGATTTTATGATTGTGATCGTATGATTGTGATTGTATGATTGTGATCGTATGATTGTGATTGCATGATTGTGATTGTATGATTGTGATTGTATGATAGTAATTGTATGATTGTGATCGTATGATTGTGATTGTATGATTGTGATTGTATGATTGTGCTTGTATAATAAAGGTTGTATGATTGTGTTTGTATGATTGTGATTGTATGATTGTGATTGTATGATTGTGACTGTATTATTGTGATTGTATGATTGTGATTCCTTGATTTCGATTGTATGACTGTGATTGTATGATTGTGATTATGTGATTGTGATTGTATGATTGTGATTGTATGATTGTGATTGTATGATTGTGATTGTATGATTGTGATTGTATGATTGTGATTTTATGATTGTGATCGTAAGATTGTGATTGTATGATTGTGATTGTATGATTGTGATTGTATGATTGTGATTGTATGATTGCGATTGTATGATTGTGATTGTATGATTGTGATTGTATGATTGTGATTGTATGATTGGGATTGTATGATTGTGATTGTATGATTGTGATTGTATGATTGTGATTGTATGATTGTGATTGTATGATTGTGAATGTATGATTGAAATCGTATGATTGTGATTGTATGATTGTGATTGTATGATTGTGATTGTATAATTGTGATTGTATGATTGTGATTTTATGATTGTGATTGTCTGATTGTGATTGTATGATTGTGATTGTGTGATTGTGATTGTATGATTGTGATTGTATGATTGTGATTGTATGATTGTGATTGTATGATTGTGATTGTATGATTGTGATTGTATGATTGCGATTTTATGATTGTGATCGTATGATTGTGATTCTTTGATTTCGATTATATGACTGTGATTGTATGATTGTGATTATGTGATTGTGATTGTATGATTGTGATTGTATGATTGTGATTGTATGATTGTGATTGTATGATTGTGATTGTATGATTGTGATTTTATGATTGTGATCGTAAGATTGTGATTGTATGATTGTGATTGTATGATTGTGATTGTATGATTGTGATTGTATGATTGCGATTGTATGATTGTGATCGTATGATTGTGATTCTTTGATTTCGATTGTATGACTGTGATTGTATGATTGTGATTATGTGATTGTGATTGTATGATTGTGATTGTATGATTGTGATTGCATGATTGTGATTTTATGATTGTGATCGTATGATTGTGATTGTATGATTGTGATCGTATGATTGTGATTGCATGATTGTGATTGTATGATTGTGATTGTGTGATAGTAATTGTATGATTGTGATCGTATGATTGTGATTGTATGATTGTGATTGTATGATTGTGCTTGTATAATTAAGGTTGTATGATTGTTTTTGTATGATTGTGAGTGAATGATTGTGATTGTATGATTGTGACTGTATTATTGTGATTGTATGATTGTGATTCCTTGATTTCGATTGTATGACTGTGATTGTATGATTGTGATTGTGTGATTGTGATTGTATGATTGTGATTGTATTTTTGTGATTGTATGATTGTGATTGTATGATTGTGATTTTATGATTGTGATCGTATGATTGTGATTGTATGATTGTGATCGTATGATTGTGATTCCATGATTGTGATTGTATGATTGTGATTGTATGATTGTGATTGTATGATTGTGATTGTATGATTGAGATCGTATGATTGTGATTGTATGATTGTGATTGTATGATTGTGATTGTATGACTGTGATTGTATGATTGTGATTGTATGATTATGATGGTATGATTGTGATCGTATGATTGTGGTTGTATGATTGTGATTGTGTGATAGTGATTGTGTGATTGTGATTGTATGATTGTGATCGTATGGTTGTGATTGTATGATTGTGATTGTACGATTGTGCTTGTATAATTAAGGTTGTATGATTGTTTTTGTATGATTGTGATTGTATGATTGTGATTGTATGATTGTGATTGTATGATTGTGATTGTATGATTGTGATTGTATGATTGAAATCGTATGATTGTGATTGTATGATTGTGATTGTATGATTGTGATTGTATGACTGTGATTGTATGATTGTGATTGTATGATTGCGATTGTATGATTGCGATTGTATGATTGTGATTGTATGATTGTGATTTTGTGATTGTGATTGTATGATTGTGATTGTATGATTGTGATTGTATGATTGTGATAGTATGATTGTGATTGTATGACTGTGATTGTATGACTGTGATTGTATGATTGTGATTGTATGATTGTGATTGTATGATTGTGATTGTATGATTGTGATTGTATGATTGTGATTGTATGATTGTGATTGTATGATTGTGATTGTATGATTGTGATTGTATGATTGTGATTGTATGATTGTGATTGTATGATTGTGATTGTATGATTGTGATTGTATGACTGTGATGGTATGATAGTGATTGTATGGTTCTGATTGTTTGATTGTGATTGTATGATTGTGATTGTCTGATTGTGATTGTGTGATTGTGATTGTATGATTGTGATTGTATGATTGTGATTGTATGATTGTGATCGTATGATTGCGGTTGTATAATTAAGGTTGTATGATTGTTTTTGTATGATTGTGATTGTATGATTGTGATTGTATGATTGTGATTGTATGATTGTGATTGTATGATTGTGATTGTATGATTGAAATCGTATGATTGTGATTGTATGATTGTGATTGTATGATTGTGATTGTATGACAGTGATTGTATGACTGTGATTGTATGATTGTGATTGTATGATTGTGATTGTATGATTGTGATTGTATGATTGTGATTGTATGATTGTGATTGTATGATTGTGATTGTATGATTGTGATTGTATGATTGTGATTGTATGATTGTGATTGTATGATTGTGATTGTATGATTGTGATTGTATGATTGTGATTGTATGATTGTGATTGTATGATTGTGATTGTATGATTGTGATTGTATGATTGTGATGGTATGATAGTGATTGTATGGTTCTGATTGTTTGATTGTGATTGTATGATTGTGATTGTCTGATTGTGATTGTGTGATTGTGATTGTATGATTGTGATTGTATGATTGTGATTGTATGATTGTGATCGTATGATTGTGGTTGTATAATTAAGGTTGTATGATTGTTTTTGTATGATTGTGATTGTATGATTGTGATTGTATGATTGTGATTGTATGATTGTGATTGTATGATTGTGATTGTATGATTGTGATTGTATGATTGTGATTGTATGATTGTGATTGTATGATTGTGATTGTATGATTGTGATTGTATGATTGTGATTGTATGATTGTGATTGTATGATTGTGATTGTATGATTGTGATTGTATGATTGTGATTGTATGATTGTGATTGTATGATTGTGATTGTATGATAGTGATTGTATGGTTCTGATGGTTTGATTGTGATTGTATGATTGTGATTGTACGATTGTGATTGTCTGATTGTGATTGTGTGATTGTGATTGTATGATTGTGATTGTCTGATTGTGATTGTATGATTGTGATTGTGTGATTGTGATTGTATGATTGTGATTGTATGATTGTGATTGTATGATTGTGATTGTATGATTGTGATTGTATGATTGTGATTGTATGATTGCGATTGTATGATTGTGATCGTATGATTGTGATTCTTTGATTTCGATTATATGACTGTGATTGTATGATTGTGATTATGTGATTGTGATTGTATGATTGTGATTGTATGATTGTGATTGTATGATTGTGATTGTATGATTGTGATTGTATGATTGTGATTGTATGATTGTGATTGTATGATTGTGATTGTATGATTGCGATTGTATGATTGTGATCGTATGATTGTGATTCTTTGATTTCGATTATATGACTGTGATTGTATGATTGTGATTATGTGATTGTGATTGTATGATTGTGATTGTATGATTGTGATTGTATGATTGTGATTGTATGATTGTGATTGTATGACACTGATTGTATGACTGTGATTGTATGATTGTGATTGTATGATTGTGATTGTATGATTGTGATTGTATGATTGTGATTGTATGATTGTGATTGTATGATTGTGATTGTATGATTGTGATTGTATGATTGTGATTGTATGATTGTGATTGTATGATTGTGATTGTATGATTGTGATTGTATGATTGTGATTGTATGATTGTGATTGTATGATTGTGATTGTATGATTGTGATGGTATGATAGTGATTGTATGGTTCTGATTGTTTGATTGTGATTGTATGATTGTGATTGTCTGATTGTGATTGTGTGATTGTGATTGTATGATTGTGATTGTATGATTGTGATTGTATGATTGTGATCGTATGATTGTGGTTGTATAATTAAGGTTGTATGATTGTTTTTGTATGATTGTGATTGTATGATTGTGATTGTATGATTGTGATTGTATGATTGTGATTGTATGATTGTGATTGTATGATTGTGATTGTATGATTGTGATTGTATGATTGTGATTGTATGATTGTGATTGTATGATTGTGATTGTATGATTGTGATTGTATGATTGTGATTGTATGATTGTGATTGTATGATTGTGATTGTATGATAGTGATTGTATGGTTCTGATGGTTTGATTGTGATTGTATGATTGTGATTGTACGATTGTGATTGTCTGATTGTGATTGTGTGATTGTGATTGTATGATTGTGATTGTCTGATTGTGATTGTATGATTGTGATTGTGTGATTGTGATTGTATGATTGTGATTGTATGATTGTGATTATATGATTGTGATTGTATGATTGTGATTGTATGATTGTGATTGTATGATTGCGATTGTATGATTGTGATCGTATGATTGTGATTCTTTGATTTCGATTATATGACTGTGATTGTATGATTGTGATTATGTGATTGTGATTGTATGATTGTGATTGTATGATTGCGATTGTATGATTGTGATTGTATGATTGTGATTGTATGATTGTGATTGTATGATTGTGATTTTATGATTGTGATCGTAAGATTGTGATTGTATGATTGTGATTGTATGATTGTGATTGTATGATTGTGATTGTATGATTGCGATTGTATGATTGTGATCGTATGATTGTGATTCTTTGATTTCGATTGTATGACTGTGATTGTATGAATGTGATTATGTGATTGTGATTGTATGATTGTGATTGTATGATTGTGATTGTATGATTGTGATTGTATGATTGTGATTTTATGATTGTGATCGTATGATTGTGATTGTATGATTGTGATCGTATGATTGTGATTGCATGATTGTGATTGTATGATTGTGATTGTGTGATAGTAATTGTATGATTGTGATCGTATGATTGTGATTGTATGATTGTGATTGTATGATTGTGCTTGTATAATTAAGGTTGTATGATTGTTTTTGTATGATTGTGATTGAATGATTGTGATTGTATGATTGTGACTGTATTATTGTGATTGTATGATTGTGATTCCCTGATTTCGTTTGTATGACTGTGATTGTATGATTGTGATTGTGTGATTGTGATTGTATGATTGTGATTGTATTTTTGTGATTGTATGATTGTGATTGTATGATTGTGATTTTATGATTGTGATCGTATGATTGTGATTGTATGATTGTGATCGTATGATTGTGATTCCATGATTGTGATTGTATGATTATGATTGTATGATAGTAATTGTATGATTGTGATCGTATGATTGTGATTGTATGATTGTGATTGTACGATTGTGCTTGTATAATTAAGGTTGTATGATTGTTTTTGTATGATTGTGATTGTATGATTGTGATTGTATGATTGTGATTGTATGATTGTGATTGTATGATTGTGATTGTATGATTGTGATTGTATGATTGTGATTGTATGATTGTGATTGTATGATTGTGATTGTATGATTGTGATTGTATGATTGTGATTGTATGATTGTGATTGTATGATTGTGATTGTATGATTGTGATTGTATGATTGTGATTGTATGATTGTGATTGTATGATTGTGATTGTATGATTGTGATTGTATGATTGTGATTGTATGATTGTGATTGTATGATTGTGATTGTATGATTGTGATTGTATGATTGTGATTGTATGATTGTGATTGTATGATTGTGATTGTATGATTGTGATTGTATGATTGTGATTGTATGATTGAAATCGTATGATTGTGATTGTATGATTGTGATTGTATGATTGTGATTGTATAATTGTGATTGTATGATTGTGATTGTATGATTGTGATTTTATGATTGTGATTGTCTGATTGTGATTGTATGATTGTGATTGTGTGATTGTGATTGTATGATTGTGATTGTATGATTGTGATTGTATGATTGTGATTGTATGATTGTGATTGTATGATTGTGATTGTATGATTGCGATTGTATGATTGTGATCGTATGATTGTGATTCTTTGATTTCGATTATATGACTGTGATTGTATGATTGTGATTATGTGATTGTGATTGTATGATTGTGATTGTATGATTGTGATTGTATGATTGTGATTGTATGATTGTGATTGTATGATTGTGATTGTATGATTGTGATTTTATGGTTGTGATCGTAAGATTGTGATTGTATGATTGTGATTGTATGATTGTGATTGTATGATTGTGATTGTATGATTGCGATTGTATGATTGTGATCGTATTATTGTGATTCTTTGATTTCGATTGTATGACTGTGATTGTATGATTGTGATTATGTGATTGTGATTGTATGATTGTGATTGTATGATTGTGATTGTATGATTGTGATTGTATGATTGTGATTTTATGATTGTGATCGTATGATTGTGATTGTACGATTGTGATCGTATGATTGTGATTGCATGATTGTGATTGTATGATTGTGATTGTGTGATAGTAATTGTATGATTGTGATCGTATGATTGTGATTGTATGATTGTGATTGTATGATTGTGCTTGTATAATTAAGGTTGAATGATTGTTTTTGTATGATTGTGATTGAATGATTGTGATTGTATGATTGTGACTGTATTATTGTGATTGTATGATTGTGATTCCTTGATTTCGATTGTATGACTGTGATTGTATGATTGTGATTGTGTGATTGTGATTGTATGATTGTGATTGTATTTTTGTGATTGTATGATTGTGATTGTATGATTGTGATTTTATGATTGTGATCGTATGATTGTGATCGTATGATTGTGATTCCATGATTGTGATTGTATGATTATGATTGTATGATAGTAATTGTATGATTGTGATCGTATGATTGTGATTGTATGATTGTGATTGCACGATTGTGCTTGTATAATTAAGGTTGTATGATTGTTTTTGTATGATTGTGATTGTATGATTGTGATTGTATGATTGTGATTGTATGATTGTGATTGTATGATTGTGATTGTATGATTGTGATTGTATGATTGTGATTGTATGATTGTGATTGTATGATTGTGATTGTATGATTGTGATTGTATGATTGTGATTGTATGATTGTGATTGTATGATTGTGATTGTATGATTGTGATTGTATGATTGAAATCGTATGATTGTGATTGTATGATTGTGATTGTATGATTGTGATTGTATGATTGTGATTGTATGATTGTGATTGTATGATTGTGATTGTATGATTGTGATTGTATGATTGAAATCGTATGATTGTGATCGTATGATTGTGATTGTATGATTGTGATTGTATGATTGTGATTGTATGATTGTGATTGTATGATTGTGATTGTATGATTGTGATTTTGTGATTGTGATTGTATGATTGTGATTGTATGATTGTGATTGTATGATTGTGATTGTATGATTGTGATTGTATGATTGTGATTGTATGATTGTGATAGTATGATTGTGATTGTATGACTGTGATTGTATGATTGTGATTCTATGATTGTGATTGAATGATTGTTTTTGTACGATTGTGATTGTATGATTGTGATTGTAAGATTGTGATTGTATGATTGTGATTGTATGATTGAGATCGTATGATTGTGATTGTATGATTGTGATTGTATGATTGTGATTGTATGATTGTGATTGTATGATTGTGATTGTATGATTGTGATTGTATGATTGTGATTGTATGATTGTTTATGTATGATTGTTTATGTATGATTGTGATTGTACAATTGTGATTGTATGATTGTGATTTTATGATTGTGATCTTATGATTGTGATTGTATGATTGTGATTGTATGATTGTGATTGTATGATTGTGATTGTATGATTGTGATTGTATGATTGTGATTGTATGATTGTGATTGTATGATTGTGATTGTATGATTGTGATTGTATGATTGTGATCGTGTGATTGTGATTGTATGATTGTGATTGTATGATTGTGATTGTATGATTGCGATTGTATGATTGTGATCGTATGATTGTGATTCTTTGATTTCGATTGTATGACTGTGATTGTATGATTGTGATTATGTGATTGTGATTGTATGATTGTGGTTGTATGATTGTAATTGTATGATTGTGATTGTATGATTGTGATTTTATGATTGTGATCGTATGATTGTGATTGTATGATTGTGATCGTATAATTGTGATTGCATGATTGTGATTGTATGATTGCGATTGTGTGATAGTAGTTGTATGATTGTGATCGTATGATTGTGATTGTATGATTGTGATTGTATGATTGTGCTTGTATAATTAAGGTTGTATGATTGTTTTTGTATGATTGTGATTGAATGATTGTGATTGTATGATTGTGACTGTATTATTGTGATTGTATGATTGTGATTCCTTGATTTCGATTGTATGACTGTGATTGTATGATTGTGATTGTGTGATTGTGATTGTATGATTGTGATTGTATGATTGTGATTGTATGATTGTGATTGTATGATTGTGATTGTATGATTGTGATTGTATGATTGTGATTGTATGATTGTGATTGTATGATTGTGATTGTATGATTGTGATTGTATGATTGTGATTGTACGATTGTGCTTGTATAATTAAGGTTGTATGATTGTTTTTGTATGATTGTGATTGTATGATTGTGATTGTATGATTGTGATTGTATGATTGTGATTGTATGATTGTGATTGTATGATTGTGATTGTATGATTGTGATTGTATGATTGTGATTGTATGATTGTGATTGTATGATTGTGATTGTATGATTGTGATTGTATGATTGTGATTGTATGATTGTGATTGTATGATTGTGATTGTATGATTGTGATTGTATGATTGTGATTGTATGATTGTGATTGTATGATTGTGATTGTATGATTGTGATTGTATGATTGTGATTGTATGATTGTGATTGTATGATTGTGATTGTATGATTGTGATTGTATGATTGTGATTGTATGATTGTGATTGTATGATTGTGATTGTATGATTGAAATCGTATGATTGTGATTGTATGATTGTGATTGTATGATTGTGATTGTATAATTGTGATTGTATGATTGTGATTGTATGATTGTGATTTTATGATTGTGATTGTCTGATTGTGATTGTATGATTGTGATTGTGTGATTGTGATTGTATGATTGTGATTGTATGATTGTGATTGTATGATTGTGATTGTATGATTGTGATTGTATGATTGTGATTGTATGATTGCGATTGTATGATTGTGATCGTATGATTGTGATTCTTTGATTTCGATTATATGACTGTGATTGTATGATTGTGATTATGTGATTGTGATTGTATGATTGTGATTGTATGATTGTGATTGTATGATTGTGATTGTATGATTGTGATTGTATGATTGTGATTGTATGATTGTGATTTTATGGTTGTGATCGTAAGATTGTGATTGTATGATTGTGATTGTATGATTGTGATTGTATGATTGTGATTGTATGATTGCGATTGTATGATTGTGATCGTATTATTGTGATTCTTTGATTTCGATTGTATGACTGTGATTGTATGATTGTGATTATGTGATTGTGATTGTATGATTGTGATTGTATGATTGTGATTGTATGATTGTGATTGTATGATTGTGATTTTATGATTGTGATCGTATGATTGTGATTGTACGATTGTGATCGTATGATTGTGATTGCATGATTGTGATTGTATGATTGTGATTGTGTGATAGTAATTGTATGATTGTGATCGTATGATTGTGATTGTATGATTGTGATTGTATGATTGTGCTTGTATAATTAAGGTTGAATGATTGTTTTTGTATGATTGTGATTGAATGATTGTGATTGTATGATTGTGACTGTATTATTGTGATTGTATGATTGTGATTCCTTGATTTCGATTGTATGACTGTGATTGTATGATTGTGATTGTGTGATTGTGATTGTATGATTGTGATTGTATTTTTGTGATTGTATGATTGTGATTGTATGATTGTGATTTTATGATTGTGATCGTATGATTGTGATCGTATGATTGTGATTCCATGATTGTGATTGTATGATTATGATTGTATGATAGTAATTGTATGATTGTGATCGTATGATTGTGATTGTATGATTGTGATTGCACGATTGTGCTTGTATAATTAAGGTTGTATGATTGTTTTTGTATGATTGTGATTGTATGATTGTGATTGTATGATTGTGATTGTATGATTGTGATTGTATGATTGTGATTGTATGATTGTGATTGTATGATTGTGATTGTATGATTGTGATTGTATGATTGTGATTGTATGATTGTGATTGTATGATTGTGATTGTATGATTGTGATTGTATGATTGTGATTGTATGATTGTGATTGTATGATTGAAATCGTATGATTGTGATTGTATGATTGTGATTGTATGATTGTGATTGTATGATTGTGATTGTATGATTGTGATTGTATGATTGTGATTGTATGATTGTGATTGTATGATTGAAATCGTATGATTGTGATCGTATGATTGTGATTGTATGATTGTGATTGTATGATTGTGATTGTATGATTGTGATTGTATGATTGTGATTGTATGATTGTGATTTTGTGATTGTGATTGTATGATTGTGATTGTATGATTGTGATTGTATGATTGTGATTGTATGATTGTGATTGTATGATTGTGATTGTATGATTGTGATAGTATGATTGTGATTGTATGACTGTGATTGTATGATTGTGATTCTATGATTGTGATTGAATGATTGTTTTTGTACGATTGTGATTGTATGATTGTGATTGTAAGATTGTGATTGTATGATTGTGATTGTATGATTGAGATCGTATGATTGTGATTGTATGATTGTGATTGTATGATTGTGATTGTATGATTGTGATTGTATGATTGTGATTGTATGATTGTGATTGTATGATTGTGATTGTATGATTGTTTATGTATGATTGTTTATGTATGATTGTGATTGTACAATTGTGATTGTATGATTGTGATTTTATGATTGTGATCTTATGATTGTGATTGTATGATTGTGATTGTATGATTGTGATTGTATGATTGTGATTGTATGATTGTGATTGTATGATTGTGATTGTATGATTGTGATTGTATGATTGTGATTGTATGATTGTGATTGTATGATTGTGATCGTGTGATTGTGATTGTATGATTGTGATTGTATGATTGTGATTGTATGATTGCGATTGTATGATTGTGATCGTATGATTGTGATTCTTTGATTTCGATTGTATGACTGTGATTGTATGATTGTGATTATGTGATTGTGATTGTATGATTGTGGTTGTATGATTGTAATTGTATGATTGTGATTGTATGATTGTGATTTTATGATTGTGATCGTATGATTGTGATTGTATGATTGTGATCGTATAATTGTGATTGCATGATTGTGATTGTATGATTGCGATTGTGTGATAGTAGTTGTATGATTGTGATCGTATGATTGTGATTGTATGATTGTGATTGTATGATTGTGCTTGTATAATTAAGGTTGTATGATTGTTTTTGTATGATTGTGATTGAATGATTGTGATTGTATGATTGTGACTGTATTATTGTGATTGTATGATTGTGATTCCTTGATTTCGATTGTATGACTGTGATTGTATGATTGTGATTGTGTGATTGTGATTGTATGATTGTGATTGTATGATTGTGATTGTATGATTGTGATTGTATGATTGTGATTGTATGATTGTGATTGTATGATTGTGATTGTATGATTGTGATTGTATGATTGTGATTGTATGATTGTGATTGTATGATTGTGATTGTATGATTGTGATTGTATGATTGTGATTGTATGATTGTGATTGTATGATTGTGATTGTATGATTGTGATTGTATGATTGAAATCGTATGATTGTGATTGTATGATTGTGATTGTATGATTGTGATTGTATAATTGTGATTGTATGATTGTGATTGTATGATTGTGATTTTATGATTGTGATTGTCTGATTGTGATTGTATGATTGTGATTGTGTGATTGTGATTGTATGATTGTGATTGTATGATTGTGATTGTATGATTGTGATTGTATGATTGTGATTGTATGATTGTGATTGTATGATTGCGATTGTATGATTGTGATCGTATGATTGTGATTCTTTGATTTCGATTATATGACTGTGATTGTATGATTGTGATTATGTGATTGTGATTGTATGATTGTGATTGTATGATTGTGATTGTATGATTGTGATTGTATGATTGTGATTGTATGATTGTGATTGTATGATTGTGATTTTATGGTTGTGATCGTAAGATTGTGATTGTATGATTGTGATTGTATGATTGTGATTGTATGATTGTGATTGTATGATTGCGATTGTATGATTGTGATCGTATTATTGTGATTCTTTGATTTCGATTGTATGACTGTGATTGTATGATTGTGATTATGTGATTGTGATTGTATGATTGTGATTGTATGATTGTGATTGTATGATTGTGATTGTATGATTGTGATTTTATGATTGTGATCGTATGATTGTGATTGTACGATTGTGATCGTATGATTGTGATTGCATGATTGTGATTGTATGATTGTGATTGTGTGATAGTAATTGTATGATTGTGATCGTATGATTGTGATTGTATGATTGTGATTGTATGATTGTGCTTGTATAATTAAGGTTGAATGATTGTTTTTGTATGATTGTGATTGAATGATTGTGATTGTATGATTGTGACTGTATTATTGTGATTGTATGATTGTGATTCCTTGATTTCGATTGTATGACTGTGATTGTATGATTGTGATTGTGTGATTGTGATTGTATGATTGTGATTGTATTTTTGTGATTGTATGATTGTGATTGTATGATTGTGATTTTATGATTGTGATCGTATGATTGTGATCGTATGATTGTGATTCCATGATTGTGATTGTATGATTATGATTGTATGATAGTAATTGTATGATTGTGATCGTATGATTGTGATTGTATGATTGTGATTGCACGATTGTGCTTGTATAATTAAGGTTGTATGATTGTTTTTGTATGATTGTGATTGTATGATTGTGATTGTATGATTGTGATTGTATGATTGTGATTGTATGATTGTGATTGTATGATTGTGATTGTATGATTGTGATTGTATGATTGTGATTGTATGATTGTGATTGTATGATTGTGATTGTATGATTGTGATTGTATGATTGTGATTGTATGATTGTGATTGTATGATTGTGATTGTATGATTGAAATCGTATGATTGTGATTGTATGATTGTGATTGTAAGATTGTGATTGTATGATTGTGATTGTATGATTGAGATCGTATGATTGTGATTGTATGATTGTGATTGTATGATTGTGATTGTATGATTGTGATTGTATGATTGTGATTGTATGATTGTGATTGTATGATTGTGATTGTATGATTGTTTATGTATGATTGTTTATGTATGATTGTGATTGTACAATTGTGATTGTATGATTGTGATTTTATGATTGTGATCTTATGATTGTGATTGTATGATTGTGATTGTATGATTGTGATTGTATGATTGTGATTGTATGATTGTGATTGTATGATTGTGATTGTATGATTGTGATTGTATGATTGTGATTGTATGATTGTGATTGTATGATTGTGATCGTGTGATTGTGATTGTATGATTGTGATTGTATGATTGTGATTGTATGATTGCGATTGTATGATTGTGATCGTATGATTGTGATTCTTTGATTTCGATTGTATGACTGTGATTGTATGATTGTGATTATGTGATTGTGATTGTATGATTGTGGTTGTATGATTGTAATTGTATGATTGTGATTGTATGATTGTGATTTTATGATTGTGATCGTATGATTGTGATTGTATGATTGTGATCGTATAATTGTGATTGCATGATTGTGATTGTATGATTGTGATTGTGTGATAGTAGTTGTATGATTGTGATCGTATGATTGTGATTGTATGATTGTGATTGTATGATTGTGCTTGTATAATTAAGGTTGTATGATTGTTTTTGTATGATTGTGATTGAATGATTGTGATTGTATGATTGTGACTGTATTATTGTGATTGTATGATTGTGATTCCTTGATTTCGATTGTATGACTGTGATTGTATGATTGTGATTGTGTGATTGTGATTGTATGATTGTGATTGTATATTTGTGATTGTATGATTGTGATTGTATGATTGTGATTTCATGATTGTGATCGTATGATTGTGATTGTATGATTGTGATCGTATGATTGTGATTGCATGATTGTGATTGTATGATTGTGATTGTATGATAGTAATTGTATGATTGTGATCGTATGATTGTGATTGTATGATTGTGATTGTACGATTGTGCTTGTATAATTAAGGTTGTATGATTGTTTTTGTATGATTGTGATTGTATGATTGTGATTGTACGATTGTGCTTGTATAATTAAGGTTGTATGATTGTTTTTGTATGATTGTGATTGTATGATTGTGATTGTATGATTGTGATTGTATGATTGTGATTGTATGATTGTGATTGTATGATTGTGATTGTATGACTGTGATTGTATGATTGTGATAGTATGATTGTGATTGTATGATTGTGATTGTATGATTGTAATTGTATGACTGTGATTGTATGATTGTGATTGTGCGATTGTGATTGTACGATTGTGATTGTACGATTGTGATTGTATGATTATGATTGTATGGTTGTGATTGTATGATTGTAATGGTATGATTGCGATTGTATGATTGCGATAGTATGATTGTGATCGTATGATTGTGATTGCATGATTGTGATTGTATGATTGTGATTGTATGATTGTGATTGTATGATTGAAATCGTATGATTGTGATTGTATGATTGTGATTGTATGATTGTGATTGTATAATTGTGATTGTATGATTGTGATTTTATGATTGTGATTTTATGATTGTGATCGTAAGATTGTGATTGTATGATTGTGATTGTATGATTGAGATCGTATGATTGTGATTGTATGATTGTGATTGTATGATTGTGATTGTATGATTGTGATTGTATGATTGAGACCGTATGATTGTGATTGTGTGATAATAATTGTATGATTGTGATCGTATGATTGTGATCGTATGATTGATGTTGTATGATTGTGATTGTGTGATAGTGATTGTGTGATTGTGATTGTATGATTGTGATTGTATGATTGTGATTGTATGATTGTGATTGTATGATTGTAATTGTATGACTGTGATTGTATGATTGTGATTGTATGATTGTGATTGTATTATTCTAATTGTTTGATTGTGATTGTATGATTGTGAATGTATGACTGTGATTGTATGATTGTGATCGTATGATTGTGGTTGTATAATTAAGGTTGTATGATTGTTTTTGTATGATTGTGATTGTATGATTGTGATTGTATGATTGTGATTGTATGATTGTGATTGTATGATTGTGATTGTATGATTGAGATCGTATGATTGTGATTGTATGATTGTGATTGTATGATTGTGATTGTATGACTGTGATTGTATGATTGTGATTGTATGATTATGATGGTATGATTGTGATCGTATGATTGTGGTTGTATGATTGTGATTGTGTGATAGTGATTGTGTGATTGTGATTGTATGATTGTGATCGTATGGTTGTGATTGTATGATTGTGATTGTACGATTGTGCTTGTATAATTAAGGTTGTATGATTGTTTTTGTATGATTGTGATTGTATGATTGTGATTGTATGATTGTGATTGTATGATTGTGATTGTATGATTGTGATTGTATGATTGTGATCGTATGATTGTGGTTGTATAATTAAGGTTGTATGATTGTTTTTGTATGATTGTGATTGTATGATTGTGATTGTATGATTGTGATTGTATGATTGTGATTGTATGATTGTGATTGTATGATTGTGATTGTATGATTGTGATTGTATGATTGTGATTGTATGATTGTGATTGTATGATTCTGATTGTATGATTGTGATTGTATGATTGTGATTGTATGATTGTGATTGTATGATTGTGATTGTATGATTGTGATTGTATGATAGTGATTGTATGGTTCTGATGGTTTGATTGTGATTGTATGATTGTGATTGTACGATTGTGATTGTCTGATTGTGATTGTGTGATTGTGATTGTATGATTGTGATTGTCTGATTGTGATTGTATGATTGTGATTGTGTGATTGTGATTGTATGATTGTGATTGTATGATTGTGATTGTATGATTGTGATTGTATGATTGTGATTGTATGATTGTGATTGTATGATTGCGATTGTATGATTGTGATCGTATGATTGTGATTCTTTGATTTCGATTATATGACTGTGATTGTATGATTGTGATTATGTGATTGTGATTGTATGATTGTGATTGTATGATTGTGATTGTATGATTGTGATTGTATGATTGTGATTGTATGATTGTGATTGTATGATTGTGATTGTATGATTGTGATTGTATGATTGCGATTGTATGATTGTGATCGTATGATTGTGATTCTTTGATTTCGATTATATGACTGTGATTGTATGATTGTGATTATGTGATTGTGATTGTATGATTGTGATTGTATGATTGTGATTGTATGATTGTGATTGTATGATTGTGATTGTATGACAGTGATTGTATGACTGTGATTGTATGATTGTGATTGTATGATTGTGATTGTATGATTGTGATTGTATGATTGTGATTGTATGATTGTGATTGTATGATTGTGATTGTATGATTGTGATTGTATGATTGTGATTGTATGATTGTGATTGTATGATTGTGATTGTATGATTGTGATGGTATGATAGTGATTGTATGGTTCTGATTGTTTGATTGTGATTGTATGATTGTGATTGTCTGATTGTGATTGTGTGATTGTGATTGTATGATTGTGATTGTATGATTGTGATTGTATGATTGTGATCGTATGATTGTGGTTGTATAATTAAGGTTGTATGATTGTTTTTGTATGATTGTGATTGTATGATTGTGATTGTATGATTGTGATTGTATGATTGTGATTGTATGATTGTGATTGTATGATTGTGGTTGTATGATTGTGATTGTATGATTGTGATTGTATGATTGTGATTGTATGATTGTGATTGTATGATTGTGATTGTATGATTGTGATTGTATGATTGTGATTGTATGATAGTGATTGTATGGTTCTGATGGTTTGATTGTGATTGTATGATTGTGATTGTACGATTGTGATTGTCTGATTGTGATTGTGTGATTGTGATTGTATGATTGTGATTGTCTGATTGTGATTGTATGATTGTGATTGTGTGATTGTGATTGTATGATTGTGATTGTATGATTGTGATTGTATGATTGTGATTGTATGATTGTGATTGTATGATTGTGATTGTATGATTGCGATTGTATGATTGTGATCGTATGATTGTGATTCTTTGATTTCGATTATATGACTGTGATTGTATGATTGTGATTATGTGATTGTGATTGTATGATTGTGATTGTATGATTGCGATTGTATGATTGTGATTGTATGATTGTGATTGTATGATTGTGATTGTATGATTGTGATTTTATGATTGTGATCGTAAGATTGTGATTGTATGATTGTGATTGTATGATTGCGATTGTATGATTGTGATCGCATGATTGTGATTCTTTGATTTCGATTGTATGACTGTGATTGTATGAATGTGATTATGTGATTGTGATTGTATGATTGTGATTGTATGATTGTGATTGTATGATTGTGATTGTATGATTGTGATTTTATGATTGTGATCGTATGATTGTGATTGTATGATTGTGATCGTATGATTGTGATTGCATGATTGTGATTGTATGATTGTGATTGTGTGATAGTAATTGTATGATTGTGATCGTATGATTGTGATTGTATGATTGTGATTGTATGATTGTGCTTGTATAATTAAGGTTGTATGATTGTTTTTGTATGATTGTGATTGAATGATTGTGATTGTATGATTGTGACTGTATTATTGTGATTGTATGATTGTGATTCCTTGATTTCGTTTGTATGACTGTGATTGTATGATTGTGATTGTGTGATTGTGATTGTATGATTGTGATTGTATTTTTGTGATTGTATGATTGTGATTGTATGATTGTGATTTTATGATTGTGATCGTATGATTGTGATTGTATGATTGTGATCGTATGATTGTGATTCCATGATTGTGATTGTATGATTATGATTGTATGATAGTAATTGTATGATTGTGATCGTATGATTGTGATTGTATGATTGTGATTGTACGATTGTGCTTGTATAATTAAGGTTGTATGATTGTTTTTGTATGATTGTGATTGTATGATTGTGATTGTATGATTGTGATTGTATGATTGTGATTGTATGATTGTGATTGTATGATTGTGATTGTATGATTGTGATTGTATGATTGTGATTGTATGATTGTGATTGTATGATTGTGATTGTATGATTGTGATTGTATGATTGTGATTGTATGATTGTGATTGTATGATTGTGATTGTATGATTGTGATTGTATGATTGTGATTGTATGATTGTGATTGTATGATTGTGATTGTATGATTGTGATTGTATGATTGTGATTGTATGATTGTGATTGTATGATTGTGATTGTATGATTGTGATTGTATGATTGTGATTGTATGATTGTGATTGTATGATTGTGATTGTATGATTGTGATTGTATGATTGTGATTGTATGATTGTGATTGTATGATTGTGATTGTATGATTGTGATTGTATGATTGTGATTGTATGATTGAAATCGTATGATTGTGATTGTATGATTGTGATTGTATGATTGTGATTGTATAATTGTGATTGTATGATTGTGATTGTATGATTGTGATTTTATGATTGTGATTGTCTGATTGTGATTGTATGATTGTGATTGTGTGATTGTGATTGTATGATTGTGATTGTATGATTGTGATTGTATGATTGTGATTGTGTGATTGTGATTGTATGATTGTGATTGTATGATTGCGATTGTATGATTGTGATCGTATGATTGTGATTCTTTGATTTCGATTATATGACTGTGATTGTATGATTGTGATTATGTGATTGTGATTGTATGATTGTGATTGTATGATTGTGATTGTATGATTGTGATTGTATGATTGTGATTGTATGATTGTGATTTTATGGTTGTGATCGTAAGATTGTGATTGTATGATTGTGATTGTATGATTGTGATTGTATGATTGTGATTGTATGATTGCGATTGTATGATTGTGATCGTATGATTGTGATTCTTTGATTTCGATTGTATGACTGTGATTGTATGATTGTGATTATGTGATTGTGATTGTATGATTGTGATTGTATGATTGTGATTGTATGATTGTGATTGTATGATTGTGATTTTATGATTGTGATCGTATGATTGTGATTGTATGATTGTGATCGTATGATTGTGATTGCATGATTGTGATTGTATGATTGTGATTGTGTGATAGTAATTGTATGATTGTGATCGTATGATTGTGATTGTATGATTGTGATTGTATGATTGTGCTTGTATAATTAAGGTTGTATGATTGTTTTTGTATGATTGTGATTGAATGATTGTGATTGTATGATTGTGACTGTATTATTGTGATTGTATGATTGTGATTCCTTGATTTCGATTGTATGACTGTGATTGTATGATTGTGATTGTGTGATTGTGATTGTATGATTGTGATTGTATTTTTGTGATTGTATGATTGTGATTGTATGATTGTGATTTTATGATTGTGATCGTATGATTGTGATCGTATGATTGTGATTCCATGATTGTGATTGTATGATTATGATTGTATGATAGTAATTGTATGATTGTGATCGTATGATTGTGATTGTATGATTGTGATTGCACGATTGTGCTTGTATAATTAAGGTTGTATGATTGTTTTTGTATGATTGTGATTGTATGATTGTGATTGTATGATTGTGATTGTATGATTGTGATTGTATGATTGTGATTGTATGATTGTGATTGTATGATTGTGATTGTATGATTGTGATTGTATGATTGTGATTGTATGATTGTGATTGTATGATTGTGATTGTATGATTGTGATTGTATGATTGTGATTGTATGATTGTGATTGTATGATTGTGATTGTATGATTGAAATCGTATGATTGTGATTGTATGATTGTGATTGTATGATTGTGATTGTATGATTGTGATTGTATGATTGAAATCGTATGATTGTGATCGTATGATTGTGATTGTATGATTGTGATTGTATGATTGTGATTGTATGATTGTGATTCCATGATTGTGATTGTATGATTGTGATTTTGTGATTGTGATTGTATGATTGTGATTGTATGATTGTGATTGTATGATTGTGATTGTATGATTGTGATTGTATGATTGTGATAGTATGATTGTGATTGTATGACTGTGATTGTATGATTGTGATTCTATGATTGTGATTGTATGATTGTTTTTGTACGATTGTGATTGTATGATTGTCATTGTAAGATTGTGATTGTATGATTGTGATTGTATGATTGAGATCGTATGATTGTGATTGTATGATTGTGATTGTATGATTGTGATTGTATGATTGTGATTGTATGATTGTGATTGTATGATTGTGATTGTATGATTGTGATTGTATGATTGTTTATGTATGATTGTTTATGTATGATTGTGATTGTACAATTGTGATTGTATGATTGTGATTTTATGATTGTGATCTTATGATTGTGATTGTATGATTGTGATTGTATGATTGTGATTGTATGATTGTGATTGTATGATTGTGATTGTATGATTGTGATTGTATGATTGTGATTGTATGATTGTGATTGTATGATTGTGATTGTATGATTGTGATTGTATGATTGTGATTGTGTGATTGTGATTGTATGATTGTGATTGTATGATTGTGATTGTATGATTGCGATTGTATGATTGTGATCGTATGATTGTGATTCTTTGATTTCGATTGTATGACTGTGATTGTATGATTGTGATTATGTGATTGTGATTGTATGATTGTGGTTGTATGATTGTAATTGTATGATTGTGATTGTATGATTGTGATTTTATGATTGTGATCGTATGATTGTGATTGTATGATTGTGATCGTATGATTGTGATTGCATGATTGTGATTGTATGATTGTGATTGTGTGATAGTAGTTGTATGATTGTGATCGTATGATTGTGATTGTATGATTGTGATTGTATGATTGTGCTTGTATAATTAAGGTTGTATGATTGTTTTTGTATGATTGTGATTGAATGATTGTGATTGTATGATTGTGACTGTATTATTGTGATTGTATGATTGTGATTCCTTGATTTCGATTGTATGACTGTGATTGTATGATTGTGATTGTGTGATTGTGATTGTATGATTGTGATTGTATTTTTGTGATTGTATGATTGTGATTGTATGATTGTGATTTCATGATTGTGATCGTATGATTGTGATTGTATGATTGTGATCGTATGATTGTGATTGCATGATTGTGATTGTATGATTGTGATTGTATGATAGTAATTGTATGATTGTGATCGTATGATTGTGATTGTATGATTGTGATTGTACGATTGTGCTTGTATAATTAAGGTTGTATGATTGTTTTTGTATGATTGTGATTGTATGATTGTGATTGTACGATTGTGCTTGTATAATTAAGGTTGTATGATTGTTTTTGTATGATTGTGATTGTATGATTGTGATTGTATGATTGTGATTGTATGATTGTGATTGTATGATTGTGATTGTATGATTGTGATTGTATGACTGTGATTGTATGATTGTGATAGTATGATTGTGATTGTATGATTGTGATTGTATGATTGTAATTGTATAACTGTGATTGTATGATTGTGATTGTGCGATTGTGATTGTACGATTGTGATTGTACGATTGTGATTGTATGATTATGATTGTATGGTTGTGATTGTATGATTGTAATGGTATGATTGCGATTGTATGATTGCGATAGTATGATTGTGATCGTATGATTGTGATTGCATGATTGTGATTGTATGATTGTGATTGTATGATTGTGATTGTATGATTGAAATCGTATGATTGTGATTGTATGATTGTGATTGTATGATTGTGATTGTATAATTGTGATTGTATGATTGTGATTTTATGATTGTGATTTTATGATTGTGATCGTAAGATTGTGATTGTATGATTGTGATTGTATGATTGAGATCGTATGATTGTGATTGTATGATTGTGATTGTATGATTGTGATTGTATGATTGTGATTGTATGATTGAGACCGTATGATTGTGATTGTGTGATAATAATTGTATGATTGTGATCGTATGATTGTGATCGTATGATTGATGTTGTATGATTGTGATTGTGTGATAGTGATTGTGTGATTGTGATTGTATGATTGTGATTGTATGATTGTGATTGTATGATTGTGATTGTATGATTGTAATTGTATGACTGTGATTGTATGATTGTGATTGTATGATTGTGATTGTATTATTCTGATTGTTTGATTGTGATTGTATGATTGTGAATGTATGACTGTGATTGTATGATTGTGATCGTATGATTGTGGTTGTATAATTAAGGTTGTATGATTGTTTTTGTATGATTGTGATTGTATGATTGTGATTGTATGATTGTGATTGTATGATTGTGATTGTATGATTGAGATCGTATGATTGTGATTGTATGATTGTGATTGTATGATTGTGATTGTATGACTGTGATTGTATGATTGTGATTGTATGATTATGATGGTATGATTGTGATCGTATGATTGTGGTTGTATGATTGTGATTGTGTGATAGTGATTGTGTGATTGTGATTGTATGATTGTGATCGTATGGTTGTGATTGTATGATTGTGATTGTACGATTGTGCTTGTATAATTAAGGTTGTATGATTGTTTTTGTATGATTGTGATTGTATGATTGTGATTGTATGATTGTGATTGTATGATTGTGATTGTATGATTGTGATTGTATGATTGTGATTGTATGATTGAAATCGTATGATTGTGATTGTATGATTGTGATTGTATGATTGTGATTGTATGCCTGTGATTGTATGATTGTGATTGTATGATTGCGATTGTATGATTGTGATTGTATGATTGTGATTGTATGATTGTGATTTTGTGATTGTGATTGTATGATTGTGATTGTATGATTGTGATTGTATGATTGTGATAGTATGATTGTGATTGTATGACTGTGATTGTATGACTGTGATTGTATGATTGTGATTGTATGATTGTGATTGTATGATTGTGATTGTATGATTGTGATTGTATGATTGTGATTGTATGACTGTGATGGTATGATAGTGATTGTATGGTTCTGATTGTTTGATTGTGATTGTATGATTGTGATTGTCTGATTGTGATTGTGTGATTGTGATTGTATGATTGTGATTGTATGATTGTGATTGTATGATTGTGATCGTATGATTGCTGTTGTATAATTAAGGTTGTATGATTGTTTTTGTATGATTGTGATTGTATGATTGTGATTGTATGATTGTGATTGTATGATTGTGATTGTATGATTGTGATTGTATGATTGTGATTGTATGATTGTGATTGTATGATTGAAATCGTATGATTGTGATTGTATGATTGTGATTGTATGATTGTGATTGTATGACTGTGATTGTATGACAGTGATTGTATGACTGTGATTGTATGATTGTGATTGTATGATTGTGATTGTATGATTGTGATTGTATGATTGTGATTGTATGATTGTGATTGTATGATTGTGATTGTATGATTGTGATTGTATGATTGTGATTGTATGATTGTGATTGTATGATTGTGATTGTATGATTGTGATTGTATGATTGTGATTGTATGATTGTGATTGTATGATTGTGATGGTATGATAGTGATTGTATGGTTCTGATTGTTTGATTGTGATTGTATGATTGTGATTGTCTGATTGTGATTGTGTGATTGTGATTGTATGATTGTGATTGTATGATTGTGATTGTATGATTGTGATCGTATGATTGTGGTTGTATAATTAAGGTTGTATGATTGTTTTTGTATGATTGTGATTGTATGATTGTGATTGTATGATTGTGATTGTATGATTGTGATTGTATGATTGTGATTGTATGATTGTGATTGTATGATTGTGATTGTATGATTGTGATTGTATGATTGTGATTGTATGATTGTGATTGTATGATTGTGATTGTATGATTGTGATTGTATGATTGTGATTGTATGATTGTGATTGTATGATTGTGATTGTATGATTGTGATTGTATGATTGTGATTGTATGATAGTGATTGTATGGTTCTGAAGGTTTGATTGTGATTGTATGATTGTGATTGTACGATTGTGATTGTCTGATTGTGATTGTGTGATTGTGATTGTATGATTGTGATTGTCTGATTGTGATTGTATGATTGTGATTGTGTGATTGTGATTGTATGATTGTGATTGTATGATTGTGATTGTATGATTGTGATTGTATGATTGTGATTGTATGATTGTGATTGTATGATTGCGATTGTATGATTGTGATCGTATGATTGTGATTCTTTGATTTCGATTATATGACTGTGATTGTATGATTGTGATTATGTGATTGTGATTGTATGATTGTGATTGTATGATTGTGATTGTATGATTGTGATTGTATGATTGTGATTTTATGATTGTGATCGTAAGATTGTGATTGTATGATTGTGATTGTATGATTGTGATCGTATGATTGTGATTGTATGATTGCGATTGTATGATTGTGATCGTATGATTGTGATTCTTTGATTTCGATTGTATGACTGTGATTGTATGATTGTGATTATGTGATTGTGATTGTATGATTGTGATTGTATGATTGTGATTGTATGATTGTGATTGTATGATTGTGATTTTATGATTGTGATCGTATGTTTGTGATTGTATGATTGTGATCGTATGATTGTGATTGCATGATTGTGAATGTATGATTGTGATTGTGTGATAGTAATTGTATGATTGTGATCGTATGATTGTGATTGTATGATTGTGATTGTATGATTGTGCTTGTATAATTAAGGTTGTATGATTGTTTTTGTATGATTGTGATTGAATGATTGTGATTGTATGATTGTGTCTGTATTATTGTGATTGTATGATTGTGATTCCTTGATTTCGTTTGTATGACTGTGATTGTATGATTGTGATTGTGTGATTGTGATTGTATGATTGTGATTGTATTTTTGTGATTGTATGATTGTGATTGTATGATTGTGATTTTATGATTGTGATCGTATGATTGTGATTGTATGATTGTGATCGTATGATTGTGATTCCATGATTGTGATCGTATGATTATGATTGTATGATAGTAATTGTATGATTGTGATCGTATGATTGTGATTGTATGATTGTGATTGTACGATTGTGCTTGTATAATTAAGGTTGTATGATTGTTTTTGTATGATTGTGATTGTATGATTGTGATTGTATGATTGTGATTGTATGATTGTGATTGTATGATTGTGATTGTATGATTGTGATTGTATGATTGTGATTGTATGATTGTGATTGTATGATTGTGATTGTATGATTGTGATTGTATGATTGTGATTGTATGATTGTGATTGTATGATTGTGATTGTATGATTGTGATTGTATGATTGTGATTGTATGATTGTGATTGTATGATTGTGATTGTATGATTGTGATTGTATGATTGTGATTGTATGATTGTGATTGTATGATTGTGATTGTATGATTGTGATTGTATGATTGTGATTGTATGATTGTGATTGTATGATTGTGATTGTATGATTGTGATTGTATGATTGAAATCGTATGATTGTGATTGTATGATTGTGATTGTATGATTGTGATTGTATGATTGTGATTGTATGATTGTGATTTTATGATTGTGATTGTCTGATTGTGATTGTATGATTGTGATTGTGTGATTGTGATTGTATGATTGTGATTGTATGATTGTGATTGTATGATTGTGATTGTATGATTGTGATTGTATGATTGTGATTGTATGATTGCGATTGTATGATTGTGATCGTATGATTGTGATTCTTTGATTTCGATTATATGACTGTGATTGTATGATTGTGATTATGTGATTGTGATTGTATGATTGTGATTGTATGATTGTGATTGTATGATTGTGATTGTATGATTGTGATTGTATGATTGTGATTGTATGATTGTGATTGTATGATTGTGATTGTATGATTGTGATTGTATGATTGTGATTGTATGATTGTGATTGTATGATTGTGATTGTATGATTGTGATTGTATGATTGTGATTGTATGATTGTGATTGTATGATTGTGATTGTATGATTGTGATTGTATGATTGTGATTGTATGATTGTGATTGTATGATTGTGATTGTATGATTGTGATTGTATGATTGTGATTGTATGATTGTGATTGTATGATTGTGATTGTATGATTGTGATTGTATGATTGAAATCGTATGATTGTGATTGTATGATTGTGATTGTATGATTGTGATTGTATGATTGTGATTGTATGATTGTGATTGTATGATTGTGATTTTATGATTGTGATTGTCTGATTGTGATTGTATGATTGTGATTGTGTGATTGTGATTGTATGATTGTGATTGTATGATTGTGATTGTATGATTGTGATTGTATGATTGTGATTGTATGATTGTGATTGTATGATTGCGATTGTATGATTGTGATCGTATGATTGTGATTCTTTGATTTCGATTATATGACTGTGATTGTATGATTGTGATTATGTGATTGTGATTGTATGATTGTGATTGTATGATTGTGATTGTATGATTGTGATTGTATGATTGTGATTGTATGATTGTGATTTTATGGTTGTGATCGTAAGATTGTGATTGTATGATTGTGATTGTATGATTGTGATTGTATGATTGTGATTGTATGATTGCGATTGTATGATTGTGATCGTATGATTGTGATTCTTTGATTTCGATTGTATGACTGTGATTGTATGATTGTGATTATGTGATTGTGATTGTATGATTGTGATTGTATGATTGTGATTGTATGATTGTGATTGTATGATTGTGATTGTATGATTGTGATTGTATGATTGTGATCGTATGATTGTGATTGTATGATTGCGATTGTATGATTGTGATCGTATGATTGTGATTCTTTGATTTCGATTGTATGACTGTGATTGTATGATTGTGATTATGTGATTGTGATTTTATGATTGTGATCGTATGATTGTGATTGTATGATTGTGATCGTATGATTGTGATTGCATGATTGTGATTGTATGATTGTGATTGTGTGATAGTAATTGTATGATTGTGATCGTATGATTGTGATTGTATGATTGTGATTGTATGATTGTGCTTGTATAATTAAGGTTGTATGATTGTTTTTGTATGATTGTGATTGAATGATTGTGATTGTATGATTGTGACTGTATTATTGTGATTGTATGATTGTGATTCCTTGATTTCGATTGTATGACTGTGATTGTATGATTGTGATTGTGTGATTGTGATTGTATGATTGTGATTGTATTTTTGTGATTGTATGATTGTGATTGTATGATTGTGATTTTATGATTGTGATTGTCTGATTGTGATTGTATGATTGTGATTGTATGATTGTGATTGTATGATTGTGATTGTATGATTGTGATTGTATGATTGTGATTGTATGATTGTGATTGTATGATTGTGATTGTATGATTGTGATTGTATGATTGTGATTGTATGATTGTGATTGTATGATTGTGATTGTATGATTGTGATTGTATGATTGTGATTGTATGATTGAAATCGTATGATTGTGATTGTATGATTGTGATTGTATGATTGTGATTGTATGATTGTGATTGTATGATTGTGATTGTATGATTGTGATTTTATGATTGTGATTGTCTGATTGTGATTGTATGATTGTGATTGTGTGATTGTGATTGTATGATTGTGATTGTATGATTGTGATTGTATGATTGTGATTGTATGATTGTGATTGTATGATTGTGATTGTATGATTGCGATTGTATGATTGTGATCGTATGATTGTGATTCTTTGATTTCGATTATATGACTGTGATTGTATGATTGTGATTATGTGATTGTGATTGTATGATTGTGATTGTATGATTGTGATTGTATGATTGTGATTGTATGATTGTGATTGTATGATTGTGATTGTATGATTGTGATTGTATGATTGTGATTGTATGATTGTGATTGTATGATTGTGATTGTATGATTGTGATTGTATGATTGTGATTGTATGATTGTGATTGTATGATTGTGATTGTATGATTGTGATTGTATGATTGTGATTGTATGATTGTGATTGTATGATTGTGATTGTATGATTGTGATTGTATGATTGTGATTGTATGATTGTGATTGTATGATTGTGATTGTATGATTGTGATTGTATGATTGTGATTGTATGATTGTGATTGTATGATTGAAATCGTATGATTGTGATTGTATGATTGTGATTGTATGATTGTGATTGTATGATTGTGATTGTATGATTGTGATTGTATGATTGTGATTTTATGATTGTGATTGTCTGATTGTGATTGTATGATTGTGATTGTGTGATTGTGATTGTATGATTGTGATTGTATGATTGTGATTGTATGATTGTGATTGTATGATTGTGATTGTATGATTGTGATTGTATGATTGCGATTGTATGATTGTGATCGTATGATTGTGATTCTTTGATTTCGATTATATGACTGTGATTGTATGATTGTGATTATGTGATTGTGATTGTATGATTGTGATTGTATGATTGTGATTGTATGATTGTGATTGTATGATTGTGATTGTATGATTGTGATTTTATGGTTGTGATCGTAAGATTGTGATTGTATGATTGTGATTGTATGATTGTGATTGTATGATTGTGATTGTATGATTGCGATTGTATGATTGTGATCGTATGATTGTGATTCTTTGATTTCGATTGTATGACTGTGATTGTATGATTGTGATTATGTGATTGTGATTGTATGATTGTGATTGTATGATTGTGATTGTATGATTGTGATTGTATGATTGTGATTGTATGATTGTGATTTTATGATTGTGATCGTATGATTGTGATTGTATGATTGTGATCGTATGATTGTGATTGCATGATTGTGATTGTATGATTGTGATTGTGTGATAGTAATTGTATGATTGTGATCGTATGATTGTGATTGTATGATTGTGATTGTATGATTGTGCTTGTATAATTAAGGTTGTATGATTGTTTTTGTATGATTGTGATTGAATGATTGTGATTGTATGATTGTGACTGTATTATTGTGATTGTATGATTGTGATTCCTTGATTTCGATTGTATGACTGTGATTGTATGATTGTGATTGTGTGATTGTGATTGTATGATTGTGATTGTATTTTTGTGATTGTATGATTGTGATTGTATGATTGTGATTTTATGATTGTGATCGTATGATTGTGATTGTATGATTGTGATCGTATGATTGTGATTCCATGATTGTGATTGTATGATTATGATTGTATGATAGTAATTGTATGATTGTGATCGTATGATTGTGATTGTATGATTGTGATTGCACGATTGTGCTTGTATAATTAAGGTTGTATGATTGTTTTTGTATGATTGTGATTGTATGATGGTGATTGTATGATTGTGATTGTATGATTGTGATTGTATGATTGTGATTGTATGATTGTGATTGTATGATTGTGATTGTATGATTGTGATTGTATGATTGTGATTGTATGATTGTGATTGTATGATTGTGATTGTATGATTGTGATTGTATGATTGTGATTGTATGATTGAAATCGTATGATTGTGATTGTATGATTGTGATTGTATGATTGTGATTGTATGATTGTGATTGTATGATTGTGATTGTATGATTGAAATCGTATGATTGTGATCGTATGATTGTGATTGTATGATTGTGATTGTATGATTGTGATTGTATGATTGTGATTGTATGATTGTGATTGTATGATTGTGATTTTGTGATTGTGATTGTATGATTGTGATTGTATGATTGTGATTGTATGATTGTGCTTGTATAATTAAGGTTGTATGATTGTTTTTGTATGATTGTGATTGAATGATTGTGATTGTATGATTGTGACTGTATTATTGTGATTGTATGATTGTGATTCCTTGATTTCGATTGTATGACTGTGATTGTATGATTGTGATTGTGTGATTGTGATTGTATGATTGTGATTGTATTTTTGTGATTGTATGATTGTGATTGTATGATTGTGATTGTATGATTGTGATCGTATGATTGTGATTGCATGATTGTGATTGTATGATTGTGATTGTATGATAGTAATTGTATGATTGTGATCGTATGATTGTGATTGTATGATTGTGATTGTACGATTGTGCTTGTATAATTAAGGTTGTATGATTGTTTTTGTATGATTGTGATTGTATGATTGTGATTGTACGATTGTGCTTGTATAATTAAGGTTGTATGATTGTTTTTGTATGATTGTGATTGTATGATTGTGATTGTATGATTGTGATTGTATGATTGTGATTGTATGATTGTGATTGTATGACTGTGATTGTATGATTGTGATAGTATGATTGTGATTGTATGATTGTGATTGTATGATTGTAATTGTATGACTGTGATTGTATGATTGTGATTGTGCGATTGTGATTGTACGATTGTGATTGTACGATTGTGATTGTATGATTATGATTGTATGGTTGTGATTGTATGATTGTAATGGTATGATTGCGATTGTATGATTGCGATAGTATGATTGTGATCGTATGATTGTGATTGCATGATTGTGATTGTATGATTGTGATTGTATGATTGTGATTGTATGATTGTGATTGTATGATTGTGAATGTATGATTGTGATTGTGTGATAGTAATTGTATGATTGTGATCGTATGATTGTGATTGTATGATTGTGATTGTACGATTGTGCTTGTATAATTAAGGTTGTATGATTGTTTTTGTATGATTGTGATTGTATGATTGTGATTGTATGATTGTGATTGTATGATTGTGATTGTATGATTGTGATTGTATGATTGTGATTGTATGATTGTGATTGTATGATTGTGATTGTATGATTGTGATTGTATGATTGTGATTGTATGATTGTGATTGTATGATTGTGATTGTATGATTGTGATTGTATGATTGTGATTGTATGATTGTGATTGTATGATTGTGATTGTATGATTGTGATTGTATGATTGTGAATGTATGATTGTGATTGTATGATTGTGATTGTATGATTGTGATTGTATGATTGTGATTGTATGATTGTGATTGTATGATTGTGATTGTATGATTGTGATTGTATGATTGAAATCGTATGATTGTGATTGTATGATTGTGATTGTATGATTGTGATTGTATGATTGTGATTGTATGATTGTGATTGTATGATTGTGATTTTATGATTGTGATTGTCTGATTGTGATTGTATGATTGTGATTGTGTGATTGTGATTGTATGATTGTGATTGTATGATTGTGATTGTATGATTGTGATTGTATGATTGTGATTGTATGATTGTGATTGTATGATTGCGATTGTATGATTGTGATCGTATGATTGTGATTCTTTGATTTCGATTATATGACTGTGATTGTATGATTGTGATTATGTGATTGTGATTGTATGATTGTGATTGTATGATTGTGATTGTATGATTGTGATTGTATGATTGTGATTGTATGATTGTGATTTTATGGTTGTGATCGTAAGATTGTGATTGTATGATTGTGATTGTATGATTGTGATTGTATGATTGTGATTGTATGATTGCGATTGTATGATTGTGATCGTATGATTGTGATTCTTTGATTTCGATTGTATGACTGTGATTGTATGATTGTGATTATGTGATTGTGATTGTATGATTGTGATTGTATGATTGTGATTGTATGATTGTGATTGTATGATTGTGATTGTATGATTGTGATTTTATGATTGTGATCGTATGATTGTGATTGTATGATTGTGATCGTATGATTGTGATTGCATGATTGTGATTGTATGATTGTGATTGTGTGATAGTAATTGTATGATTGTGATCGTATGATTGTGATTGTATGATTGTGATTGTATGATTGTGCTTGTATAATTAAGGTTGTATGATTGTTTTTGTATGATTGTGATTGAATGATTGTGATTGTATGATTGTGACTGTATTATTGTGATTGTATGATTGTGATTCCTTGATTTCGATTGTATGACTGTGATTGTATGATTGTGATTGTGTGATTGTGATTGTATGATTGTGATTGTATTTTTGTGATTGTATGATTGTGCTTGTATAATTAAGGTTGTATGATTGTTTTTGTATGATTGTGATTGTATGATGGTGATTGTATGATTGTGATTGTATGATTGTGATTGTATGATTGTGATTGTATGATTGTGATTGTATGATTGTGATTGTATGATTGTGATTGTATGATTGTGATTGTATGATTGTGATTGTATGATTGTGATTGTATGATTGTGATTGTATGATTGTGATTGTATGATTGTGATTGTATGATTGTGATTGTATGATTGTGATTGTATGATTGAAATCGTATGATTGTGATTGTATGATTGTGATTGTATGATTGTGATTGTATGATTGTGATTGTATGATTGTGATTGTATGATTGTGATTGTATGATTGAAATCGTATGATTGTGATTGTATGATTGTGATTGTATGATTGTGATTGTATGATTGTGATTGTATGATTGTGATTGTATGATTGTGATTGTATGATTGTGATTTTGTGATTGTGATTGTATGATTGTGATTGTATGATTGTGATTGTATGATTGTGCTTGTATAATTAAGGTTGTATGATTGTTTTTGTATGATTGTGATTGAATGATTGTGATTGTATGATTGTGACTGTATTATTGTGATTGTATGATTGTGATTCCTTGATTTCGATTGTATGACTGTGATTGTATGATTGTGATTGTGTGATTGTGATTGTATGATTGTGATTGTATTTTTGTGATTGTATGATTGTGATTGTATGATTGTGATTGTATGATTGTGATCGTATGATTGTGATTGCATGATTGTGATTGTATGATTGTGATTGTATGATAGTAATTGTATGATTGTGATCGTATGATTGTGATTGTATGATTGTGATTGTACGATTGTGCTTGTATAATTAAGGTTGTATGATTGTTTTTGTATGATTGTGATTGTATGATTGTGATTGTACGATTGTGCTTGTATAATTAAGGTTGTATGATTGTTTTTGTATGATTGTGATTGTATGATTGTGATTGTATGATTGTGATTGTATGATTGTGATTGTATGATTGTGATTGTATGACTGTGATTGTATGATTGTGATAGTATGATTGTGATTGTATGATTGTGATTGTATGATTGTAATTGTATGACTGTGATTGTATGATTGTGATTGTGCGATTGTGATTGTACGATTGTGATTGTACGATTGTGATTGTATGATTATGATTGTATGGTTGTGATTGTATGATTGTAATGGTATGATTGCGATTGTATGATTGCGATAGTATGATTGTGATCGTATGATTGTGATTGCATGATTGTGATTGTATGATTGTGATTGTATGATTGTGATTGTATGATTGAAATCGTATGATTGTGATTGTATAATTGTGATTGTATGATTGTGATTGTATAATTGTGATTGTATGATTGTGATTTTATGATTGTGATTTTATGATTGTGATCGTAAGATTGTGATTGTATGATTGTGATTGTATGATTGAGATCGTATGATTGTGATTGTATGATTGTGATTGTATGATTGTGATTGTATGATTGTGATTGTATGATTGAGACCGTATGATTGTGATTGTGTGATAATAATTGTATGATTGTGATCGTATGATTGTGATCGTATGATTGATGTTGTATGATTGTGATTGTGTGATAGTGATTGTGTGATAGTGATTGTGTGATTGTGATTGTATGATTGTGATTGTATGATTGTGATTGTATGATTGTGATTGTATGATTGTAATTGTATGACTGTGATTGTATGATTGTGATTGTATGATTGTGATTGTATTATTCTGATTGTTTGATTGTGATTTTATGATTGTGAATGTATGACTGTGATTGTATGATTGTGATCGTATGATTGTGATCGTATGATTGTGGTTGTATAATTAAGGTTGTATGATTGTTTTTGTATGATTGTGATTGAATGATTGTGATTGTATGATTGTGACTGTATTATTGTGATTGTATGATTGTGATTCCTTGATTTCGATTGTATGACTGTGATTGTATGATTGTGATTGTGTGATTGTGATTGTATGATTGTGATTGTATTTTTGTGATTGTATGATTGTGATTGTATGATTGTGATTTCATGATTGTGATCGTATGATTGTGATTGTATGATTGTGATCGTATGATTGTGATTCCATGATTGTGATTGTATGATTATGATTGTATGATAGTAATTGTATGATTGTGATCGTATGATTGTGATTGTATGATTGTGATTGCACGATTGTGCTTGTATAATTAAGGTTGTATGATTGTTTTTGTATGATTGTGATTGTATGATGGTGATTGTATGATTGTGATTGTATGATTGTGATTGTATGATTGTGATTGTATGATTGTGATTGTATGATTGTGATTGTATGATTGTGATTGTATGATTGTGATTGTATGATTGTGATTGTATGATTGTGATTGTATGATTGTGATTGTATGATTGTGATTGTATGATTGTGATTGTATGATTGTGATTGTATGATTGAAATCGTATGATTGTGATTGTATGATTGTGATTGTATGATTGTGATTGTATGATTGTGATTGTATGATTGAAATCGTATGATTGTGATTGTATGATTGTGATTGTATGATTGTGATTGTATGATTGTGATTGTATGATTGTGATTGTATGATTGTGATTGTATGATTGTGATTTTGTGATTGTGATTGTATGATTGTGATTGTATGATTGTGATTGTATGATTGTGCTTGTATAATTAAGGTTGTATGATTGTTTTTGTATGATTGTGATTGAATGATTGTGATTGTATGATTGTGACTGTATTATTGTGATTGTATGATTGTGATTCCTTGATTTCGATTGTATGACTGTGATTGTATGATTGTGATTGTGTGATTGTGATTGTATGATTGTGATTGTATTTTTGTGATTGTATGATTGTGATTGTATGATTGTGATTGTATGATTGTGATCGTATGATTGTGATTGCATGATTGTGATTGTATGATTGTGATTGTATGATAGTAATTGTATGATTGTGATCGTATGATTGTGATTGTATGATTGTGATTGTACGATTGTGCTTGTATAATTAAGGTTGTATGATTGTTTTTGTATGATTGTGATTGTATGATTGTGATTGTACGATTGTGCTTGTATAATTAAGGTTGTATGATTGTTTTTGTATGATTGTGATTGTATGATTGTGATTGTATGATTGTGATTGTATGATTGTGATTGTATGATTGTGATTGTATGACTGTGATTGCATGATTGTGATAGTATGATTGTGATTGTATGATTGTGATTGTATGATTGTAATTGTATGACTGTGATTGTATGATTGTGATTGTGCGATTGTGATTGTACGATTGTGATTGTACGATTGTGATTGTATGATTATGATTGTATGGTTGTGATTGTATGATTGTAATGGTATGATTGCGATTGTATGATTGCGATAGTATGATTGTGATCGTATGATTGTGATTGCATGATTGTGATTGTATGATTGTGATTGTATGATTGTGATTGTATGATTGAAATCGTATGATTGTGATTGTATAATTGTGATTGTATGATTGTGATTGTATAATTGTGATTGTATGATTGTGATTTTATGATTGTGATTTTATGATTGTGATCGTAAGATTGTGATTGTATGATTGTGATTGTATGATTGAGATCGTATGATTGTGATTGTATGATTGTGATTGTATGATTGTGATTGTATGATTGTGATTGTATGATTGAGACCGTATGATTGTGATTGTGTGATAATAATTGTATGATTGTGATCGTATGATTGTGATCGTATGATTGATGTTGTATGATTGTGATTGTGTGATAGTGATTGTGTGATAGTGATTGTGTGATTGTGATTGTATGATTGTGATTGTATGATTGTGATTGTATGATTGTGATTGTATGATTGTAATTGTATGACTGTGATTGTATGATTGTGATTGTATGATTGTGATTGTATTATTCTGATTGTTTGATTGTGATTGTATGATTGTGAATGTATGACTGTGATTGTATGATTGTGATCGTATGATTGTGATCGTATGATTGTGGTTGTATAATTAAGGTTGTATGATTGTTTTTGTATGATTGTGATTGAATGATTGTGATTGTATGATTGTGACTGTATTATTGTGATTGTATGATTGTGATTCCTTGATTTCGATTGTATGACTGTGATTGTATGATTGTGATTGTGTGATTGTGATTGTATGATTGTGATTGTATTTTTGTGATTGTATGATTGTGATTGTATGATTGTGATTTCATGATTGTGATCGTATGATTGTGATTGTATGATTGTGATCGTATGATTGTGATTGCATGATTGTGATTGTATGATTGTGATTGTATGATAGTAATTGTATGATTGTGATCGTATGATTGTGATTGTATGATTGTGATTGTACGATTGTGCTTGTATAATTAAGGTTGTATGATTGTTTTTGTATGATTGTGATTGTATGATTGTGATTGTACGATTGTGCTTGTATAATTAAGGTTGTATGATTGTTTTTGTATGATTGTGATTGTATGATTGTGATTGTATGATTGTGATTGTATGATTGTGATTGTATGATTGTGATTGTATGACTGTGATTGTATGATTGTGATAGTATGATTGTGATTGTATGATTGTGATTGTATGATTGTAATTGTATGACTGTGATTGTATGATTGTGATTGTGCGATTGTGATTGTACGATTGTGATTGTACGATTGTGATTGTATGATTATGATTGTATGGTTGTGATTGTATGATTGTAATGGTATGATTGCGATTGTATGATTGCGATAGTATGATTGTGATCGTATGATTGTGATTGCATGATTGTGATTGTATGATTGTGATTGTATGATTGTGATTGTATGATTGAAATCGTATGATTGTGATTGTATAATTGTGATTGTATGATTGTGATTGTATAATTGTGATTGTATGATTGTGATTTTATGATTGTGATTTTATGATTGTGATCGTAAGATTGTGATTGTATGATTGTGATTGTATGATTGAGATCGTATGATTGTGATTGTATGATTGTGATTGTATGATTGTGATTGTATGATTATGATTGTATGATTGAGACCGTATGATTGTGATTGTGTGATAATAATTGTATGATTGTGATCGTATGATTGTGATCGTATGATTGATGTTGTATGATTGTGATTGTGTGATAGTGATTGTGTGATAGTGATTGTGTGATTGTGATTGTATGATTGTGATTGTATGATTGTGATTGTATGATTGTGATTGTATGATTGTAATTGTATGACTGTGATTGTATGATTGTGATTGTATGATTGTGATTGTATTATTCTGATTGTTTGATTGTGATTGTATGATTGTGAATGTATGACTGTGATTGTATGATTGTGATCGTATGATTGTGATCGTATGATTGTGGTTGTATAATTAAGGTTGTATGATTGTTTTTGTATGATTGTGATTGTATGATTGTGATTGTATGATTGTGATTGTATGATTGTGATTGTATGATTGAGATCGTATGATTGTGATTGTATGATTGTGATTGTATGATTGTGATTGTATGACTGTGATTGTATGATTGTGATTGTATGATTATGATGGTATGATTGTGATCGTATGATTGTGGTTGTATGATTGTGATTGTGTGATAGTGATTGTGTGATTGTGATTGTATGATTGTGATCGTATGGTTGTGATTGTATGATTGTGATTGTACGATTGTGCTTGTATAATTAAGGTTGTATGATTGTTTTTGTATGATTGTGATTGTATGATTGTGATTGTATGATTGTGATTGTATGATTGTGATTGTATGATTGTGATTGTATGATTGAAATCGTATGATTGTGATTGTATGATTGTGATTGTATGATTGTGATTGTATGCCTGTGATTGTATGATTGTGATTGTATGATTGCGATTGTATGATTGTGATTGTATGATTGTGATTGTATGATTGTGATTTTGTGATTGTGATTGTATGATTGTGATTGTATGATTGTGATTGTATGATTGTGATAGTATGATTGTGATTGTATGACTGTGATTGTATGACTGTGATTGTATGATTGTGATTGTATGATTGTGATTGTATGATTGTGATTGTATGATTGTGATTGTATGATTGTGATTGTATGATTGTGATTGTATGATTGTGATTGTATGATTGTGATTGTATGATTGTGATTGTATGATTGTGATTGTATGATTGTGATTGTATGACTGTGATGGTATGATAGTGATTGTATGGTTCTGATTGTTTGATTGTGATTGTATGATTGTGATTGTCTGATTGTGATTGTGTGATTGTGATTGTATGATTGTGATTGTATGATTGTGATTGTATGATTGTGATCGTATGATTGCGGTTGTATAATTAAGGTTGTATGATTGTTTTTGTATGATTGTGATTGTATGATTGTGATTGTATGATTGTGATTGTATGATTGTGATTGTATGATTGTGATTGTATGATTGTGATTGTATGATTGAAATCGTATGATTGTGATTGTATGATTGTGATTGTATGACTGTGATTGTATGACAGTGATTGTATGACTGTGATTGTATGATTGTGATTGTATGATTGTGATTGTATGATTGTGATTGTATGATTGTGATTGTATGATTGTGATTGTATGATTGTGATTGTATGATTGTGATTGTATGATTGTGATTGTATGATTGTGATTGTATGATTGTGATTGTATGATTGTGATTGTATGATTGTGATGGTATGATAGTGATTGTATGGTTCTGATTGTTTGATTGTGATTGTATGATTGTGATTGTCTGATTGTGATTGTGTGATTGTGATTGTATGATTGTGATTGTATGATTGTGATTGTATGATTGTGATCGTATGATTGTGGTTGTATAATTAAGGTTGTATGATTGTTTTTGTATGATTGTGATTGTATGATTGTGATTGTATGATTGTGATTGTATGATTGTGATTGTATGATTGTGATTGTATGATTGTGATTGTATGATTGTGATTGTATGATTGTGATTGTATGATTGTGATAGTATGATTGTGATTGTATGATTGTGATTGTATGATTGTGATTGTATGATTGTGATTGTATGATTGTGATTGTATGATAGTGATTGTATGGTTCTGAAGGTTTGATTGTGATTGTATGATTGTGATTGTACGATTGTGATTGTCTGATTGTGATTGTGTGATTGTGATTGTATGATTGTGATTGTCTGATTGTGATTGTATGATTGTGATTGTGTGATTGTGATTGTATGATTGTGATTGTATGATTGTGATTGTATGATTGTGATTGTATGATTGTGATTGTATGATTGTGATTGTATGATTGTGATTGTATGATTGTGATTGTATGATTGTGATTGTATGATTGTGATTGTATGATTGTGATTTTATGATTGTGATCGTAAGATTGTGATTGTATGATTGTGATTGTATGATTGTGATTGTATGATTGTGATTGTATGATTGCGATTGTATGATTGTGATCGTATGATTGTGATTCTTTGATTTCGATTGTATGACTGTGATTGTATGATTGTGATTATGTGATTGTGATTGTATGATTGTGATTGTATGATTGTGATTGTATGATTGTGATTGTATGATTGTGATTTTATGATTGTGATCGTATGATTGTGATTGTATGATTGTGATCGTATGATTGTGATTGCATGATTGTGATTGTATGATTGTGATTGTGTGATAGTAATTGTATGATTGTGATCGTATGATTGTGATTGTATGATTGTGATTGTATGATTGTGCTTGTATAATTAAGGTTGTATGATTGTTTTTGTATGATTGTGATTGAATGATTGTGATTGTATGATTGTGTCTGTATTATTGTGATTGTATGATTGTGATTCCTTGATTTCGTTTGTATGACTGTGATTGTATGATTGTGATTGTGTGATTGTGATTGTATGATTGTGATTGTATTTTTGTGATTGTATGATTGTGATTGTATGATTGTGATTTTATGATTGTGATCGTATGATTGTGATTGTATGATTGTGATCGTATGATTGTGATTCCATGATTGTGATTGTATGATTATGATTGTATGATAGTAATTGTATGATTGTGATCGTATGATTGTGATTGTATGATTGTGATTGTACGATTGTGCTTGTATAATTAAGGTTGTATGATTGTTTTTGTATGATTGTGATTGTATGATTGTGATTGTATGATTGTGATTGTATGATTGTGATTGTATGATTGTGATTGTATGATTGTGATTGTATTATTGTGATTGTATGATTGTGATTGTATGATTGTGATTGTATGATTGTGATTGTATGATTGTGATTGTATGATTGTGATTGTATGATTGTGATTGTATGATTGTGATTGTATGATTGTGATTGTATGATTGTGATTGTATGATTGTGATTGTATGATTGTGATTGTATGATTGTGATTGTATGATTGCGATTGTATGATTGTGATCGTATGATTGTGATTCTTTGATTTCGATTATATGACTGTGATTGTATGATTGTGATTATGTGATTGTGATTGTATGATTGTGATTGTATGATTGTGATTGTATGATTGTGATTGTATGATTGTGATTGTATGATTGTGATTTTATGGTTGTGATCGTAAGATTGTGATTGTATGATTGTGATTGTATGATTGTGATTGTATGATTGTGATTGTATGATTGCGATTGTATGATTGTGATCGTATGATTGTGATTCTTTGATTTCGATTGTATGACTGTGATTGTATGATTGTGATTATGTGATTGTGATTGTATGATTGTGATTGTATGATTGTGATTGTATGATTGTGATTGTATGATTGTGATTGTATGATTGTGATTTTATGATTGTGATCGTATGATTGTGATTGTATGATTGTGATCGTATGATTGTGATTGCATGATTGTGATTGTATGATTGTGATTGTGTGATAGTAATTGTATGATTGTGATCGTATGATTGTGATTGTATGATTGTGATTGTATGATTGTGCTTGTATAATTAAGGTTGTATGATTGTTTTTGTATGATTGTGATTGAATGATTGTGATTGTATGATTGTGACTGTATTATTGTGATTGTATGATTGTGATTCCTTGATTTCGATTGTATGACTGTGATTGTATGATTGTGATTGTGTGATTGTGATTGTATGATTGTGATTGTATTTTTGTGATTGTATGATTGTGATTGTATGATTGTGATTTTATGATTGTGATCGTATGATTGTGATTGTATGATTGTGATCGTATGATTGTGATTCCATGATTGTGATTGTATGATTATGATTGTATGATAGTAATTGTATGATTGTGATCGTATGATTGTGATTGTATGATTGTGATTGCACGATTGTGCTTGTATAATTAAGGTTGTATGATTGTTTTTGTATGATTGTGATTGTATGATTGTGATTGTATGATTGTGATTGTATGATTGTGATTGTATGATTGTGATTGTATGATTGTGATTGTATGATTGTGATTGTATGATTGTGATTGTATGATTGTGATTGTATGATTGTGATTGTATGATTGTGATTGTATGATTGTGATTGTATGATTGTGATTGTATGATTGTGATTGTATGATTGTGATTTTGTGATTGTGATTGTATGATTGTGATTGTATGATTGTGATTGTATGATTGTGATAGTATGATTGTGATTGTATGACTGTGATTGTATGATTGTGATTCTATGATTGTGATTGTATGATTGTTTTTGTACGATTGTGATTGTATGATTGTGATTGTAAGATTGTGATTGTATGATTGTGATTGTATGATTGAGATCGTATGATTGTGATTGTATGATTGTGATTGTATGATTGTGATTGTATGATTGTGATTGTATGATTGTGATTGTATGATTGTGATTGTATGATTGTGATTGTATGATTGTTTATGTATGATTGTTTATGTATGATTGTGATTGTATAATTGTGATTGTATGATTGTGATTTTATGATTGTGATCTTATGATTGTGATTGTATGATTGTGATTGTATGATTGTGATTGTATGATTGTGATTGTATGATTGTGATTGTATGATTGTGATTGTATGATTGTGATTGTATGATTGTGATTGTATGATTGTGATTGTATGATTGTGATTGTATGATTGTGATTGTATGATTGTGATTGTATGATTGTGATTGTATGACTGTGATGGTATGATAGTGATTGTATGGTTCTGATTGTTTGATTGTGATTGTATGATTGTGATTGTCTGATTGTGATTGTGTGATTGTGATTGTATGATTGTGATTGTATGATTGTGATTGTATGATTGTGATCGTATGATTGCGGTTGTATAATTAAGGTTGTATGATTGTTTTTGTATGATTGTGATTGTATGATTGTGATTGTATGATTGTGATTGTATGATTGTGATTGTATGATTGTGATTGTATGATTGAAATCGTATGATTGTGATTGTATGATTGTGATTGTATGACTGTGATTGTATGACAGTGATTGTATGACTGTGATTGTATGATTGTGATTGTATGATTGTGATTGTATGATTGTGATTGTATGATTGTGATTGTATGATTGTGATTGTATGATTGTGATTGTATGATTGTGATTGTATGATTGTGATTGTATGATTGTGATTGTATGATTGTGATTGTATGATTGTGATTGTATGATTGTGATGGTATGATAGTGATTGTATGGTTCTGATTGTTTGATTGTGATTGTATGATTGTGATTGTCTGATTGTGATTGTGTGATTGTGATTGTATGATTGTGATTGTATGATTGTGATTGTATGATTGTGATCGTATGATTGTGGTTGTATAATTAAGGTTGTATGATTGTTTTTGTATGATTGTGATTGTATGATTGTGATTGTATGATTGTGATTGTATGATTGTGATTGTATGATTGTGATTGTATGATTGTGATTGTATGATTGTGATTGTATGATTGTGATAGTATGATTGTGATTGTATGATTGTGATTGTATGATTGTGATTGTATGATTGTGATTGTATGATTGTGATTGTATGATTGTGATTGTATGATTGAAATCGTATGATTGTGATTGTATGATTGTGATTGTATGACTGTGATTGTATGACAGTGATTGTATGACTGTGATTGTATGATTGTGATTGTATGATTGTGATTGTATGATTGTGATTGTATGATTGTGATTGTATGATTGTGATTGTATGATTGTGATTGTATGATTGTGATTGTATGATTGTGATTGTATGATTGTGATTGTATGATTGTGATTGTATGATTGTGATTGTATGATTGTGATGGTATGATAGTGATTGTATGGTTCTGATTGTTTGATTGTGATTGTATGATTGTGATTGTCTGATTGTGATTGTGTGATTGTGATTGTATGATTGTGATTGTATGATTGTGATTGTATGATTGTGATCGTATGATTGTGGTTGTATAATTAAGGTTGTATGATTGTTTTTGTATGATTGTGATTGTATGATTGTGATTGTATGATTGTGATTGTATGATTGTGATTGTATGATTGTGATTGTATGATTGTGATTGTATGATTGTGATTGTATGATTGTGATTGTATGATTGTGATAGTATGATTGTGATTGTATGATTGTGATTGTATGATTGTGATTGTATGATTGTGATTGTATGATTGTGATTGTATGATAGTGATTGTATGGTTCTGAAGGTTTGATTGTGATTGTATGATTGTGATTGTACGATTGTGATTGTCTGATTGTGATTGTGTGATTGTGATTGTATGATTGTGATTGTCTGATTGTGATTGTATGATTGTGATTGTGTGATTGTGATTGTATGATTGTGATTGTATGATTGTGATTGTATGATTGTGATTGTATGATTGTGATTGTATGATTGTGATTGTATGATTGTGATTGTATGATTGTGATTGTATGATTGTGATTGTATGATTGTGATTGTATGATTGTGATTTTATGATTGTGATCGTAAGATTGTGATTGTATGATTGTGATTGTATGATTGTGATTGTATGATTGTGATTGTATGATTGCGATTGTATGATTGTGATCGTATGATTGTGATTCTTTGATTTCGATTGTATGACTGTGATTGTATGATTGTGATTATGTGATTGTGATTGTATGATTGTGATTGTATGATTGTGATTGTATGATTGTGATTGTATGATTGTGATTTTATGATTGTGATCGTATGATTGTGATTGTATGATTGTGATCGTATGATTGTGATTGCATGATTGTGATTGTATGATTGTGATTGTGTGATAGTAATTGTATGATTGTGATCGTATGATTGGGATTGTATGATTGTGATTGTATGATTGTGCTTGTATAATTAAGGTTGTATGATTGTTTTTGTATGATTGTGATTGAATGATTGTGATTGTATGATTGTGTCTGTATTATTGTGATTGTATGATTGTGATTCCTTGATTTCGTTTGTATGACTGTGATTGTATGATTGTGATTGTGTGATTGTGATTGTATGATTGTGATTGTATTTTTGTGATTGTATGATTGTGATTGTATGATTGTGATTTTATGATTGTGATCGTATGATTGTGATTGTATGATTGTGATCGTATGATTGTGATTCCATGATTGTGATTGTATGATTATGATTGTATGATAGTAATTGTATGATTGTGATCGTATGATTGTGATTGTATGATTGTGATTGTACGATTGTGCTTGTATAATTAAGGTTGTATGATTGTTTTTGTATGATTGTGATTGTATGATTGTGATTGTATGATTGTGATTGTATGATTGTGATTGTATGATTGTGATTGTATGATTGTGATTGTATTATTGTGATTGTATGATTGTGATTGTATGATTGTGATTGTATGATTGTGATTGTATGATTGTGATTGTATGATTGTGATTGTATGATTGTGATTGTATGATTGTGATTGTATGATTGTGATTGTATGATTGTGATTGTATGATTGTGATTGTATGATTGTGATTGTATGATTGTGATTGTATGATTGCGATTGTATGATTGTGATCGTATGATTGTGATTCTTTGATTTCGATTATATGACTGTGATTGTATGATTGTGATTATGTGATTGTGATTGTATGATTGTGATTGTATGATTGTGATTGTATGATTGTGATTGTATGATTGTGATTGTATGATTGTGATTTTATGGTTGTGATCGTAAGATTGTGATTGTATGATTGTGATTGTATGATTGTGATTGTATGATTGTGATTGTATGATTGCGATTGTATGATTGTGATCGTATGATTGTGATTCTTTGATTTCGATTGTATGACTGTGATTGTATGATTGTGATTATGTGATTGTGATTGTATGATTGTGATTGTATGATTGTGATTGTATGATTGTGATTGTATGATTGTGATTGTATGATTGTGATTTTATGATTGTGATCGTATGATTGTGATTGTATGATTGTGATCGTATGATTGTGATTGCATGATTGTGATTGTATGATTGTGATTGTGTGATAGTAATTGTATGATTGTGATCGTATGATTGTGATTGTATGATTGTGATTGTATGATTGTGCTTGTATAATTAAGGTTGTATGATTGTTTTTGTATGATTGTGATTGAATGATTGTGATTGTATGATTGTGACTGTATTATTGTGATTGTATGATTGTGATTCCTTGATTTCGATTGTATGACTGTGATTGTATGATTGTGATTGTGTGATTGTGATTGTATGATTGTGATTGTATTTTTGTGAATGTATGATTGTGATTGTATGATTGTGATTTTATGATTGTGATCGTATGATTGTGATTGTATGATTGTGATCGTATGATTGTGATTCCATGATTGTGATTGTATGATTATGATTGTATGATAGTAATTGTATGATTGTGATCGTATGATTGTGATTGTATGATTGTGATTGCACGATTGTGCTTGTATAATTAAGGTTGTATGATTGTTTTTGTATGATTGTGATTGTATGATTGTGATTGTATGATTGTGATTGTATGATTGTGATTGTATGATTGTGATTGTATGATTGTGATTGTATGATTGTGATTGTATGATTGTGATTGTATGATTGTGATTGTATGATTGTGATTGTATGATTGTGATTGTATGATTGTGATTGTATGATTGTGATTGTATGATTGTGATTGTATGATTGTGATTTTGTGATTGTGATTGTATGATTGTGATTGTATGATTGTGATTGTATGATTGTGATAGTATGATTGTGATTGTATGACTGTGATTGTATGATTGTGATTCTATGATTGTGATTGTATGATTGTTTTTGTACGATTGTGATTGTATGATTGTGATTGTAAGATTGTGATTGTATGATTGTGATTGTATGATTGAGATCGTATGATTGTGATTGTATGATTGTGATTGTATGATTGTGATTGTATGATTGTGATTGTATGATTGTGATTGTATGATTGTGATTGTATGATTGTTTATGTATGATTGTTTATGTATGATTGTGATTGTATAATTGTGATTGTATGATTGTGATTTTATGATTGTGATCTTATGATTGTGATTGTATGATTGTGATTGTATGATTGTGATTGTATGATTGTGATTGTATGATTGTGATTGTATGATTGTGATTGTATGATTGTGATTGTATGATTGTGATTGTATGATTGTGATTGTATGATTGTGATTGTATGATTGTGATTGTATGATTGTGATTGTATGATTGTGATTGTATGACTGTGATGGTATGATAGTGATTGTATGGTTCTGATTGTTTGATTGTGATTGTATGATTGTGATTGTCTGATTGTGATTGTGTGATTGTGATTGTATGATTGTGATTGTATGATTGTGATTGTATGATTGTGATCGTATGATTGCGGTTGTATAATTAAGGTTGTATGATTGTTTTTGTATGATTGTGATTGTATGATTGTGATTGTATGATTGTGATTGTATGATTGTGATTGTATGATTGTGATTGTATGATTGAAATCGTATGATTGTGATTGTATGATTGTGATTGTATGACTGTGATTGTATGACAGTGATTGTATGACTGTGATTGTATGATTGTGATTGTATGATTGTGATTGTATGATTGTGATTGTATGATTGTGATTGTATGATTGTGATTGTATGATTGTGATTGTATGATTGTGATTGTATGATTGTGATTGTATGATTGTGATTGTATGATTGTGATTGTATGATTGTGATTGTATGATTGTGATGGTATGATAGTGATTGTATGGTTCTGATTGTTTGATTGTGATTGTATGATTGTGATTGTCTGATTGTGATTGTGTGATTGTGATTGTATGATTGTGATTGTATGATTGTGATTGTATGATTGTGATCGTATGATTGTGGTTGTATAATTAAGGTTGTATGATTGTTTTTGTATGATTGTGATTGTATGATTGTGATTGTATGATTGTGATTGTATGATTGTGATTGTATGATTGTGATTGTATGATTGTGATTGTATGATTGTGATTGTATGATTGTGATAGTATGATTGTGATTGTATGATTGTGATTGTATGATTGTGATTGTATGATTGTGATTGTATGATTGTGATTGTATGATAGTGATTGTATGGTTCTGAAGGTTTGATTGTGATTGTATGATTGTGATTGTACGATTGTGATTGTCTGATTGTGATTGTGTGATTGTGATTGTATGATTGTGATTGTCTGATTGTGATTGTATGATTGTGATTGTGTGATTGTGATTGTATGATTGTGATTGTATGATTGTGATTGTATGATTGTGATTGTATGATTGTGATTGTATGATTGTGATTGTATGATTGTGATTGTATGATTGTGATTGTATGATTGTGATTGTATGATTGTGATTTTATGATTGTGATCGTAAGATTGTGATTGTATGATTGTGATTGTATGATTGTGATTGTATGATTGTGATTGTATGATTGCGATTGTATGATTGTGATCGTATGATTGTGATTCTTTGATTTCGATTGTATGACTGTGATTGTATGATTGTGATTATGTGATTGTGATTGTATGATTGTGATTGTATGATTGTGATTGTATGATTGTGATTGTATGATTGTGATTTTATGATTGTGATCGTATGATTGTGATTGTATGATTGTGATCGTATGATTGTGATTGCATGATTGTGATTGTATGATTGTGATTGTGTGATAGTAATTGTATGATTGTGATCGTATGATTGTGATTGTATGATTGTGATTGTATGATTGTGCTTGTATAATTAAGGTTGTATGATTGTTTTTGTATGATTGTGATTGAATGATTGTGATTGTATGATTGTGTCTGTATTATTGTGATTGTATGATTGTGATTCCTTGATTTCGTTTGTATGACTGTGATTGTATGATTGTGATTGTGTGATTGTGATTGTATGATTGTGATTGTATTTTTGTGATTGTATGATTGTGATTGTATGATTGTGATTTTATGATTGTGATCGTATGATTGTGATTGTATGATTGTGATCGTATGATTGTGATTCCATGATTGTGATTGTATGATTATGATTGTATGATAGTAATTGTATGATTGTGATCGTATGATTGTGATTGTATGATTGTGATTGTACGATTGTGCTTGTATAATTAAGGTTGTATGATTGTTTTTGTATGATTGTGATTGTATGATTGTGATTGTATGATTGTGATTGTATGATTGTGATTGTATGATTGTGATTGTATGATTGTGATTGTATTATTGTGATTGTATGATTGTGATTGTATGATTGTGATTGTATGATTGTGATTGTATGATTGTGATTGTATGATTGTGATTGTATGATTGTGATTGTATGATTGTGATTGTATGATTGTGATTGTATGATTGTGATTGTATGATTGTGATTGTATGATTGTGATTGTATGATTGTGATTGTATGATTGCGATTGTATGATTGTGATCGTATGATTGTGATTCTTTGATTTCGATTATATGACTGTGATTGTATGATTGTGATTATGTGATTGTGATTGTATGATTGTGATTGTATGATTGTGATTGTATGATTGTGATTGTATGATTGTGATTGTATGATTGTGATTTTATGGTTGTGATCGTAAGATTGTGATTGTATGATTGTGATTGTATGATTGTGATTGTATGATTGTGATTGTATGATTGCGATTGTATGATTGTGATCGTATGATTGTGATTCTTTGATTTCGATTGTATGACTGTGATTGTATGATTGTGATTATGTGATTGTGATTGTATGATTGTGATTGTATGATTGTGATTGTATGATTGTGATTGTATGATTGTGATTGTATGATTGTGATTTTATGATTGTGATCGTATGATTGTGATTGTATGATTGTGATCGTATGATTGTGATTGCATGATTGTGATTGTATGATTGTGATTGTGTGATAGTAATTGTATGATTGTGATCGTATGATTGTGATTGTATGATTGTGATTGTATGATTGTGCTTGTATAATTAAGGTTGTATGATTGTTTTTGTATGATTGTGATTGAATGATTGTGATTGTATGATTGTGACTGTATTATTGTGATTGTATGATTGTGATTCCTTGATTTCGATTGTATGACTGTGATTGTATGATTGTGATTGTGTGATTGTGATTGTATGATTGTGATTGTATTTTTGTGATTGTATGATTGTGATTGTATGATTGTGATTTTATGATTGTGATCGTATGATTGTGATTGTATGATTGTGATCGTATGATTGTGATTCCATGATTGTGATTGTATGATTATGATTGTATGATAGTAATTGTATGATTGTGATCGTATGATTGTGATTGTATGATTGTGATTGCACGATTGTGCTTGTATAATTAAGGTTGTATGATTGTTTTTGTATGATTGTGATTGTATGATTGTGATTGTATGATTGTGATTGTATGATTGTGATTGTATGATTGTGATTGTATGATTGTGATTGTATGATTGTGATTGTATGATTGTGATTGTATGATTGTGATTGTATGATTGTGATTGTATGATTGTGATTGTATGATTGTGATTGTATGATTGTGATTGTATGATTGTGATTGTATGATTGTGATTTTGTGATTGTGATTGTATGATTGTGATTGTATGATTGTGATTGTATGATTGTGATAGTATGATTGTGATTGTATGACTGTGATTGTATGATTGTGATTCTATGATTGTGATTGTATGATTGTTTTTGTACGATTGTGATTGTATGATTGTGATTGTAAGATTGTGATTGTATGATTGTGATTGTATGATTGAGATCGTATGATTGTGATTGTATGATTGTGATTGTATGATTGTGATTGTATGATTGTGATTGTATGATTGTGATTGTATGATTGTGATTGTATGATTGTGATTGTATGATTGTTTATGTATGATTGTTTATGTATGATTGTGATTGTATAATTGTGATTGTATGATTGTGATTTTATGATTGTGATCTTATGATTGTGATTGTATGATTGTGATTGTATGATTGTGATTGTATGATTGTGATTGTATGATTGTGATTGTATGATTGTGATTGTATGATTGTGATTGTATGATTGTGATTGTATGATTGTGATTGTATGATTGTGATTGTATGATTGTGATTGTATGATTGTGATTGTATGATTGTGATTGTATGATTGCGATTGTATGATTGTGATCGTATGATTGTGATTCTTTGATTTCGATTGTATGACTGTGATTGTATGATTGTGATTATGTGATTGTGATTGTATGATTGTGGTTGTATGATTGTAATTGTATGATTGTGATTGTATGATTGTGATTTTATGATTGTGATCGTATGATTGTGATTGTATGATTGTGATCGTATGATTGTGATTGCATGATTGTGATTGTATGATTGTGATTGTGTGATAGTAGTTGTATGATTGTGATCGTATGATTGTGATTGTATGATTGTGATTGTATGATTGTGCTTGTATAATTAAGGTTGTATGATTGTTTTTGTATGATTGTGATTGAATGATTGTGATTGTATGATTGTGACTGTATTATTGTGATTGTATGATTGTGATTCCTTGATTTCGATTGTATGACTGTGATTGTATGATTGTGATTGTGTGATTGTGATTGTATGATTGTGATTGTATTTTTGTGATTGTATGATTGTGATTCCTTGATTTCGATTGTATGACTGTGATTGTATGATTGTGATTGTGTGATTGTGATTGTATGATTGTGATTGTATTTTTGTGATTGTATGATTGTGATTGTATGATTGTGATTGTATGATTGTGATTGTATGATTGTGATTGTATGATTGTGATTGTATGATTGTGATTGTATGATTGTGATTGTATGATTGCGATTGTATGATTGTGATCGTATGATTGTGATTCTTTGATTTCGATTGTATGACTGTGATTGTATGATTGTGATTATGTGATTGTGATTGTATGATTGTGGTTGTATGATTGTAATTGTATGATTGTGATTGTATGATTGTGATTTTATGATTGTGATCGTATGATTGTGATTGTATGATTGTGATCGTATGATTGTGATTGCATGATTGTGATTGTATGATTGTGATTGTGTGATAGTAGTTGTATGATTGTGATCGTATGATTGTGATTGTATGATTGTGATTGTATGATTGTGCTTGTATAATTAAGGTTGTATGATTGTTTTTGTATGATTGTGATTGAATGATTGTGATTGTATGATTGTGACTGTATTATTGTGATTGTATGATTGTGATTCCTTGATTTCGATTGTATGACTGTGATTGTATGATTGTGATTGTGTGATTGTGATTGTATGATTGTGATTGTATTTTTGTGATTGTATGATTGTGATTGTATGATTGTGATTTCATGATTGTGGTCGTATGATTGTGATTGTATGATTGTGATCGTATGATTGTGATTGCATGATTGTGATTGTATGATTGTGATTGTATGATAGTAATTGTATGATTGTGATCGTATGATTGTGATTGTATGATTGTGATTGTACGATTGTGCTTGTATAATTAAGGTTGTATGATTGTTTTTGTATGATTGTGATTGTATGATTGTGATTGTATGATTGTGATTGTATGATTGTGATTGTATGATTGTGATTGTATGATTGTGATTGTATGACTGTGATTGTATGATTGTGATAGTATGATTGTGATTGTATGATTGTGATTGTATGATTGTAATTGTATGACTGTGATTGTATGATTGTGATTGTGCGATTGTGATTGTACGATTGTGATTGTACGATTGTGATTGTATGATTATGATTGTATGGTTGTGATTGTATGATTGTAATGGTATGATTGCGATTGTATGATTGCGATAGTATGATTGTGATTGTATGATTGTGATTGTATGATTGTGATTGTATGATTGCGATTGTATGATTGTGATCGTATGATTGTGATTCTTTGATTTCGATTGTATGACTGTGATTGTATGATTGTGATTATGTGATTGTGATTGTATGATTGTGATTGTATGATTGTGATTGTATGATTGTGATTGTATGATTGTGATTGTATGATTGTGATTTTATGATTGTGATCGTATGATTGTGATTGTATGATTGTGATCGTATGATTGTGATTGCATGATTGTGATTGTATGATTGTGATTGTGTGATAGTAATTGTATGATTGTGATCGTATGATTGTGATTGTATGATTGTGATTGTATGATTGTGCTTGTATAATTAAGGTTGTATGATTGTTTTTGTATGATTGTGATTGAATGATTGTGATTGTATTATTGTGACTGTATTATTGCGATTGTATGATTGTGATTCCTTGATTTCGATTGTATGACTGTGATTGTATGATTGTGATTGTGTGATTGTGATTCTATGATTGTGATTGTATTTTTGTGATTGTATGATTGTGATTGTATGATTGTGATTTTATGATTGTGATCGTATGATTGTGATTGTATGATTGTGATCGTATGATTGTGATTCCATGATTGTGATTGTATGATTATGATTGTATGATAGTAATTGTATGATTGTGATCGTATGATTGTGATTGTATGATTGTGATTGTACGATTGTGCTTGTATAATTAAGGTTGTATGATTGTTTTTGTATGATTGTGATTGTATGATTGTGATTGTATGATTGTGATTGTATGATTGTGATTGTATGATTGTGATTGTATGATTGTGATTGTGTGACTGTGATTGTATGATTGTGATTCTATGATTGTGATTGTATGATTGTTTTTGTACGATTGTGATTGTATGATTGTGATTGTAAGATTGTGATTGTATGATTGTGATTGTATGATTGAGATCGTATGATTGTGATTGTATGATTGTGATTGTATGATTGTGATTGTATGATTGTGATTGTATGATTGTGATTGTATGATTGTGATTGTATGATTGTGATTGTATGATTGTGATTGTATGATTGTTTATGTATGATTGTTTATGTATGATTGTGATTGTATAATTGTGATTGTATGATTGTGATTTTATGATTGTGATCTTATGATTGTGATTGTATGATTGTGATTGTATGATTGTGATTGTATGATTGTGATTGTATGATTGTGATTGTATGATTGTGATTGTATGATTGTGATTGTATGATTGTGATTGTATGATTGTGATTGTATGACTGTGATTGTATGATTGTGATTGTATGATTGCGATTGTATGATTGTGATCGTATGATTGTGATTCTTTGATTTCGATTGTATGACTGTGATTGTATGATTGTGATTATGTGATTGTGATTGTATGATTGTGGTTGTATGATTGTAATTGTATGATTGTGATTGTATGATTGTGATTTTATGATTGTGATCGTATGATTGTGATTGTATGATTGTGATCGTATGATTGTGATTGCATGATTGTGATTGTATGATTGTGATTGTGTGATAGTAGTTGTATGATTGTGATCGTATGATTGTGATTGTATGATTGTGCTTGTATAATTAAGGTTGTATGATTGTTTTTGTATGATTGTGATTGAATGATTGTGATTGTATGATTGTGACTGTATTATTGTGATTGTATGATTGTGATTCCTTGATTTCGATTGTATGACTGTGATTGTATGATTGTGATTGTGTGATTGTGATTGTATGATTGTGATTGTATTTTTGTGATTGTATGATTGTGATTGTATGATTGTGATTTCATGATTGTGATCGTATGATTGTGATTGTATGATTGTGATCGTATGATTGTGATTGCATGATTGTGATTGTATGATTGTGATTGTATGATAGTAATTGTATGATTGTGATCGTATGATTGTGATTGTATGATTGTGATTGTACGATTGTGCTTGTATAATTAACATTGTATGATTGTTTTTGTATGATTGTGATTGTATGATTGTGATTGTATGATTGTGATTGTATGATTGTGATTGTATGATTGTGATTGTATGATTGTGATTGTATGATTGTGATTGTATGATTGTGATTGTATGATTGTGATTGTATGATTGTGATTGTATGATTGTGATTGTATGATTGTGATTGTATGATTGTGATTGTATGATTGTGATTGTATGATTGTGATTGTATGATTGTGATTGTATGATTGTGATTGTATGATTGTGATTGTATGATTGTGATTGTATGATTGTGATTGTATGATTGTGATTGTATGATTGTGATTGTATGATTGAAATCGTATGATTGTGATTGTATGATTGTGATTGTATGATTGTGATTGTATGACTGTGATTGTATGATTGTGATTGTATGATTGTGATTGTGTGATTGTGATTGTATGATTGTGATTGTATTTTTGTGATTGTATGATTGTGATTGTATGATTGTGATTTTATGATTGTGATTGTATGATTGTAATTGTATGACTGCGATTGTATGATTGTGATTGTATTATTCTGATTGTTTGATTGTGATTGTATGATTGTGAATGTATGACTGTGATTGTATGATTGTGATCGTATGATTGTGGTTGTATAATTAAGGTTGTATGATTGTTTTTGTATGATTGTGATTGTATGATTGTGATTGTATGATTGTGATTGTATGATTGTGATTGTATGATTGTGATTGTATGATTGTGATTGTATGATTGAGATCGTATGATTGTGATTGTATGATTGTGATTGTATGATTGTGATTGTATGACTGTGATTGTATGATTGTGATTGTATGATTATGATGGTATGATTGTGATCGTATGATTGTGGTTGTATGATTGTGATTGTGTGATAGTGATGGTGTGATTGTGATTGTATGATTGTGATTGTATGATTGTGATTGTATGATTGTGATTGTATGATTGTAATTGTATGACTGTGATTGTATGATTGTGATTGTATGATTGTGATTGTATTATTCTGATTGTTTGATTGTGATTGTATGATTGTGAATGTATGATTGTGATTGTATGATTGTGATCGTATGTTTGTGGTTGTATAATTAAGGTTGTATGATTGTTTTTGTATGATTGTGATTGTATGATTGTGATTGTATGATTGTGATTGTATGATTGTGATTGTATGATTGAGATCGTATGATTGTGATCGTATGATTGTGATTGTATGATTGTGATTGTATGATTGTGATTGTATGATTGTGATTGTATGATTGTGATTGTATGATTGTTTATGTATGACTGTGATTGTATGATTGTGATTGTATAATTGTGATTGTATGATTGTGATTTTATGATTGTGATTTTATGATTGTGATTGTATGATTGTGATTGTATGATTGTGATTGTATGATTGTCATTGTATGATTGTGATTGTATGATTGGGATTGTATGATTGTGATTGTATGATTGTGATTGTATGATTGTGATTGTATGATTGTGATTGTATGATTGTGATTGTATGATTGCGATTGTATGATTGTGATCGTATGGTTGTGATTCTTTGATTTCGATTGTATGACTGTGATTGTATGATTGTGATTGTATGATTGTGATTTTATGATTGTGATCGTATGATTGTGATTGTATGATTGTGATCGTATGATTGTGATTGCATGATTGTGATTGTATGATTGTGATTGTATGATAGTAATTGTATGATTGTGATCGTATGATTGTGATTGTATGATTGTGATTGTATGATTGTGCTTGTATAATAAAGGTTGTATGATTGTGTTTGTATGATTGTGATTGTATGATTGTGATTGTATGATTGTGACTGTATTGTTGTGATTGTATGATTGTGATTCCTTGATTTCGATTGTATGACTGTGATTGTATGATTATGATTGTATGATTGTGATTGTATTTTTGTGATTGTATGATTGTGATTGTATGATTGTGATTTTATGATTGTGATCGTATGATTGTGATTGTATGATTGTGATCGTATGATTGTGATTGCATGATCGTGATTGTATGATTGTGATTGTATGATTGTGATTGTGTGATTGTGATTGTATGATTGTGATTGTATGATTGTGATTGTATGATTGTGATTGTATGATTGTCATTTTATGATTGTGATCGTAAGATTGTGATTGTATGATTGTGATTGTATGATTGTGATTGTATGATTGTGATTCTATGATTGCGATTGTATGATTGTGATCGTATGATTGTGATTCTTTGATTTCGATTGTATGACTGTGATTGTATGATTGTGATTATGTGATTGTGATTGTATGATTGTGATTGTATGATTGTGATTGTATGATTGTGATTGTATGATTGTGATTTTATGATTGTGATCGTATGATTGTGATTGTATGATTGTGATCGTATGATTGTGATTGCATGATTGTGATTGTATGATTGTGATTGTGTGATAGTAATTGTATGATTGTGATCGTATGATTGTGATTGTATGATTGTGATTGTATGATTGTGCTTGTATAATTAAGGTTGTATGATTGTTTTTGTATGATTGTGATTGAATGATTGTGATTGTATGATTGTGACTGTATTATTGTGATTGTATGATTGTGATTCCTTGATTTCGATTGTATGACTGTGATTGTATGATTGTGATTGTGTGATTGTGATTGTATGATTGTGATTGTATTTTTGTGATTGTATGATTGTGATTGTATGATTGTGATTTTATGATTGTGATCGTATGATTGTGATTGTATGATTGTGATCGTATGATTGTGATTCCATGATTGTGATTGTATGATTATGATTGTATGATAGTAATTGTATGATTGTGATCGTATGATTGTGATTGTATGATTGTGATTGTACGATTGTGCTTGTATAATTAAGGTTGTATGATTGTTTTTGTATGATTGTGATTGTATGATTGTGATTGTATGATTGTGATTGTATGATTGTGATTGTATGATTGTGATTGTATGATTGTGATTGTATGATTGTGATTGTATGATTGTGATTGTATGATTGTGATTGTATGATTGTGATTGTATGATTGTGATTGTATGATTGTGATTGTATGATTGTGATTGTATGATTGTGATTGTATGACTGTGATTGTATGATTGTGATTGTATGATTGTGATTGTATGATTGTGATTGTATGATTGTGATTGTATGATTGTGATTGTATGATTGTGATTGTATGATTGTGATTGTATGATTGAAATCGTATGATTGTGATTGTATGATTGTGATTGTATGATTGTGATTGTATAATTGTGATTGTATGATTGTGATTTTATGATTGTGATTGTCTGATTGTGATTGTATGATTGTGATTGTGTGATTGTGATTGTATGATTGTGATTGTATGATTGTGATTGTATGATTGTGATTGTATGATTGTGATTGTATGATTGTGATTGTATGATTGCGATTGTATGATTGTGATCGTATGATTGTGATTCTTTGATTTCGATTATATGACTGTGATTGTATGATTGTGATTGTATGATTGTGATTGTATGATTGTGATTGTATGATTGTGATTGTATGATTGTGATTGTATGATTGTGATTGTATGATTGTGATTGTATGATTGTGATTGTATGATTGTGATTGTATGATTGTGATTGTATGATTGTGATTGTATGATTGTGATTGTATGATTGCGATTGTATGATTGTGATCGTATGATTGTGATTCTTTGATTTCGATTGTATGACTGTGATTGTGTGATTGTGATTATGTGATTGTGATTGTATGATTGTGGTTGTATGATTGTAATTGTATGATTGTGATTGTATGATTGTGATTTTATGATTGTGATCGTATGATTGTGATTGTATGATTGTGATCGTATGATTGTGATTGCATGATTGTGATTGTATGATTGTGATTGTGTGATAGTAGTTGTATGATTGTGATCGTATGATTGTGATTGTATGATTGTGATTGTATGATTGTGCTTGTATAATTAAGGTTGTATGATTGTTTTTGTATGATTGTGATTGATTGATTGTGATTGTATGATTGTGACTGTATTATTGTGATTGTATGATTGTGATTCCTTGATTTCGATTGTATGACTGTGATTGTATGATTGTGATTGTGTGATTGTGATTGTATGATTGTGATTGTATTTTTGTGATTGTATGATTGTGATTGTATGATTGTGATTTCATGATTGTGATCGTATGATTGTGATTGTATGATTGTGATCGTATGATTGTGATTGCATGATTGTGATTGTATGATTGTGATTGTATGATAGTAATTGTATGATTGTGATCGTATGATTGTGATTGTATGATTGTGATTGTACGATTGTGCTTGTATAATTAAGGTTGTATGATTGTTTTTGTATGATTGTGATTGTATGATTGTGATTGTATGATTGTGATTGTATGATTGTGATTGTATGATTGAAATCGTATGATTGTGATTGTATGATTGTGATTGTATGATTGTGATTTTATGATTGTGATCGTATGATTGTGATTGTATGATTGTGATAGTATGATTGTGATTGCATGATTGTGATTGTATGATTGTGATTGTGTGATAGTAGTTGTATGATTGTGATTGTATGATTGTGATTGTATGATTGTGTTTGTATGATTGTGCTTGTATAATTAAGGTTGTATGATTGTTTTTGTATGATTGTGATTGATTGATTGTGATTGTATGATTGTGACTGTATTATTGTGATTGTATGATTGTGATTCCTTCATTTCGATTGTATGACTGTGATTGTATGATTGTGATTGTGTGATTGTGATTGTATGATTGTGATTGTATTTTTGTGATTGTATGATTGTGATTGTATGATTGTGATTTCATGATTGTGATCGTATGATTGTGATTGTATGATTGTGATCGTATGATTGTGATTGCATGATTGTGATTGTATGATTGTGATTGTATGATAGTAATTGTATGATTGTGATCGTATGATTGTGATTGTATGATTGTGATTGTACGATTGTGCTTGTATAATTAAGGTTGTATGATTGTTTTTGTATGATTGTGATTGTATGATTGTGATTGTATGATTGTGATTGTATGATTGTGATTGTATGATTGTGATTGTATGATTGTGATTGTATGATTGTGATTTTATGATTGTGATTGTCTGATTGTGATTGTATGATTGTGATTGTGTGATTGTGATTGTATGATTGTGATTGTATGATTGTGATTGTATGATTGTGATTGTATGATTGTGATTGTATGATTGTGATTGTATGATTGCGATTGTATGATTGTGATCGTATGATTGTGATTCTTTGATTTCGATTATATGACTGTGATTGTATGATTGTGATTATGTGATTGTGATTGTATGATTGTGATTGTATGATTGTGATTGTATGATTGTGATTGTATGATTGTGATTGTATGATTGTGATTTTATGATTGTGATCGTAAGATTGTGATTGTATGATTGTGATTGTATGATTGTGATTGTATGATTGTGATTGTATGATTGCGATTGTATGATTGTGATCGTATGATTGTGATTCTTTGATTTCGATTGTATGACTGTGATTGTATGATTGTGATTATGTGATTGTGATTGTATGATTGTGATTGTATGATTGTGATTGTATGATTGTGATTGTATGATTGTGATTTTATGATTGTGATCGTATGATTGTGATTGTATGATTGTGATCGTATGATTGTGATTGCATGATTGTGATTGTATGATTGTGATTGTGTGATAGTAATTGTATGATTGTGATCGTATGATTGTGATTGTATGATTGTGATTGTATGATTGTGCTTGTATAATTAAGGTTGTATGATTGTTTTTGTATGATTGTGATTGAATGATTGTGATTGTATGATTGTGACTGTATTATTGTGATTGTATGATTGTGATTCCTTGATTTCGATTGTATGACTGTGATTGTATGATTGTGATTGTGTGATTGTGATTGTATGATTGTGATTGTATTTTTGTGATTGTATGATTGTGATTGTATGATTGTGATTTTATGATTGTGATCGTATGATTGTGATTGTATGATTGTGATCGTATGATTGTGATTCCATGATTGTGATTGTATGATTATGATTGTATGATAGTAATTGTATGATTGTGATCGTATGATTGTGATTGTATGATTGTGATTGTACGATTGTGCTTGTATAATTAAGGTTGTATGATTGTTTTTGTATGATTGTGATTGTATGATTGTGATTGTATGATTGTGATTGTATGATTGTGATTGTATGATTGTGATTGTATGATTGTGATTGTATGATTGTGATTGTATGATTGTGATTGTATGATTGTGATTGTATGATTGTGATTGTATGATTGTGATTGTATGATTGAAATCGTGTGATTGTGATTGTATGATTGTGATTGTATGATTGTGATTGTATGATTGTGATTGTATGATTGTGATTTTGTGATTGTGATTGTATGATTGTGATTGTATGATTGTGATTGTATGATTGTGATTGTATGATTGTGATAGTATGATTGTGATTGTATGACTGTGATTGTATGATTGTGATTCTATGATTGTGATTGTATGATTGTTTTTGTACGATTGTGATTGTATGATTGTGATTGTAAGATTGTGATTGTATGATTGTGATTGTATGATTGAGATCGTATGATTGTGATTGTATGATTGTGATTGTATGATTGTGATTGTATGATTGTGATTGTATGATTGTGATTGTATGATTGTGATTGTATGATTGTGATTGTATGATTGTTTATGTATGACTGTGATTGTATGATTGTGATTGTATGATTGTGATTGTATGATTGTGATTTTATGATTGTGATCTTATGATTGTGATTGTATGATTGTGATTGTATGATTGTGATTGTATGATTGTGATTGTATGATTGTGATTGTATGATTGTGATTGTATGATTGTGATTGTATGATTGTGATTGTATGATTGTGATTGTATGATTGTGATTGTATGATTGTGATTGTATGATTGTGATTGTATGATTGTGATTGTATGATTGCGATTGTATGATTGTGATCGTATGATTGTGATTCTTTGATTTCGATTGTATGACTGTGATTGTGTGATTGTGATTATGTGATTGTGATTGTATGATTGTGGTTGTATGATTGTAATTGTATGATTGTGATTGTATGATTGTGATTTTATGATTGTGATCGTATGATTGTGATTGTATGATTGTGATCGTATGATTGTGATTGCATGATTGTGATTGTATGATTGTGATTTTATGATTGTGATCGTATGATTGTGATTGTATGATTGTGATCGTATGATTGTGATTGCATGATTGTGATTGTATGATTGTGATTGTGTGATAGTAATTGTATGATTGTGATCGTATGATTGTGATTGTATGATTGTGATTGTATGATTGTGCTTGTATAATTAAGGTTGTATGATTGCTTTTGTATGATTGTGATTGAATGATTGTGATTGTATGATTGTGACTGTATTATTGTGATTGTATGATTGTGATTCCTTGATTTCGATTGTATGACTGTGATTGTATGATTGTGATTGTGTGATTGTGATTGTATGATTGTGATTGTATTTTTGTGATTGTATGATTGCGATTGTATGATTGTGATTTTATGATTGTGATCGTATGATTGTGATTGTATGATTGTGATCGTATGATTGTGATTCCATGATTGTGATTGTATGATTATGATTGTATGATAGTAATTGTATGATTGTGATCGTATGATTGTGATTGTATGATTGTGATTGTACGATTGTGCTTGTATAATTAAGGTTGTATGATTGTTTTTGTATGATTGTGATTGTATGATTGTGATTGTATGATTGTGATTGTATGATTGTGATTGTATGATTGTGATTGTATGATTGTGATTGTATGATTGTGATTGTATGATTGTGATTGTATGATTGTGATTGTATGATTGTGATTGTATGATTGTGATTGTATGATTGAAATCGTATGATTGTGATTGTATGATTGTGATTGTATGATTGTGATTGTATGATTGTGATTGTATGATTGTGATTTTATGATTGTGATCGTATGATTGTGATTGTATGATTGTGATCGTATGATTGTGATTGCATGATTGTGATTGTATGATTGTGATTGTGTGATAGTAATTGTATGATTGTGATCGTATGATTGTGATTGTATGATTGTGATTGTATGATTGTGCTTGTATAATTAAGGTTGTATGATTGTTTTTGTATGATTGTGATTGAATGATTGTGATTGTATGATTGTGTCTGTATTATTGTGATTGTATGATTGTGATTCCTTGATTTCGTTTGTATGACTGTGATTGTATGATTGTGATTGTGTGATTGTGATTGTATGATTGTGATTGTATTTTTGTGATTGTATGATTGTGATTGTATGATTGTGATTTTATGATTGTGATCGTATGATTGTGATTGTATGATTGTGATCGTATGATTGTGATTCCATGATTGTGATTGTATGATTATGATTGTATGATAGTAATTGTATGATTGTGATCGTATGATTGTGATTGTATGATTGTGATTGTACGATTGTGCTTGTATAATTAAGGTTGTATGATTGTTTTTGTATGATTGTGATTGTATGATTGTGATTGTATGATTGTGATTGTATGATTGTGATTGTATGATTGTGATTGTATGATTGTGATTGTATTATTGTGATTGTATGATTGTGATTGTATGATTGTGATTGTATGATTGTGATTGTATGATTGTGATTGTATGATTGTGATTGTATGATTGTGATTGTATGATTGTGATTGTATGATTGTGATTGTATGATTGTGATTGTATGATTGTGATTGTATGATTGTGATTGTATGATTGTGATTGTATGATTGCGATTGTATGATTGTGATCGTATGATTGTGATTCTTTGATTTCGATTATATGACTGTGATTGTATGATTGTGATTATGTGATTGTGATTGTATGATTGTGATTGTATGATTGTGATTGTATGATTGTGATTGTATGATTGTGATTGTATGATTGTGATTTTATGGTTGTGATCGTAAGATTGTGATTGTATGATTGTGATTGTATGATTGTGATTGTATGATTGTGATTGTATGATTGCGATTGTATGATTGTGATCGTATGATTGTGATTCTTTGATTTCGATTGTATGACTGTGATTGTATGATTGTGATTATGTGATTGTGATTGTATGATTGTGATTGTATGATTGTGATTGTATGATTGTGATTGTATGATTGTGATTGTATGATTGTGATTTTATGATTGTGATCGTATGATTGTGATTGTATGATTGTGATCGTATGATTGTGATTGCATGATTGTGATTGTATGATTGTGATTGTGTGATAGTAGTTGTATGATTGTGATCGTATGATTGTGATTGTATGATTGTGATTGTATGATTGTGCTTGTATAATTAAGGTTGTATGATTGTTTTTGTATGATTGTGATTGAATGATTGTGATTGTATGATTGTGACTGTATTATTGTGATTGTATGATTGTGATTCCTTGATTTCGATTGTATGACTGTGATTGTATGATTGTGATTGTGTGATTGTGATTGTATGATTGTGATTGTATTTTTGTGATTGTATGATTGTGATTGTATGATTGTGATTTCATGATTGTGATCGTATGATTGTGATTGTATGATTGTGATCGTATGATTGTGATTGCATGATTGTGATTGTATGATTGTGATTGTATGATAGTAATTGTATGATTGTGATCGTATGATTGTGATTGTATGATTGTGATTGTACGATTGTGCTTGTATAATTAACATTGTATGATTGTTTTTGTATGATTGTGATTGTATGATTGTGATTGTATGATTGTGATTGTATGATTGTGATTGTATGATTGTGATTGTATGATTGTGATTGTATGATTGTGATTGTATGATTGTGATTGTATGATTGTGATTGTATGATTGTGATTGTATGATTGTGATTGTATGATTGTGATTGTATGATTGTGATTGTATGATTGTGATTGTATGATTGTGATTGTATGATTGTGATTGTATGATTGTGATTGTATGATTGTGATTGTATGATTGTGATTGTATGATTGTGATTGTATGATTGTGATTGTATGATTGAAATCGTATGATTGTGATTGTATGATTGTGATTGTATGATTGTGATTGTATGACTGTGATTGTATGATTGTGATTGTATGATTGTGATTGTGTGATTGTGATTGTATGATTGTGATTGTATTTTTGGGATTGTATGATTGTGATTGTATGATTGTGATTTTATGATTGTGATTGTATGATTGTAATTGTATGACTGCGATTGTATGATTGTGATTGTATTATTCTGATTGTTTGATTGTGATTGTATGATTGTGAATGTATGACTGTGATTGTATGATTGTGATCGTATGATTGTGGTTGTATAATTAAGGTTGTATGATTGTTTTTGTATGATTGTGATTGTATGATTGTGATTGTATGATTGTGATTGTATGATTGTGATTGTATGATTGTGATTGTATGATTGTGATTGTATGATTGAGATCGTATGATTGTGATTGTATGATTGTGATTGTATGATTGTGATTGTATGACTGTGATTGTATGATTGTGATTGTATGATTATGATGGTATGATTGTGATCGTATGATTGTGGTTGTATGATTGTGATTGTGTGATAGTGATGGTGTGATTGTGATTGTATGATTGTGATTGTATGATTGTGATTGTATGATTGTGATTGTATGATTGTAATTGTATGACTGTGATTGTATGATTGTGATTGTATGATTGTGATTGTATTATTCTGATTGTTTGATTGTGATTGTATGATTGTGAATGTATGATTGTGATTGTATGATTGTGATCGTATGTTTGTGGTTGTATAATTAAGGTTGTATGATTGTTTTTGTATGATTGTGATTGTATGATTGTGATTGTATGATTGTGATTGTATGATTGTGATTGTATGATTGAGATCGTATGATTGTGATCGTATGATTGTGATTGTATGATTGTGATTGTATGATTGTGATTGTATGATTGTGATTGTATGATTGTGATTGTATGATTGTTTATGTATGACTGTGATTGTATGATTGTGATTGTATAATTGTGATTGTATGATTGTGATTTTATGATTGTGATTTTATGATTGTGATTGTATGATTGTGATTGTATGATTGTGATTGTATGATTGTCATTGTATGATTGTGATTGTATGATTGGGATTGTATGATTGTGATTGTATGATTGTGATTGTATGATTGTGATTGTATGATTGTGATTGTATGATTGTGATTGTATGATTGCGATTGTATGATTGTGATCGTATGGTTGTGATTCTTTGATTTCGATTGTATGACTGTGATTGTATGATTGTGATTGTATGATTGTGATTTTATGATTGTGATCGTATGATTGTGATTGTATGATTGTGATCGTATGATTGTGATTGCATGATTGTGATTGTATGATTGTGATTGTATGATAGTAATTGTATGATTGTGATCGTATGATTGTGATTGTATGATTGTGATTGTATGATTGTGCTTGTATAATAAAGGTTGTATGATTGTGTTTGTATGATTGTGATTGTATGATTGTGATTGTATGATTGTGACTGTATTGTTGTGATTGTATGATTGTGATTCCTTGATTTCGATTGTATGACTGTGATTGTATGATTATGATTGTATGATTGTGATTGTATTTTTGTGATTGTATGATTGTGATTGTATGATTGTGATTTTATGATTGTGATCGTATGATTGTGATTGTATGATTGTGATCGTATGATTGTGATTGCATGATCGTGATTGTATGATTGTGATTGTATGATTGTGATTGTGTGATTGTGATTGTATGATTGTGATTGTATGATTGTGATTGTATGATTGTGATTGTATGATTGTCATTTTATGATTGTGATCGTAAGATTGTGATTGTATGATTGTGATTGTATGATTGTGATTGTATGATTGTGATTCTATGATTGCGATTGTATGATTGTGATTGTATGATTGTGATTGTATGATTGTGATTGTATGATTGTGATTGTATGATTGTGATTGTATGATTGTGATTGTATGATTGTGATTGTATGATTGTGATTGTATGATTGTGATTGTATGATTGTGATTGTATGATTGTGATTGTATGATTGAAATCGTATGATTGTGATTGTATGATTGTGATTGTATGATTGTGATTGTATGATTGTGATTGTATGATTGTGATTGTATGATTGTGATTGTATGATTGTGATTGTATGATTGTGATTTTGTGATTGTGATTGTATGATTGTGATTGTATGATTGTGATTGTATGATTGTGATAGTATGATTGTGATTGTATGACTGTGATTGTATGATTGTGATTCTATGATTGTGATTGTATGATTGTTTTTGTACGATTGTGATTGTATGATTGTGATAGTAAGATTGTGATTGTATGATTGTGATTGTATGATTGAGATCGTATGATTGTGATTGTATGATTGTGATTGTATGATTGTGATTGTATGATTGTGATTGTATGATTGTGATTGTATGATTGTGATTGTATGATTGTGATTGTATGATTGTGATTGTATGATTGTTTATGTATGACTGTGATTGTATGACTGTGATTGTATGATTGTGATTGTATGATTGTGATTTTATGATTGTGATTTTATGATTGTGATTGTATGATTGTGATTGTATGATTGTGATTGTATGATTGTGATTGTATGATTGTGATTGTATGATTGTGATTGTATGATTGTGATTGTATGATTGTGATTGTATGATTGTGATTGTATGATTGTGATTGTATGATTGTGATTGTATGATTGTGATTGTATGATTGTGATTGTATGATTGTGATTGTATGATTGCGATTGTATGATTGTGATCGTATGATTGTGATTCTTTGATTTCGATTGTATGACTGTGATTGTGTGATTGTGATTATGTGATTGTGATTGTATGATTGTGGTTGTATGATTGTAATTGTATGATTGTGATTGTATGATTGTGATTTTATGATTGTGATCGTATGATTGTGATTGTATGATTGTGATCGTATGATTGTGATTGCATGATTGTGATTGTATGATTGTGATTGTGTGATAGTAGTTGTATGATTGTGATCGTATGATTGTGATTGTATGATTGTGATTGTATGATTGTGCTTGTATAATTAAGGTTGTATGATTGTTTTTGTATGATTGTGATTGATTGATTGTGATTGTATGATTGTGACTGTATTATTGTGATTGTATGATTGTGATTCCTTGATTTCGATTGTATGACTGTGATTGTATGATTGTGATTGTGTGATTGTGATTGTATGATTGTGATTGTATTTTTGTGATTGTATGATTGTGATTGTATGATTGTGATTTCATGATTGTGATCGTATGATTGTGATTGTATGATTGTGATCGTATGATTGTGATTGCATGATTGTGATTGTATGATTGTGATTGTATGATAGTAATTGTATGATTGTGATCGTATGATTGTGATTGTATGATTGTGATTGTACGATTGTGCTTGTATAATTAAGGTTGTATGATTGTTTTTGTATGATTGTGATTGTATGATTGTGATTGTATGATTGTGATTGTATGATTGTGATTGCATGATTGTGATTGTATGATTGTGATTGTATGATAGTAATTGTATGATTGTGATCGTATGATTGTGATTGTATGATTGTGATTGTACGATTGTGCTTGTATAATTAAGGTTGTATGATTGTTTTTGTATGATTGTGATTGTATGATTGTGATTGTATGATTGTGATTGTATGATTGTGATTGTATGATTGAAATCGTATGATTGTGATTGTATGATTGTGATTGTATGATTGTGATTTTATGATTGTGATCGTATGATTGTGATTGTATGATTGTGATCGTATGATTGTGATTGCATGATTGTGATTGTATGATTGTGATTGTGTGATAGTAGTTGTATGATTGTGATTGTATGATTGTGATTGTATGATTGTGTTTGTATGATTGTGCTTGTATAATTAAGGTTGTATGATTGTTTTTGTATGATTGTGATTGATTGATTGTGATTGTATGATTGTGACTGTATTATTGTGATTGTATGATTGTGATTCCTTCATTTCGATTGTATGACTGTGATTGTATGATTGTGATTGTGTGATTGTGATTGTATGATTGTGATTGTATTTTTGTGATTGTATGATTGTGATTGTATGATTGTGATTTCATGATTGTGATCGTATGATTGTGATTGTATGATTGTGATCGTATGATTGTGATTGCATGATTGTGATTGTATGATTGTGATTGTATGATAGTAATTGTATGATTGTGATCGTATGATTGTGATTGTATGATTGTGATTGTACGATTGTGCTTGTATAATTAAGGTTGTATGATTGTTTTTGTATGATTGTGATTGTATGATTGTGATTGTATGATTGTGATTGTATGATTGTGATTGTATGATTGTGATTGTATGATTGTGATTGTATGATTGTGATTGTATGATTGTGATTTTATGATTGTGATTGTCTGATTGTGATTGTATGATTGTGATTGTGTGATTGTGATTGTATGATTGTGATTGTATGATTGTGATTGTATGATTGTGATTGTATGATTGTGATTGTATGATTGTGATTGTATGATTGTGATTGTATGATTGCGATTGTATGATTGTGATCGTATGATTGTGATTCTTTGATTTCGATTATATGACTGTGATTGTATGATTGTGATTATGTGATTGTGATTGTATGATTGTGATTGTATGATTGTGATTGTATGATTGTGATTGTATGATTGTGATTGTATGATTGTGATTTTATGATTGTGATCGTAAGATTGTGATTGTATGATTGTGATTGTATGATTGTGATTGTATGATTGTGATTGTATGATTGCGATTGTATGATTGTGATCGTATGATTGTGATTCTTTGATTTCGATTGTATGACTGTGATTGTATGATTGTGATTATGTGATTGTGATTGTATGATTGTGATTGTATGATTGTGATTGTATGATTGTGATTGTATGATTGTGATTTTATGATTGTGATCGTATGATTGTGATTGTATGATTGTGATCGTATGATTGTGATTGCATGATTGTGATTGTATGATTGTGATTGTGTGATAGTAATTGTATGATTGTGATCGTATGATTGTGATTGTATGATTGTGATTGTATGATTGTGCTTGTATAATTAAGGTTGTATGATTGTTTTTGTATGATTGTGATTGAATGATTGTGATTGTATGATTGTGACTGTATTATTGTGATCGTATGATTGTGATTCTTTGATTTCGATTGTATGACTGTGATTGTATGATTGTGATTATGTGATTGTGATTGTATGATTGTGATTGTATGATTGTGATTGTATGATTGTGATTGTATGATTGTGATTTTATGATTGTGATCGTATGATTGTGATTGTATGATTGTGATCGTATGATTGTGATTGCATGATTGTGATTGTATGATTGTGATTGTGTGATAGTAATTGTATGATTGTGATCGTATGATTGTGATTGTATGATTGTGATTGTATGATTGTGCTTGTATAATTAAGGTTGTATGATTGTTTTTGTATGATTGTGATTGAATGATTGTGATTGTATGATTGTGACTGTATTATTGTGATTGTATGATTGTGATTCCTTGATTTCGATTGTATGACTGTGATTGTATGATTGTGATTGTGTGATTGTGATTGTATGATTGTGATTGTATTTTTGTGATTGTATGATTGTGATTGTATGATTGTGATTTTATGATTGTGATCGTATGATTGTGATTGTATGATTGTGATCGTATGATTGTGATTCCATGATTGTGATTGTATGATTATGATTGTATGATAGTAATTGTATGATTGTGATCGTATGATTGTGATTGTATGATTGTGATTGTACGATTGTGCTTGTATAATTAAGGTTGTATGATTGTTCTTGTATGATTGTGATTGTATGATTGTGATTGTATGATTGTGATTGTATGATTGTGATTGTATGATTGTGATTGTATGATTGTGATTGTATGATTGTGATTGTATGATTGTGATTGTATGATTGTGATTGTATGATTGAAATCGTGTGATTGTGATTGTATGATTGTGATTGTATGATTGTGATTGTATGATTGTGATTGTATGATTGTGATTTTGTGATTGTGATTGTATGATTGTGATTGTATGATTGTGATTGTATGATTGTGATAGTATGATTGTGATTGTATGACTGTGATTGTATGATTGTGATTCTATGATTGTGATTGTATGATTGTTTTTGTACGATTGTGATTGTATGATTGTGATTGTAAGATTGTGATTGTATGATTGTGATTGTATGATTGAGATCGTATGATTGTGATTGTATGATTGTGATTGTATGATTGTGATTGTATGATTGTGATTGTATGATTGTGATTGTATGATTGTGATTGTATGATTGTGATTGTATGATTGTTTATGTATGACTGTGATTGTATGATTGTGATTGTATGATTGTGATTGTATGATTGTGATTTTATGATTGTGATCTTATGATTGTGATTGTATGATTGTGATTGTATGATTGTGATTGTATGATTGTGATTGTATGATTGTGATTGTATGATTGTGATTGTATGATTGTGATTGTATGATTGTGATTGTATGATTGTGATTGTATGATTGTGATTGTATGATTGTGATTGTATGATTGTGATTGTATGATTGCGATTGTATGATTGTGATCGTATGATTGTGATTCTTTGATTTCGATTGTATGACTGTGATTGTGTGATTGTGATTATGTGATTGTGATTGTATGATTGTGGTTGTATGATTGTAATTGTATGATTGTGATTGTATGATTGTGATTTTATGATTGTGATCGTATGATTGTGATTGTATGATTGTGATCGTATGATTGTGATTGCATGATTGTGATTGTATGATTGTGATTTTATGATTGTGATCGTATGATTGTGATTGTATGATTGTGATCGTATGATTGTGATTGCATGATTGTGATTGTATGATTGTGATTGTGTGATAGTAATTGTATGATTGTGATCGTATGATTGTGATTGTATGATTGTGATTGTATGATTGTGCTTGTATAATTAAGGTTGTATGATTGTTTTTGTATGATTGTGATTGAATGATTGTGATTGTATGATTGTGACTGTATTATTGTGATTGTATGATTGTGATTCCTTGATTTCGATTGTATGACTGTGATTGTATGATTGTGATTGTGTGATTGTGATTGTATGATTGTGATTGTATTTTTGTGATTGTATGATTGTGATTGTATGATTGTGATTTTATGATTGTGATCGTATGATTGTGATTGTATGATTGTGATCGTATGATTGTGATTCCATGATTGTGATTGTATGATTATGATTGTATGATAGTAATTGTATGATTGTGATCGTATGATTGTGATTGTATGATTGTGATTGTACGATTGTGCTTGTATAATTAAGGTTGTATGATTGTTTTTGTATGATTGTGATTGTATGATTGTGATTGTATGATTGTGATTGTATGATTGTGATTGTATGATTGTGATTGTATGATTGTGATTGTATGATTGTGATTGTATGATTGTGATTGTATGATTGTGATTGTATGATTGTGATTGTATGATTGTGATTGTATGATTGTGATTGTATGATTGTGATTGTATGATCGAAATCGTATGATTGTGATTGTATGATTGTGATTGTATGATTGTGATTGTATGATTGTGATTGTATGATTGTGATTGTATGATTGTGATTTTGTGATTGTGATTGTATGATTGTGATTGTATGATTGTGATTGTATGATTGTGATAGTATGATTGTGATTGTATGACTGTGATTGTATGATTGTGATTCTATGATTGTGATTGTATGATTGTTTTTGTACGATTGTGATTGTATGATTGTGATTGTAAGATTGTGATTGTATGATTGTGATTGTATGATTGAGATCGTATGATTGTGATTGTATGATTGTGATTGTATGATTGTGATTGTATGATTGTGATTGTATGATTGTGATTGTATGATTGTGATTGTATGATTGTGATTGTATGATTGTTTATGTATGACTGTGATTGTATGACTGTGATTGTATGATTGTGATTGTATGATTGTGATTTTATGATTGTGATTTTATGATTGTGATCTTATGATTGTGATTGTATGATTGTGATTGTATGATTGTGATTGTATGATTGTGATTGTATGATTGTGATTGTATGATTGTGATTGTATGATTGTGATTGTATGATTGTGATTGTATGATTGTGATTGTATGATTGTGATTGTATGATTGTGATTGTATGATTGTGATTGTATGATTGCGATTGTATGATTGTGATCGTATGATTGTGATTCTTTGATTTCGATTGTATGACTGTGATTGTGTGATTGTGATTATGTGATTGTGATTGTATGATTGTGGTTGTATGATTGTAATTGTATGATTGTGATTGTATGATTGTGATTTTATGATTGTGATCGTATGATTGTGATTGTATGATTGTGATCGTATGATTGTGATTGCATGATTGTGATTGTATGATTGTGATTGTGTGATAGTAGTTGTATGATTGTGATCGTATGATTGTGATTGTATGATTGTGATTGTATGATTGTGCTTGTATAATTAAGGTTGTATGATTGTTTTTGTATGATTGTGATTGATTGATTGTGATTGTATGATTGTGACTGTATTATTGTGATTGTATGATTGTGATTCCTTGATTTCGATTGTATGACTGTGATTGTATGATTGTGATTGTGTGATTGTGATTGTATGATTGTGATTGTATTTTTGTGATTGTATGATTGTGATTGTATGATTGTGATTTCATGATTGTGATCGTATGATTGTGATTGTATGATTGTGATCGTATGATTGTGATTGCATGATTGTGATTGTATGATTGTGATTGTATGATAGTAATTGTATGATTGTGATCGTATGATTGTGATTGTATGATTGTGATTGTACGATTGTGCTTGTATAATTAAGGTTGTATGATTGTTTTTGTATGATTGTGATTGTATGATTGTGATTGTATGATTGTGATTGTATGATTGTGATTGTATGATTGAAATCGTATGATTGTGATTGTATGATTGTGATTGTATGATTGTGATTTTATGATTGTGATCGTATGATTGTGATTGTATGATTGTGATCGTATGATTGTGATTGCATGATTGTGATTGTATGATTGTGATTGTGTGATAGTAGTTGTATGATTGTGATTGTATGATTGTGTTTGTATGATTGTGCTTGTATAATTAAGGTTGTATGATTGTTTTTGTATGATTGTGATTGATTGATTGTGATTGTATGATTGTGACTGTATTATTGTGATTGTATGATTGTGATTCCTTCATTTCGATTGTATGACTGTGATTGTATGATTGTGATTGTGTGATTGTGATTGTATGATTGTGATTGTATTTTTGTGATTGTATGATTGTGATTGTATGATTGTGATTTCATGATTGTGATCGTATGATTGTGATTGTATGATTGTGATCGTATGATTGTGATTGCATGATTGTGATTGTATGATTGTGATTGTATGATAGTAATTGTATGATTGTGATCGTATGATTGTGATTGTATGATTGTGATTGTACGATTGTGCTTGTATAATTAAGGTTGTATGATTGTTTTTGTATGATTGTGATTGTATGATTGTGATTGTATGATTGTGATTGTATGATTGTAATTGTATGATTGTGATTGTATGATTGTGATTGTATGATTGTGATTTTATGATTGTGATTGTCTGATTGTGATTGTATGATTGTGATTGTGTGATTGTGATTGTATGATTGTGATTGTATGATTGTGATTGTATGATTGTGATTGTATGATTGTGATTGTATGATTGTGATTGTATGATTGCGATTGTATGATTGTGATCGTATGATTGTGATTCTTTGATTTCGATTATATGACTGTGATTGTATGATTGTGATTATGTGATTGTGATTGTATGATTGTGATTGTATGATTGTGATTGTATGATTGTGATTGTATGATTGTGATTGTATGATTGTGATTTTATGATTGTGATCGTAAGATTGTGATTGTATGATTGTGATTGTATGATTGTGATTGTATTATTGTGATTGTATGATTGTGATTCCTTGATTTCGATTGTATGACTGTGATTGTATGATTGTGATTGTGTGATTGTGATTGTATGATTGTGATTGTATTTTTGTGATTGTATGATTGTGATTGTATGATTGTGATTTTATGATTGTGATCGTATGATCGTGATTGTATGATTGTGATCGTATGATTGTGATTCCATGATTGTGATTGTATGATTATGATTGTATGATAGTAATTGTATGATTGTGATCGTATGATTGTGATTGTATGATTGTGATTGTACGATTGTGCTTGTATAATTAAGGTTGTATGATTGTTTTTGTATGATTGTGATTGTATGATTGTGATTGTATGATTGTGATTGTATGATTGTGATTGTATGATTGTGATTGTATGATTGTGATTGTATGATTGTGATTGTATGATTGTGATTGTATGATTGTGATTGTATGATTGAAATCGTGTGATTGTGATTGTATGATTGTGATTGTATGATTGTGATTGTATGATTGTGATTGTATGATTGTGATTGTATGATTGTGATTTTGTGATTGTGATTGTATGATTGTGATTGTATGATTGTGATTGTATGATTGTGATAGTATGATTGTGATTGTATGACTGTGATTGTATGATTGTGATTCTATGATTGTGATTGTATGATTGTTTTTGTACGATTGTGATTGTATGATTGTGATTGTAAGATTGTGATTGTATGATTGTGATTGTATGATTGAGATCGTATGATTGTGATTGTATGATTGTGATTGTATGATTGTGATTGTATGATTGTGATTGTATGATTGTGATTGTATGATTGTGATTGTATGATTGTGATTGTATGATTGTTTATGTATGACTGTGATTGTATGATTGTGATTGTATGATTGTGATTGTATGATTGTGATTTTATGATTGTGATCTTATGATTGTGATTGTATGATTGTGATTGTATGATTGTGATTGTATGATTGTGATTGTATGATTGTGATTGTATGATTGTGATTGTATGATTGTGATTGTATGATTGTGATTGTATGATTGTGATTGTATGATTGTGATTGTATGATTGTGATTGTATGATTGTGATTGTATGATTGTGATTGTATGATTGCGATTGTATGATTGTGATCGTATGATTGTGATTCTTTGATTTCGATTGTATGACTGTGATTGTGTGATTGTGATTATGTGATTGTGATTGTATGATTGTGGTTGTATGATTGTAATTGTATGATTGTGATTGTATGATTGTGATTTTATGATTGTGATCGTATGATTGTGATTGTATGATTGTGATCGTATGATTGTGATTGCATGATTGTGATTGTATGATTGTGATTGTGTGATAGTAGTTGTATGATTGTGATCGTATGATTGTGATTGTATGATTGTGATTGTATGATTGTGCTTGTATAATTAAGGTTGTATGATTGTTTTTGTATGATTGTGATTGATTGATTGTGATTGTATGATTGTGACTGTATTATTGTGATTGTATGATTGTGATTCCTTCATTTCGATTGTATGACTGTGATTGTATGATTGTGATTGTGTGATTGTGATTGTATGATTGTGATTGTATTTTTGTGATTGTATGATTGTGATTGTATGATTGTGATTTCATGATTGTGATCGTATGATTGTGATTGTATGATTGTGATCGTATGATTGTGATTGCATGATTGTGATTGTATGATTGTGATTGTATGATAGTAATTGTATGATTGTGATCGTATGATTGTGATTGTATGATTGTGATTGTACGATTGTGCTTGTATAATTAAGGTTGTATGATTGTTTTTGTATGATTGTGATTGTATGATTGTGATTGTATGATTGTGATTGTATGATTGTGATTGTATGATTGTGATTGTATGATTGTGATTGTATGATTGTGATTGTATGATTGTGATTGTATGATTGTGATTGTATGATTGTGATTGTATGATTGTGATTGTATGATTGTGATTGTATGATTGTGATTGTATGATTGTGATTGTATGATTGTGATTGTATGATTGTGATTGTATGATTGAAATCGTATGATTGTGATTGTATGATTGTGATTGTATGATTGTGATTGTATGACTGTGATTGTATGATTGTGATTGTATGATTGTGATTGTGTGATTGTGATTGTATGATTGTGATTGTATTTTTGTGATTGTATGATTGTGATTGTATGATTGTGATTTTATGATTGTGATTGTATGATTGTAATTGTATGACTGCGATTGTATGATTGTGATTGTATGATTGTAATTGTATGACTGCGATTGTATGATTGTGATTGTATGATTGTGATTGTATTATTCTGATTGTTTGATTGTGATTGTATGATTGTGAATGTATGACGGTGAGTGTATGATTGTGATCGTATGATTGTGGTTGTATAATTAAGGTTGTATGATTGTTTTTGTATGATTGTGATTGTATGATTGTGATTGTATGATTGTGATTGTATGATTGTGATTGTATGATTGTGATTGTATGATTGTGATTGTATGATTGTGATTGTATGATTGAGATCGTATGATTGTGATTGTATGATTGTGATTGTATGATTGTGATTGTATGATTGTGATTGTATGATTGTGATTGTATGATTGTGATTTTATGATTGAGACCGTATGATTGTGATTGTGTGATAATAATTGTATGATTGTGATCGTATGATTGTGATCGTATGATTGATGTTGTATGATTGTGATTGTGTGATAGTGATTGTGTGATTGTGATTGTATGATTGTGATTGTATGATTGTGATTGTATGATTGTGATTGTATGATTGTAATTGTATAACTGTGATTGTATGATTGTGATTGTATGATTGTGATTGTATTATTCTGATTGTTTGATTGTGATTGTATGATTGTGAATGTATGACTGTGACTGTATGATTGTGATCGTATGATTGTGGTTGTATAATTAAGGTTGTATGATTGTTTTTGTATGATTGTGATTGCACGATTGTGATTGTATGATTGTGATTGTATGATTGTGATTGTATGATTGTGATTGTATGATTGTGATTGTTTGATTGTGATTGTATGATTGTGAATGTATGATTGTGATTGTATGATTGTGATCGCATGTTTGTGGTTGTATAATTAAGGTTGTATGATTGTTTTTGTATGATTGTGATTGTATGATTGTGATTGTATGATTGTGATTGTATGATTGTGATTGTATGATTGTGATTGTATGATTGTAATTGTATGACTGTGATTGTATGATTGTGATTGTATGATTGTGATTGTATGATTGTGATTGTATGATTGTGAATGTATGACTGTGATTGTATGATTGTGATCGTATGATTGTGGTTGTATAATTAAGGTTGTATGATTGTGATTGTATGATTGTGATTGTATGATTGTGATTGTATGATTGTGATTGTATGATTGTGATTGTATGATTGTGATTGTATGATTGAAATCGTATGATTGTGATTGTATGATTGTGATTGTATGATTGTGATTGTATGACTGTGATTGTATGATTGTGATTGTATGATTGTGATTGTATGATTGTGATTGTATGATTGTGATTGTATGATTGTGATTTTGTGGTTGTGATTGTATGATTGTGATTGTATGATTGTGATTGTATGATTGTGATAGTATGATTGTGATTGTATGACTGTGATTGTATGACTGTGATTGTATGATTGTGATTGTATGATTGTGATTGTATGATTGTGATTGTATGATTGTGATTGTATGATTGTGATTGTATGATTGTGATTGTATGATTGTGATTGTATGATTGTGACTGTATGATTGTGATTGTATGATTGTGATTGTATGATTGTGATGGTATGATAGTGATTGTATGGTTCTGATTGTTTGATTGTGATTGTATGATTGTGATTGTCTGATTGTGATTGTGTGATTGTGATTGTATGATTGTGATTGTATGATTGTGATCGTATGATTGTGGTTGTATAATTAAGGTTGAATGATTGTTTTTGTATGATTGTGATTGTATGATTGTGATTGTATGATTGTGATTGTATGATTGTGATTGTATGATTGTGATTGTATGATTGTGATTGTATGATTGTGATTGTATGATTGTGATTGTATGATTGTGATTGTATGATTGTGATTGTATGATTGTGATTGTATGATTGTGATTGTATGATTGTGATTGTATGATTGTGATTGTATGACTGTGATTGTATGATTGTGATTGTGTGATTGTGATTGTATGATTGTGATTGTATTTTTGTGATTGTATGATTGTGATTGTATGATTGTGATTTCATGATTGTGATCGTATGATTGTGATTGTATGATTGTGATCGTATGATTGTGATTGCATGATTGTGATTGTATGATTGTGATTGTATGATAGTAATTGTATGATTGTGATCGTATGATTGTGATTGTATGATTGTGATTGTACGATTGTGCTTGTATAATTAAGGTTGTATGATTGTTTTTGTATGATTGTGATTGTATGATTGTGATTGTATGATTGTGATTGTATGATTGTGATTGTATGATTGTGATTGTATGATTGTGATTGTATGATTGTGATTGTATGATTGTGATTGTATGATTGTGATTGTATGATTGTGATTGTATGATTGTGATTGTATGATTGTGATTGTATGATTGTGATTGTATGATTGTGATTGTATGATTGTGATTGTATGATTGAAATCGTATGATTGTGATTGTATGATTGTGATTGTATGATTGTGATTGTATGACTGTGATTGTATGATTGTGATTGTATGATTGTGATTGTGTGATTGTGATTGTATGATTGTGATTGTATTTTTGTGATTGTATGATTGTGATTGTATGATTGTGATTGTATGATTGTGATTTTATGATTGTGATTGTATGATTGTAATTGTATGACTGCGATTGTATGATTGTGATTGTATGATTGTAATTGTATGACTGCGATTGTATGATTGTGATTGTATGATTGTGATTGTATTATTCTGATTGTTTGATTGTGATTGTATGATTGTGAATGTATGACGGTGATTGTATGATTGTGATCGTATGATTGTGGTTGTATAATTAAGGTTGTATGATTGTTTTTGTATGATTGTGATTGTATGATTGTGATTGTATGATTGTGATTGTATGATTGTGATTGTATGATTGTGATTGTATGATTGTGATTGTATGATTGTGATTGTATGATTGTGATTGTATGATTGAGATCGTATGATTGTGATTGTATGATTGTGATTGTATGATTGTGATTGTATGACTGTGATTGTATGATTGTGATTGTATGATTATGATGGTATGATTGTGATCGTATGATTGTGGTTGTATGATTGTGATTGTGTGATAGTGATTGTATGATTGTGATTGTATGATTGTGATTGTATGATTGTGATTGTATGATTGTGATTGTATGATTGTGATTGTATGATTGTGATTGCATGATTGTGATCGTATGATTGTGGTTGTATAATTAAGGTTGTATGATTGTGATTGTATGATTGTGATTGTATGATTGTGATTGTATGATTGAGATCGTATGATTGTGATTGTATGATTGTGATTGTATGATTGTGATTGTATGATTGTGATTGTATGATTGAGACCGTATGATTGTGATTGTGTGATAATAATTGTATGATTGTGATCGTATGATTGTGATCGTATGATTGATGTTGTATGATTGTGATTGTGTGATAGTGATTGTGTGATTGTGATTGTATGATTGTGATTGTATGATTGTGATTGTATGATTGTGATTGTATGATTGTAATTGTATGACTGTGATTGTATGATTGTGATTGTATGATTGTGATTGTATTATTCTGATTGTTTGATTGTGATTGTATGATTGTGAATGTATGACTGTGACTGTATGATTGTGATCGTATGATTGTGGTTGTATAATTAAGGTTGTATGATTGTTTTTGTATGATTGTGATTGCACGATTGTGATTGTATGATTGTGATTGTATGATTGTGATTGTATGATTGTGATTGTATGATTGTGATTGTTTGATTGTGATTGTATGATTGTGAATGTATGATTGTGATTGTATGATTGTGATCGTATGTTTGTGGTTGTATAATTAAGGTTGTATGATTGTTTTTGTATGATTGTGATTGTATGATTGTGATTGTATGATTGTGATTGTATGATTGTGATTGTATGATTGTGATTGTATGATTGTAATTGTATGACTGTGATTGTATGATTGTGATTGTATGATTGTGATTGTATGATTGTGATTGTATGATTGTGAATGTATGACTGTGATTGTATGATTGTGATCGTATGATTGTGGTTGTATAATTAAGGTTGTATGATTGTGATTGTATGATTGTGATTGTATGATTGTGATTGTATGATTGTGATTGTATGATTGTGATTGTATGATTGAAATCGTATGATTGTGATTGTATGATTGTGATTGTATGATTGTGATTGTATGACTGTGATTGTATGATTGTGATTGTATGATTGTGATTGTATGATTGTGATTGTATGATTGTGATTGTATGATTGAGATCGTATGATTGTGATCGTATGATTGTGATTGTATGATTGTGATTGTATGATTGTGATGGTATGGTTGTGATTGTATGTTTGTGATTGTATGATTGTGATTGTATGATTGTGATTGTATGGTTGTGATTGTATGATTGTGATTTTGTGATTGTGATTGTACGATTGTGATTGTATGATTGAGATCGTATGATTGTGATTGTATGATTGTGATTGTATGATTGTGATTGTATGATTGTGATTGTATGATTGTGATTCTATGATTGTGATTGTATGATTGTGATTTTGTGATTGTGATTGTATGATTGTAATTGTATGACTGTGATTGTATGATAGTGATTGTATGATTGTGATTGTATGGTTTTGATTGTATGATTGTGATTGTATGATTGTGATTGTATGATTGTGATTGTATGATTGTGATTGCATGATTGTGATTGTATGAATGTGATTGTATGACTGTGATTGCATGATTGTGATCGTATGATTGTGGTTGTATAATTAAGGTTGTATGATTGTTTTTGTACGATTGTGATTGTATGATTGTGATTGTAAGATTGTGATTGTATGATTGTGATTGTATGATTGAGATCGTATGATTGTGATTGTATGATTTTGATTGTATGATTTTGATTGTATGATTGTGATTGTATGATTGTGATTGTATGATTGTGATTGTATGATTGTTTATGTATGACTGTGATTGTATGATTGTGATTGTATGATTATGATGGTATGATTGTGATCGTATGATTGTGGTTGTATGATTGTGATTGTGTGATAGTGATGGTGTGATTGTGATTGTATGATTGTGATTGTATGATTGTGATTGTATGATTGTGATTGTATGATTGTGATTGTATGATTGTGATTGTATGATTGTAATTGTATGACTGTGATTGTATGATTGTGATTGTATGATTGTGATTGTATGGTTCTGATTGTTTGATTGTGATTGTATGATTGTGATTATCTGATTGTGATTGTGTGATTGTGATTGTATGATTGTGATTGTATGATTGTGATTGTATGATTGTGATCGTATGATTGTGGTTGTATAATTAAGGTTGAATGATTGTGATTGTATGATTGTGATTGTATGATTGTGATTGTATGATTGTGATCGTATGATTGTGGTTGTATAATTAAGGTTGAATGATTGTTTTTGTATGATTGTGATTGTATGATTGTGATTGTATGATTGTGATTGTATGATTGTGATTGTATGATTGTGATTGTATGATTGTGATTGTATGATTGTGATTGTATGATTGTGATTGTATGATTGTGATTGTATGATTGTGATTGTATGATTGTGATTGTATGATTGTGATTGTATGATTGTGATTGTATGATTGTGATTGTATGATTGTGATTGTATGATTGTGATTGTATGATTGTGATTGTATGATTGTGATTGTATGATTGTGATTGTATGATTGTGATGGTATGATAGTGATTGTATGGTTCTGATTGTTTGATTGTGATTGTATGATTGTGATTGTCTGATTGTGATTGTGTGATTGTGATTGTATGATTGTGATTGTATGATTGTGATTGTATGATTGTGATCGTATGATTGTGGTTGTATGATTGTGATTGCGTGATAGTGATTGTGTGATTGTGATTGTATGATTGTGATTGTATGATTGTGATTGTATGATTGTGATTGTATGATTGTGATTGTATGATTGTGATTTTGTGATTGTGATTGTAAGATTGTGATTGTATGATTGAGATCGTATGATTGTGATTGTATGATTGTGATTGTATGATTGTGATTGTATGATTGTGATTGTATGATTGTGATTGTGTGATTGTGATTGTATGATTGTGATCGTATGATTGTGGTTGTATAATTAAGGTTGTATGATTGTGATTGTATGATTGTGATTGTATGATTGTGATTGTATGATTGAGATCGTATGATTGTGATTGTATGATTGTGATTGTATGATTGTGATTTTATGATTGTGATCGTATGATTGTGATTGTATGATTGTGATCGTATGATTGTGATTGCATGATTGTGATTGTATGATTGTGATTGTATGATAGTAATTGTATGATTGTGATCGTATGATTGTGATTGTATGATTGTGATTGTATGATTGTGCTTGTATAATAAAGGTTGTATGATTGTTTTTGTATGATTGTGATTGTATGATTGTGATTGTATGATTGTGACTGTATTATTGTGATTGTATGATTGTGATTCCTTGATTTCGATTGTATGACTGTGATTGTATGATTGTGATTGTGTGATTGTGATTGTATGATTGTGATTGTATTTTTGTGATTGTATGATTGTGATTGTATGATTGTGATTTTATGATTGTGATCGTATGATTGTGATTGTATGATTGTGATCGTATGATTGTGATTCTATGATTTCGATTGTATGACTGTGATTGTATGATTGTGATTGTATGATTGTGATTTTATGATTGTGATCGTATGATTGTGATTGTATGATTGTGATCGTATGATTGTGATTGCATGATTGTGATTGTATGATTGTGATTGTATGATAGTAATTGTATGATTGTGATCGTATGATTGTGATTGTATGATTGTGATTGTATGATTGTGCTTGTATAATAAAGGTTGTATGATTGTTTTTGTATGATTGTGCTTGTATAATAAAGGTTGTATGATTGTTTTTGTATGATTGTGATTGTATGATTGTGATTGTATGATTGTGACTGTATTATTGTGATTGTATGATTGTGATTCCTTGATTTCGATTGTATGACTGTGATTGTATGATTGTGATTGTGTGATTGTGATTGTGTGATTGTGATTGTATGATTGTGATTGTATTTTTGTGATTGTATGATTGTGATTGCATGATTGTGATTTTATGATTGTGATCGTATGATTGTGATTGTATGATTGTGATTGTATGATTGTGACTGTATTATTGTGATTGTATGATTGTGATTCCTTGATTTCGATTGTATGACTGTGATTGTATGATTGTGATTGTGTGATTGTGATTGTATGATTGTGATTGTATTTTTGTGATTGTATGATTGTGATTGTATGATTGTGATTGTATGATTGTGATTTTATGATTGTGATCGTATGATTGTGATTGTATGATTGTGATCGTATGATTGTGATTCTTTGATTTCGATTGTATGACTGTGATTGTATGATTGTGATTGTATGATTGTGATTGTGTGATTGTGATTGTGTGACTGTGATTGTATGATTGTGATTGTATTTTTGTGATTGTATGATTGTGATTGCATGATTGTGATTTTATGATTGTGATCGTATGATTGTGATTGTATGATTGTGATTGTATGATTGTGACTGTATTATTGTGATTGTATGATTGTGATTCCTTGATTTCGATTGTATGACTGTGATTGTATGATTGTGATTGTGTGATTGTGATTGTATGATTGTGATTGTATTTTTGTGATTGTATGATTGTGATTGTATGATTGTGATTGTATGATTGTGATTTTATGATTGTGATCGTATGATTGTGATTGTATGATTGTGATCGTATGATTGTGATTCTTTGATTTCGATTGTATGACTGTGATTGTATGATTGTGATTGTATGATTGTGATTTTATGATTGTGATCGTATGATTGTGATTGTATGATTGTGATCGTATGATTGTGATTGCATGATTGTGATTGTATGATTGTGATTGTATGATAGTAATTGTATGATTGTGATCGTATGATTGTGATTGTATGATTGTGATTGTATGATTGTGCTTGTATAATAAAGGTTGTATGATTGTTTTTGTATGATTGTGATTGTATGATTGTGATTGTATGATTGTGACTGTATTATTGTGATTGTATGATTGTGATTCCTTGATTTCGATTGTATGACTGTGATTGTATGATTGTGATTGTGTGATTGTGATTGTATGATTGTGATTGTATTTTTGTGATTGTATGATTGTGATTGTATGATTGTGATTTTATGATTGTGATCGTATGATTGTGATTGTATGATTGTGATCGTATGATTGTGATTGCATGATCGTGATTGTATGATTGTGATTGTATGATTGTGATTGTGTGATTGTGATTGTATGATTGTGATTGTATTTTTGTGATTGTATGATTGTGATTGTATGATTGTGATTTTATGATTGTGATCGTATGATTGTGATCGTATGATTGTGATTGTATGATTGTGATCGTATGATTGTGATTGCATGATCGTGATTGTATGATTGTGATTGTATGATTGTGATTGTATGATTGTGATTGTATGATTGTGATTGTATGATTGTGATTGTATGATTGTGATTGTATGATTGTGATTGTATGATTGTGATTGTATGATTGTGATTGTATGATTGTGATGGTATGATAGTGATTGTATGGTTCTGATTGTTTGATTGTGATTGTATGATTGTGATTGTCTGATTGTGATTGTGTGATTGTGATTGTATGATTGTGATTGTACGATTGTGATTGTATGATTGTGATCGTATGATTGTGGTTGTATAATTAAGGTTGAATGATTGTTTTTGTATGATTGTGATTGTATGATTGTGATTGTATGATTGTGATTGTATGATCGTGATTGTATGATTGTGATTGTATGATTGTGATTGTGTGATTGTGATTGTATGATTGAGATTGTATGATTGTGATGGTATGATTGTGATTGTATGATTGTAATTGTATGACTGTGATTGTATGATTGTGATTGTATGATTGTGATTGTATTATTCTGATTGTTTGATTGTGATTGTATGATTGTGAATTTATGATTGTGATTGTATGATTGTGATTGTATGATTGAGATCGTATGATTGTGATCGTATGATTGTGATTGTATGATTCTGATTGTATGATTGTGATGGTATGGTTGTGATGGTATGATTGTGATTGTATGATTGTGATTGTATGATTGTGATTGTATGATTGTGATTGTATGATTGTGATTGTATGATTGTGATTGTATGATTGTGATTGTATGATTGTGATTGTATGATTGTGATTTTGTGATTGTGATTGTACGATTGTGATTGTATGATTGAGATCGTATGATTGTGATTGTATGATTGTGATTGTATGATTGTGATTGTATGATTGTGATTGTATGATTGTGATTGTATGATTGCGATTGTATGATTGTGATCGTATGATTGTGATTCTTTGATTTCGATTATATGACTGTGATTGTATGATTGTGATTATGTGATTGTGATTGTATGATTGTGATTGTATGATTGTGATTGTATGATTGTGATTGTATGATTGTGATTTTATGATTGTGATCGTATGATTGTGATCGTATGATTGTGATTGTATGATTGTGATTGTATGATTGTGATTGTATGATTGTGATTGTATGATTGTGATTGTATGATTGTGATTGTATGATTGTGATTGTATGATTGTGATTGTATGATTGTGATTTTGTGATTGTGATTGTACGATTGTGATTGTATGATTGAGATCGTATGATTGTGATTGTATGATTGTGATTGTATGATTGTGATTATGTGATTGTGATTGTATGATTGTGATTGTATGATTGTGATTGTATGATTGTGATTGTATGATTGTGATTATGTGATTGTGATTGTATGATTGTGATTGTATGATTGTGATTGTATGATTGTGATTGTATGATTGTGATTTTATGATTGTGATCGTATGATTGTGATTGTATGATTGTGATCGTATGATTGTGATTGCATGATTGTGATTGTATGATTGTGATTGTGTGATAGTAATTGTATGATTGTGATCGTATGATTGTGATTGTATGATTGTGATGTATGATTGTGCTTGTATAATTAAGGTTGTATGATTGTTTTTGTATGATTGTGATTGAATGATTGTGATTGTATGATTGTGACTGTATTATTGTGATTGTATGATTGTGATTCCTTGATTTCGATTGTATGACTGTGATTGTATGATTGTGATTGTGTGATTGTGATTGTATGATTGTGATTGTATTTTTGTGATTGTATGATTGTGATTGTATGATTGTGATTTTATGATTGTGATCGTATGATTCTGATTGTATGATTGTGATCGTATGATTGTGATTCCATGATTGTGATTGTATGATTATGATTGTATGATAGTAATTGTATGATTGTGATCGTATGATTGTGATTGTATGATTGTGATTGTACGATTGTGCTTGTATAATTAAGGTTGTATGATTGTTTTTGTATGATTGTGATTGTATGATTGTGATTGTATGATTGTGATTGTATGATTGTGATTGTATGATTGTGATTGTATGATTGTGATTGTATGATTGTGATTGTATGATTGTGATTGTATGATTGTGATTGTATGATTGTGATTGTATGATTGTGATTGTATGATTGTGATTGTATGATTGTGATTGTATGATTGTGATTGTATGATTGTGATTGTATGATTGCGATTGTATGATTGTGATTGTATGATTGTGATTGTATGATTGTGATTGTATGATTGTGATGGTATGATAGTGATTGTATGGTTCTGATTGTTTGATTGTGATTGTATGATTGTGATTGTATGATTGTGATTGTATGATTGTGATTGTATGATTGTGATTGTATGATTGTGATTGTATGATTGTGATTGTATGATTGTGATTGTATGATTGTGATGGTATGATAGTGATTGTATGGTTCTGATTGTTTGATTGTGATTGTATGATTGTGATTGTCTGATTGTGATTGTGTGATTGTGATTGTATGATTGTGATTGTATGATTGTGATTGTATGATTGTGATCGTATGATTGTGGTTGTATAATTAAGGTTGAATGATTGTTTTTGTATGATTGTGATTGTATGATTGTGATTGTATGATTGTGATTGTATGATTGTGATTGTATGATTGTGATTGTATGATTGTGATTGTATGATTGTGATTGTATGATTGTGATTGTATGATTGTGATTGTATGATTGTGATTGTATGATTGTGATTGTATGATTGTGACTGTATGATTGTGATTGTATGATTGTGATCGTATGATTGTGATTCTTTGATTTCGATTATATGACTGTGATTGTATGATTGTGATTATGTGATTGTGATTGTATGATTGTGATTGTATGATTGTGATTGTATGATTGTGATTGTATGATTGTGATTTTATGATTGTGATCGTATGATTGTGATCGTATGATTGTGATTGTATGATTGTGATTGTATGATTGTGATTGTATGATTGTGATTGTATGATTGTGATTGTATGATTGTGATTGTATGATTGTGATTGTATGATTGTGATTGTATGATTGTGATTTTGTGATTGTGATTGTACGATTGTGATTGTATGATTGAGATCGTATGATTGTGATTGTATGATTGTGATTGTATGATTGTGATTATGTGATTGTGATTGTATGATTGTGATTGTATGATTGTGATTGTATGATTGTGATTGTATGATTGTGATTATGTGATTGTGATTGTATGATTGTGATTGTATGATTGTGATTGTATGATTGTGATTGTATGATTGTGATTTTATGATTGTGATCGTATGATTGTGATTGTATGATTGTGATCGTATGATTGTGATTGCATGATTGTGATTGTATGATTGTGATTGTGTGATAGTAATTGTATGATTGTGATCGTATGATTGTGATTGTATGATTGTGATGTATGATTGTGCTTGTATAATTAAGGTTGTATGATTGTTTTTGTATGATTGTGATTGAATGATTGTGATTGTATGATTGTGACTGTATTATTGTGATTGTATGATTGTGATTCCTTGATTTCGATTGTATGACTGTGATTGTATGATTGTGATTGTGTGATTGTGATTGTATGATTGTGATTGTATTTTTGTGATTGTATGATTGTGATTGTATGATTGTGATTTTATGATTGTGATCGTATGATTCTGATTGTATGATTGTGATCGTATGATTGTGATTCCATGATTGTGATTGTATGATTATGATTGTATGATAGTAATTGTATGATTGTGATCGTATGATTGTGATTGTATGATTGTGATTGTACGATTGTGCTTGTATAATTAAGGTTGTATGATTGTTTTTGTATGATTGTGATTGTATGATTGTGATTGTATGATTGTGATTGTATGATTGTGATTGTATGATTGTGATTGTATGATTGTGATTGTATGATTGTGATTGTATGATTGTGATTGTATGATTGTGATTGTATGATTGTGATTGTATGATTGTGATTGTATGATTGTGATTGTATGACTGTGATTGTATGATTGTGATTGTATGATTGTGATTGTATGATTGTGATTGTATGATTGCGATTGTATGATTGTGATTGTATGATTGTGATTGTATGATTGTGATGGTATGATAGTGATTGTATGGTTCTGATTGTTTGATTGTGATTGTATGATTGTGATTGTATGATTGTGATTGTATGATTGTGATTGTATGATTGTGATTGTATGATTGTGATTGTATGATTGTGATTGTATGATTGTGATTGTATGATTGTGATTGTATGATTGTGATGGTATGATAGTGATTGTATGGTTCTGATTGTTTGATTGTGATTGTATGATTGTGATTGTCTGATTGTGATTGTGTGATTGTGATTGTATGATTGTGATTGTATGATTGTGATTGTATGATTGTGATCGTATGATTGTGGTTGTATAATTAAGGTTGAATGATTGTTTTTGTATGATTGTGATTGTATGATTGTGATTGTATGATTGTGATTGTATGATTGTGATTGTATGATTGTGATTGTATGATTGTGATTGTATGATTGTGATTGTATGATTGTGATTGTATGATTGTGATTGTATGATTGTGATTGTATGATTGTGATTGTATGATTGTGACTGTATGATTGTGATTGTATGATTGTGATTGTATGATTGTGATTGTATGATTGTGATTGTATGATTGTGATTGTATGATTGTGATTGTATGATTGTGATTGTATGATTGTGATTGTATGATTGTGATGGTATGATAGTGATTGTATGGTTCTGATTGTTTGATTGTGATTGTATGATTGTGATTGTCTGATTGTGATTGTGTGATTGTGATTGTATGATTGTGATTGTATGATTGTGATCGTATGATTGTGGTTGTATGATTGTGATTGTGTGATAGTGATTGTGTGATTGTGATTGTATGATTGTGATTGTATGACTGTGATTGTATGATTGTGATTGTATGATTGTGATTGTATGATTGTGATTGTATGATTGTGATTTTGTGATTGTGATTGTAAGATTGTGATTGTATGATTGAGATCGTATGATTGTGATTGTATGATTGTGATTGCATGATTGTGATCGTATGATTGTGGTTGTATAATTAAGCTTGTATGATTGTGATTGTATGATTGTGATTGTATGATTGTGATTGTATGATTGTGATTGTATGATTGAGATCGTATGATTGTGATTGTATGATTGTGATTGTACGATTGTTTTTGTATGATTGTGATTGTATGATTGTGATTGTATGATTGTGATTTTATGATTGTGATTGTATGATTGAGATCGTATGATTGTGATTGTATGATTGTGATTGTATGATTGTGATTGTATGACTGTGATTGTATGATTGTGGTTGTATGAGTATGATGGTATGATTGTGATCGTATGATAGTGGTTGTATGATTGTGATTGTGTGATAGTGATGGTGTGATTGTGATTGTATGATTGTGATTGTATGATTGTGATTGTATGATTGTGATTGTATGATTGTGATTGTATGATTGTGATTGTATGATTGTAATTGTATGACTGTGATTGTATGATTGTGATTGTATGATTGTGATTGTATTATTCTGATTGTTTGATTGTGATTGTATGATTGTGAATGTATGATTGTGATTGTATGATTGTGATTGTATGATTGAGATCGTATGATTGTGATCGTATGATTGTGATTGTATGATTGTGATTGTATGATTGTGATGGTATGGTTGTGATTGTATGTTTGTGATTGTATGATTGTGATTGTATGATTGTGATTGTATGATTGTGATCGTATGATTGTGGTTGTATAATTAAGGTTGAATGATTGTTTTTGTATGATTGTGATTGTATGATTGAGATCGTATGATTGTGATTGTATGATTGTGATTGTATGATTGTGATTGTATGATTGTGATTGTATGATTGTGATTGTATGATTGCGATTGTATGATTGTGATCGTATGATTGTGATTCTTTGATTTCGATTATATGACTGTGATTGTATGATTGTGATTATGTGATTGTGATTGTATGATTGTGATTGTATGATTGTGATTGTATGATTGTGATTTTATGATTGTGATCGTATGATTGTGATCGTATGATTGTGATTGTATGATTGTGATTGTATGATTGTGATTGTATGATTGTGATTGTATGATTGTGATTGTATGATTGTGATTGTATGATTGTGATTGTATGATTGTGATTTTGTGATTGTGATTGTACGATTGTGATTGTATGATTGAGATCGTATGATTGTGATTGTATGATTGTGATTGTATGATTGTGATTGTATGATTGCGATTGTATGATTGTGATCGTATGATTGTGATTCTTTGATTTCGATTGCATGACTGTGATTGTATGATTGTGATTGTATGATTGTGATTTTACGATTGTGATCGTATGATTGTGATTGTATGATTGTGATCGTATGATTGTGATTGCATGATTGTGATTGTATGATTGTGATTGTATGATAGCAATTGTATGATTGTGATCGTATGATTGTGATTGTGTGATTGTGATTGTATGATTGTGATTGTATGATTGTGATCGTATGATTGTGATTGCATGATTGTGATTGTATGATTGTGACTGTATTATTGTGATTGTATGATTGTGATTCCTTGATTTCGATTGTATGACTGTGATTGTATGATTGTGATTGTGTGATTGTGATTGTGTGATTGTGATTGTATGATTGTGATTGTATTTTTGTGATTGTATGATTGTGATTGCATGATTGTGATTTTATGATTGTGATCGTATGATTGTGATGGTATGATTGTGATTGTATGATTGTGACTGTATTATTGTGATTGTATGATTGTGATTCCTTGATTTCGATTGTATGACTGTGATTGTATGATTGTGATTGTGTGATTGTGATTGTATGATTGTGATTGTATTTTTGTGATTGTATGATTGTGATTGTATGATTGAGATCGTATGATTGTGATCGTATGATTGTGATTGTATGATTGTGATTGTGTGATTGTGATGGTATGGTTGTGATTGTATGTTTGTGATTGTATGATTGTGATTGTATGATTGTGATTGTATGGTTGTGATTGTATGATTGTGATTTTGTGATTGTGATTGTACGATTGTGATTGTATGATTGAGATCGTATGATTGTGATTGTATGATTGTGATTGTATGATTGTGATTGTATGATTGTGATTGTATGATTGTGATTGTATGATTGTGATTGTATGATTGTGATTGTATGATTGTGATTGTATGATTGTGATTGTATGATTGTGATTGTATGATTGTGATTGTATGATTGTGATTGTATGATTGTGATTGTATGATTGTGATTTTGTGATTGTGATTGTACGATTGTGATTGTATGATTGAGATCGTATGATTGTGATTGTATGATTGTGATTGTATGATTGTGATTATGTGATTGTGATTGTATGATTGTGATTGTATGATTGTGATTGTATGATTGTGATCGTATGATTGTGGTTGTATAATTAAGGTTGAATGATTGTTTTTGTATGATTGTGATTGTATGATTGAGATCGTATGATTGTGATTGTATGATTGTGATTGTATGATTGTGATTGTATGATTGTGATTGTATGATTGTGATTGTATGATTGCGATTGTATGATTGTGATCGTATGATTGTGATTCTTTGATTTCGATTATATGACTGTGATTGTATGATTGTGATTATGTGATTGTGATTGTATGATTGTGATTGTATGATTGTGATTGTATGATTGTGATTGTATGATTGTGATTTTATGATTGTGATCGTATGATTGTGATCGTATGATTGTGATTGTATGATTGTGATTGTATGATTGTGATTGTATGATTGTGATTGTATGATTGTGATTGTATGATTGTGATTGTATGATTGTGATTGTATGATTGTGATTGTATGATTGTGATTTTATGATTGTGATCGTATGATTGTGATTGTATGATTGTGATTGTATGATTGTGATTGTATGATTGCGATTGTATGATTGTGATCGTATGATTGTGATTCCTTGATTTCGATTGTATGACTGTGATTGTATGATTGTGATTGTGTGATTGTGATTGTGTGATTGTGATTGTATGATTGTGATTGTATTTTTGTGATTGTATGATTGTGATTGCATGATTGTGATTTTATGATTGTGATCGTATGATTGTGATTGTACGATTGTGATTGTATGATTGTGACTGTATTATTGTGATTGTATGATTGTGATTCCTTGATTTCGATTGTATGACTGTGATTGTATGATTGTGATTGTGTGATTGTGATTGTATGATTGTGATTGTATTTTTGTGATTGTATGATTGTGATTGTATGATTGAGATCGTATGATTGTGATCGTATGATTGTGATTGTATGATTGTGATTGTATGATTGTGATGGTATGGTTGTGATTGTATGTTTGTGATTGTATGATTGTGATTGTATGATTGTGATTGTATGGTTGTGATTGTATGATTGTGATTTTGTGATTGTGATTGTACGATTGTGATTGTATGATTGAGATCGTATGATTGTGATTGTATGATTGTGATTGTATGATTGTGATTGTATGATTGTGATTGTATGATTGTGATTCTATGATTGTGATTGTATGATTGTGATTTTGTGATTGTGATTGTATGATTGTAATTGTATGACTGTGATTGTATGATAGTGATTGTATGATTGTGATTGTATGGTTTTGATTGTATGATTGTGATTGTATGATTGTGATTGTATGATTGTGATTGTATGATTGTGATTGCATGATTGTGATTGTATGAATGTGATTGTATGACTGTGATTGCATGATTGTGATCGTATGATTGTGGTTGTATAATTAAGGTTGTATGATTGTTTTTGTACGATTGTGATTGTATGATTGTGATTGTAAGATTGTGATTGTATGATTGTGATTGTATGATTGAGATCGTATGATTGTGATTGTATGATTTTGATTGTATGATTGTGATTGTATGATTGTGATTGTATGATTGTGATTGTATGATTGTTTATGTATGACTGTGATTGTATGATTGTGATTGTATGATTATGATGGTATGATTGTGATCGTATGATTGTGGTTGTATGATTGTGATTGTGTGATAGTGATGGTGTGATTGTGATTGTATGATTGTGATTGTATGATTGTGATTGTATGATTGTGATTGTATGATTGTGATTGTATGATTGTGATTGTATGATTGTGATTGTATGATTGTAATTGTATGACTGTGATTGTATGATTGTGATTGTATGATTGTGATTGTATGGTTCTGATTGTTTGATTGTGATTGTATGATTGTGATTATCTGGTTGTGATTGTGTGATTGTGATTGTATGATTGTGATTGTATGATTGTGATTGTATGATTGTGATTGTATGATTGTAATTGTATGACTGTGATTGTATGATTGTGATTGTATGATTGTGATTGTATGGTTCTGATTGTTTGATTGTGATTGTATGATTGTGATTATCTGGTTGTGATTGTGTGATTGTGATTGTATGATTGTGATTGTATGATTGTGATTGTATGATTGTGATCGTATGATTGTGGTTGTATAATTAAGGTTGAATGATTGTGATTGTATGATTGTGATTGTATGATTGTGATTGTATGATTGTGATTGTATGATTGTGATTGTATGATTGTGATTGTATGATTGTGATGGTATGATAGTGATTGTATGGTTCTGATTGTTTGATTGTGATTGTATGATTGTGATTGTCTGATTGTGATTGTGTGATTGTGATTGTATGATTGTGATTGTATGATTGTGATTGTATGATTGTGATCGTATGATTGTGGTTGTATGATTGTGATTGCGTGATAGTGATTGTGTGATTGTGATTGTATGATTGTGATTGTATGATTGTGATTGTATGATTGTGACTGTATTATTGTGATTGTATGATTGTGATTCCTTGATTTCGATTGTATGACTGTGATTGTATGATTGTGATTGTGTGATTGTGATTGTGTGATTGTGATTGTATGATTGTGATTGTATTTTTGTGATTGTATGATTGTGATTGCATGATTGTGATTTTATGATTGTGATTGTATGATTGTGATCGTATGATTGTGATTGCATGATTGTGATTGTATGATTGTGATTGTATGGTAGTAATTGTATGATTGTGATCGTATGATTGTGATTGTATGATTGTGATTGTATGATTGTGCTTGTATAATAAAGGTTGTATGATTGTTTTTGTATGATTGTGATTGTATGATTGTGATTGTATGATTGTGACTGTATTATTGTGATTGTATGATTGTGATTCCTTGATTTCGATTGTATGACTGTGATTGTATGATTGTGATTGTGTGATTGTGATTGTATGATTGTGATTGTATTTTTGTGATTGTATGATTGTGATTGTATGATTGTGATTTTATGATTGTGATCGTATGATTGTGATTGTATGATTGTGATCGTATGATTGTGATTCTTTGATTTCGATTGTATGACTGTGATTGTATGATTGTGATTGTATGATTGTGATTGTATGATTGTGATTTTATGATTGTGATCGTATGATTGTGATTGTATGATTGTGATCGTATGATTGTGATTGCATGATTGTGATTGTATGATTGTGATTGTATGATAGTAATTGTATGATTGTGATCGTATGATTGTGATTGTATGATTGTGATTGTATGATTGTGATTGTATGATTGTGCTTGTATAATAAAGGTTGTATGATTGTTTTTGTATGATTGTGCTTGTATAATAAAGGTTGTATGATTGTTTTTGTATGATTGTGATTGTATGATTGTGATTGTATGATTGTGACTGTATTATTGTGATTGTATGATTGTGATTCCTTGATTTCGATTGTATGACTGTGATTGTATGATTGTGATTGTGTGATTGTGATTGTGTGATTGTGATTGTATGATTGTGATTGTATTTTTGTGATTGTATGATTGTGATTGCATGATTGTGATTTTATGATTGTGATCGTATGATTGTGATTGTATGATTGTGATTGTATGATTGAGATCGTATGATTGTGATTGTATGATTGTGATTGTATGATTGTGATTGTATGATTGTGATTGTATGATTGCGATTGTATGATTGTGATCGTATGATTGTGATTCTTTGATTTCGATTATATGACTGTGATTGTATGATTGTGATTATGTGATTGTGATTTTATGATTGTGATTGTATGATTGTGATTGTATGATTGTGATTGTATGATTGTGATTTTATGATTGTGATCGTATGATTGTGATCGTATGATTGTGATCGTATGATTGTGATTGTATGATTGTGATTGTATGATTGTGATTGTATGATTGTGATTGTATGATTGTGATTGTATGATTGTGATTGTATGATTGTGATTGTATGATTGTGATTTTGTGATTGTGATTGTACGATTGTGATTGTATGATTGAGATCGTATGATTGTGATTGTATGATTGTGATTGTATGATTGTGCTTATGTGATTGTGATTGTATGATTGTGATTGTATGATTGTGATTGTATGATTGTGATTGTATGATTGTGATTATGTGATTGTGATTGTATGATTGTGATTGTATGATTGTGATTGTATGATTGTGATTGTATGATTGTGATTTTATGATTGTGATCGTATGATTGTGATTGTATGATTGTGATCGTATGATTGTGATTGAATGATTGTGATTGTATGATTGTGACTGTATTATTGTGATTGTATGATTGTGATTCCTTGATTTCGATTGTATGACTGTGATTGTATGATTGTGATTGTGTGATTGTGATTGTATGATTGTGATTGTATTTTTGTGATTGTATGATTGTGATTGTATGATTGTGATTTTATGATTGTGATCGTATGATTCTGATTGTATGATTGTGATCGTATGATTGTGATTCCATGATTGTGATTGTATGATTATGATTGTATGATAGTAATTGTATGATTGTGATCGTATGATTGTGATTGTATGATTGTGATTGTACGATTGTGCTTGTATAATTAAGGTTGTATGATTGTTTTTGTATGATTGTGATTGTATGATTGTGATTGTATGATTGTGATTGTATGATTGTGATCGTATTATTCTGATTGTTTGATTGTGATTGTATGATTGTGAATTTATGATTGTGATTGTATGATTGTGATTGTATGATTGAGATCGTATGATTGTGATCGTATGATTGTGATTGTATGATTGTGATTGTATGATTGTGATGGTATGGTTGTGATGGTATGATTGTGATTGTATGATTGTGATTGTATGATTGTGATTGTATGATTGTGATTGTATGATTGTGATCGTATGATTGTGATTGTATGATTGTGATTGTATGATTGTGCTTGTATAATAAAGGTTGTATGATTGTTTTTGTATGATTGTGATTGTATGATTGTGATTGTATGATTGTGACTGTATTATTGTGATTGTATGATTGTGATTCCTTGATTTCGATTGTATGACTGTGATTGTATGATTGTGATTGTGTGATTGTGATTGTATGATTGTGATTGTATTTTTGTGATTGTATGATTGTGATTGTATGATTGTGATTTTATGATTGTGATCGTATGATTGTGATTGTATGATTGTGATCGTATGATTGTGATTGCATGATCGTGATTGTATGATTGTGATTGTATGATTGTGATTGTGTGATTGTGATTGTATGATTGTGATTGTATTTTTGTGATTGTATGATTGTGATTGTATGATTGTGATTTTATGATTGTGATCGTATGATTGTGATCGTATGATTGTGATTGTATGATTGTGATCGTATGATTGTGATTGCATGATCGTGATTGTATGATTGTGATTGTATGATTGTGATTGTATGATTGTGATTGTATGATTGTGATTGTATGATTGTGATTGTATGATTGTGATTGTATGATTGTGATTGTATGATTGTGATTGTATGATTGTGATTGTATGATTGTGATGGTATGATAGTGATTGTATGGTTCTGATTGTTTGATTGTGATTGTATGATTGTGATTGTCTGATTGTGATTGTGTGATTGTGATTGTATGATTGTGATTGTATGATTGTGATTGTATGATTGTGATCGTATGATTGTGGTTGTATAATTAAGGTTGAATGATTGTTTTTGTATGATTGTGATTGTATGATTGTGATTGTATGATTGTGATTGTATGATCGTGATTGTATGATTGTGATTGTATGATTGTGATTGTGTGATTGTGATTGTATGATTGAGATTGTATGATTGTGATGGTATGATTGTGATTGTATGATTGTAATTGTATGACTGTGATTGTATGATTGTGATTGTATGATTGTGATTGTATTATTCTGATTGTTTGATTGTGATTGTATGATTGTGAATTTATGATTGTGATTGTATGATTGTGATTGTATGATTGAGATCGTATGATTGTGATCGTATGATTGTGATTGTATGATTGTGATTGTATGATTGTGATGGTATGGTTGTGATGGTATGATTGTGATTGTATGATTGTGATTGTATGATTGTGATTGTATGATTGTGATTGTATGATTGTGATTGTATGATTGTGATTGTATGATTGTGATTGTATGATTGTGATTGTATGATTGTGATTGTATGATTGTGATTTTGTGATTGTGATTGTACGATTGTGATTGTATGATTGAGATCGTATGATTGTTTTTGTATGATTGTGATTGTATGATTGTGATTGTATGATTGTGATTGTATGATCGTGATTGTATGATTGTGATTGTATGATTGTGATTGTGTGATTGTGATTGTATGATTGAGATTGTATGATTGTGATGGTATGATTGTGATTGTATGATTGTAATTGTATGACTGTGATTGTATGATTGTGATTGTATGATTGTGATTGTATTATTCTGATTGTTTGATTGTGATTGTATGATTGTGAATTTATGATTGTGATTGTATGATTGTGATTGTATGATTGTGATTGTATGATTGTGATTGTGTGATTGTGATTGTATGATTGAGATTGTATGATTGTGATGGTATGATTGTGATTGTATGATTGTAATTGTATGATTGTGATTGTATGATTGTAATTGTATGACTGTGATTGTATGATTGTGATTGTATGATTGTGATTGTATTATTCTGATTGTTTGATTGTGATTGTATGATTGTGAATTTATGATTGTGATTGTATGATTGTGATTGTATGATTGAGATCGTATGATTGTGATCGTATGATTGTGATTGTATGATTGTGATTGTATGATTGTGATGGTATGGTTGTGATGGTATGATTGTGATTGTATGATTGTGATTGTATGATTGTGATTGTATGATTGTGATTGTATGATTGTGATTGTATGATTGTGATTGTATGATTGTGATTGTATGATTGTGATTGTATGATTGTGATTGTATGATTGTGATTTTGTGATTGTGATTGTACGATTGTGATTGTATGATTGTGATTGTATGATTGTGATTGTATGATTGTGATTGTATGATTGTGATTGTATGATTGCGATTGTATGATTGTGATCGTATGATTGTGATTCTTTGATTTCGATTATATGACTGTGATTGTATGATTGTGATTATGTGATTGTGATTTTATGATTGTGATTGTATGATTGTGATTGTATGATTGTGATTGTATGATTGTGATTTTATGATTGTGATCGTATGATTGTGATCGTATGATTGTGATCGTATGATTGTGATTGTATGATTGTGATTGTATGATTGTGATTGTATGATTGTGATTGTATGATTGTGATTGTATGATTGTGATTGTATGATTGTGATTGTATGATTGTGATTTTGTGATTGTGATTGTACGATTGTGATTGTATGATTGAGATCGTATGATTGTGATTGTATGATTGTGATTGTATGATTGTGCTTATGTGATTGTGATTGTATGATTGTGATTGTATGATTGTGATTGTATGATTGTGATTGTATGATTGTGATTATGTGATTGTGATTGTATGATTGTGATTGTATGATTGTGATTGTATGATTGTGATTGTATGATTGTGATTTTATGATTGTGATCGTATGATTGTGATTGTATGATTGTGATCGTATGATTGTGATTGAATGATTGTGATTGTATGATTGTGACTGTATTATTGTGATTGTATGATTGTGATTCCTTGATTTCGATTGTATGACTGTGATTGTATGATTGTGATTGTGTGATTGTGATTGTATGATTGTGATTGTATTTTTGTGATTGTATGATTGTGATTGTATGATTGTGATTTTATGATTGTGATCGTATGATTCTGATTGTATGATTGTGATCGTATGATTGTGATTCCATGATTGTGATTGTATGATTATGATTGTATGATAGTAATTGTATGATTGTGATCGTATGATTGTGATTGTATGATTGTGATTGTACGATTGTGCTTGTATAATTAAGGTTGTATGATTGTTTTTGTATGATTGTGATTGTATGATTGTGATTGTATGATTGTGATTGTATGATTGTGATCGTATTATTCTGATTGTTTGATTGTGATTGTATGATTGTGAATTTATGATTGTGATTGTATGATTGTGATTGTATGATTGAGATCGTATGATTGTGATCGTATGATTGTGATTGTATGATTGTGATTGTATGATTGTGATGGTATGGTTGTGATGGTATGATTGTGATTGTATGATTGTGATTGTATGATTGTGATTGTATGATTGTGATTGTATGATTGTGATCGTATGATTGTGATTGTATGATTGTGATTGTATGATTGTGCTTGTATAATAAAGGTTGTATGATTGTTTTTGTATGATTGTGATTGTATGATTGTGATTGTATGATTGTGACTGTATTATTGTGATTGTATGATTGTGATTCCTTGATTTCGATTGTATGACTGTGATTGTATGATTGTGATTGTGTGATTGTGATTGTATGATTGTGATTGTATTTTTGTGATTGTATGATTGTGATTGTATGATTGTGATTTTATGATTGTGATCGTATGATTGTGATTGTATGATTGTGATCGTATGATTGTGATTGCATGATCGTGATTGTATGATTGTGATTGTATGATTGTGATTGTGTGATTGTGATTGTATGATTGTGATTGTATTTTTGTGATTGTATGATTGTGATTGTATGATTGTGATTTTATGATTGTGATCGTATGATTGTGATCGTATGATTGTGATTGTATGATTGTGATCGTATGATTGTGATTGCATGATCGTGATTGTATGATTGTGATTGTATGATTGTGATTGTATGATTGTGATTGTATGATTGTGATTGTATGATTGTGATTGTATGATTGTGATTGTATGATTGTGATTGTATGATTGTGATTGTATGATTGTGATTGTATGATTGTGATGGTATGATAGTGATTGTATGGTTCTGATTGTTTGATTGTGATTGTATGATTGTGATTGTCTGATTGTGATTGTGTGATTGTGATTGTATGATTGTGATTGTATGATTGTGATTGTATGATTGTGATCGTATGATTGTGGTTGTATAATTAAGGTTGAATGATTGTTTTTGTATGATTGTGATTGTATGATTGTGATTGTATGATTGTGATTGTATGATCGTGATTGTATGATTGTGATTGTATGATTGTGATTGTGTGATTGTGATTGTATGATTGAGATTGTATGATTGTGATGGTATGATTGTGATTGTATGATTGTAATTGTATGACTGTGATTGTATGATTGTGATTGTATGATTGTGATTGTATTATTCTGATTGTTTGATTGTGATTGTATGATTGTGAATTTATGATTGTGATTGTATGATTGTGATTGTATGATTGAGATCGTATGATTGTGATCGTATGATTGTGATTGTATGATTGTGATTGTATGATTGTGATGGTATGGTTGTGATGGTATGATTGTGATTGTATGATTGTGATTGTATGATTGTGATTGTATGATTGTGATTGTATGATTGTGATTGTATGATTGTGATTGTATGATTGTGATTGTATGATTGTGATTGTATGATTGTGATTGTATGATTGTGATTTTGTGATTGTGATTGTACGATTGTGATTGTATGATTGAGATCGTATGATTGTGATTGTATGATTGTGATTGTATGATTGTGATTGTATGATTGTGATTGTATGATTGTGATTGTATGATTGCGATTGTATGATTGTGATCGTATGATTGTGATTCTTTGATTTCGATTATATGACTGTGATTGTATGATTGTGATTATGTGATTGTGATTGTATGATTGTGATTGTATGATTGTGATTGTATGATTGTGATTGTATGATTGTGATTTTATGATTGTGATCGTATGATTGTGATCGTATGATTGTGATCGTATGATTGTGATTGTATGATTGTGATTGTATGATTGTGATTGTATGATTGTGATTGTATGATTGTGATTGTATGATTGTGATTGTATGATTGTGATTGTATGATTGTGATTTTGTGATTGTGATTGTATGATTGTGATCGTATGATTGTGATTGCATGATTGTGATTGTATGATTGTGATTGTATGATAGTAATTGTATGATTGTGATCGTATGATTGTGATTGTATGATTGTGATTGTATGATTGTGCTTGTATAATAAAGGTTGTATGATTGTTTTTGTATGATTGTGATTGTATGATTGTGATTGTATGATTGTGATTGTATGATTGTGACTGTATTATTGTGATTGTATGATTGTGATTCCTTGATTTTGATTGTATGACTGTGATTGTATGATTGTGATTGTGTGATTGTGATTGTATGATTGTGATTGTATTTTTGTGATTGTATGATTGTGATTGTATGATTGTGATTTTATGATTGTGATCGTATGATTGTGATTGTATGATTGTGATCGTATGATTGTGATTGCATGATCGTGATTGTATGATTGTGATTGTATGATTGTGATTGTGTGATTGTGATTGTATGATTGTGATTGTATTTTTGTGATTGTATGATTGTGATTGTATGATTGTGATTTTATGATTGTGATCGTATGATTGTGATCGTATGATTGTGATTGTATGATTGTGATCGTATGATTGTGATTGCATGATCGTGATTGTATGATTGTGATTGTATGATTGTGATTGTATGATTGTGATTGTATGATTGTGATTGTATGATTGTGATTGTATGATTGTGATTGTATGATTGTGATTGTATGATTGTGATTGTATGATTGTGATTGTATGATTGTGATTGTATGATTGTGATTGTATGATTGTGATTGTATGATTGTGATGGTATGATAGTGATTGTATGGTTCTGATTGTGTGATTGTGATTGTATGATTGTGATTGTCTGATTGTGATTGTGTGATTGTGATTGTATGATTGTGATTGTATGATTGTGATTGTATGATTGTGATCGTATGATTGTGGTTGTATAATTAAGGTTGAATGATTGTTTTTGTATGATTGTGATTGTATGATTGTGATTGTATGATTGTGATTGTATGATTGTGATTGTATGATTGTGATTGTATGATTGTGATTGTATGATTGTGATTGTATGATTGTGATTGTATGATTGTGATTGTATGATTGTGATTGTATGATTGTGATTGTATGATTGTGATTGTATGATTGTGATTGTATGATTGTGATTGTATGATTGTGATTGTATGATTGTGATTGTATGATTGTGATTGTATGATTGTGATTGTATGATTGTGATTGTATGATTGTGATTGTATGATTGTGATTGTATGATTGTGATTGTATGATTGTGATTGTATGATTGTGATGGTATGATAGTGATTGTATGGTTCTGATTGTTTGATTGTGATTGTATGATTGTGATTGTCTGATTGTGATTGTGTGATTGTGATTGTATGATTGTGATTGTATGATTGTGATTGTATGATTGTGATCGTATGATTGTGGTTGTATGATTGTGATTGTGTGATAGTGATTGTGTGATTGTGATTGTATGATTGTGATTGTATGATTGTGATTGTATGATTGTGATTGTATGATTGTGATTGTATGATTGTGATTTTGTGATTGTGATTGTAAGATTGTGATTGTATGATTGAGATCGTATGATTGTGATTGTATGATTGTGATTGTATGATTGTGATTGTATGATTGTGATTGTATGATTGTGATTGTATGATTGTGATTGTGTGATTGTGATTGTATGATTGTGATCGTATGATTGTGGTTGTATAATTAAGGTTGTATGATTGTGATTGTATGATTGTGATTGTATGATTGTGATTGTATGATTGAGATCGTATGATTGTGATTGTATGATTGTGATTGTATGATTGTGGTTGTATGATTGTGATTGTATGATTGAGACCGTATGATTGTGATTGTGTGATAATAATTGTATGATTGTGATCGTATGATTGTGATCGTATGATTGATGTTGTATGATTGTGATTGTGTGATAGTGATTGTGTGATTGTGATTGTATGATTGTGATTGTATGATTGTGATTGTATGATTGTGATTGTATGATTGTAATTGTATGACTGTGATTGTATGATTGTGATTGTATGATTGTGATTGTATTATTCTGATTGTTTGATTGTGATTGTATGATTGTGAATGTATGATTGAGATCGTATGATTGTGATCGTATGATTGTGATTGTATGATTGTGATTGTATGATTGTGATGGTATGGTTGTGATTGTATGATTGTGATTGTATGATTGTGATTGTATGATTGCGATTGTATGATTGTGATTGTATGATTGAGATCGTATGATTGTGATTGTATGATTGTGATTGTATGATTGTGATTGTATGACTGTGATTGTATGATTGTGATTGTATGATTATGATGGTATGATTGTGATCGTATGATTGTGGTTGTATGATTGTGATTGTGTGATAGTGATGGTGTGATTGTGATTGTATGATTGAGATTGTATGATTGTGATGGTATGATTGTGATGGTATGATTGTGATTGTATGATTGTAATTGCATGACTGTGATTGTATGATTGTGATTGTATGATTGTGATTGTATTATTCTGATTGTTTGATTGTGATTGTATGATTGTGAATGTATGATTGTGATTGTATGATTGTGATTGTATGATTGAGATCGTATGATTGTGATCGTATGATTGTGATTGTATGATTGTGATTGTATGATTGTGATGGTATGGTTGTGATTGTATGATTGTGATTGTATGATTGTGATTGTATGATTGTGATTGTATGATTGTGATTGTATGATTGTGATTGTATGATTGTGATTGTATGATTGTGATTGTATGATTGTGATTTTGTGATTGTGATTGTACGATTGTGATTGTATGATTGAGATCGTATGATTGTGATTGTATGATTGTGATTGTATGATTGTGATTGTATGATTGTGATTGTATGATTGTGATTGTATGATTGCGATTGTATGATTGTGATCGTATGATTGTGATTCTTTGATTTCGATTATATGACTGTGATTGTATGATTGTGATTATGTGATTGTGATTGTATGATTGTGATTGTATGATTGTGATTGTATGATTGTGATTGTATGATTGTGATTGTATGATTGTGATTTTATGATTGTGATCGTATGATTGTGATTGTATGATTGTGATTGTATGATTGTGATTGTATGATTGTGATTGTATGATTGTGATTGTATGATTGTGATTGTATGATTGTGATTGTATGATTGTGATTTTGTGATTGTGATTGTACGATTGTGATTGTATGATTGAGATCGTATGATTGTGATTGTATGATTGTGATTGTATGATTGTGATTTTGTGATTGTGATTGTACGATTGTGATTGTATGATTGAGATCGTATGATTGTGATTGTATGATTGTGATTGTATGATTGTGATTATGTGATTGTGATTGTATGATTGTGATTGTATGATTGTGATTGTATGATTGTGATTGTATGATTGTGATTATGTGATTGTGATTGTATGATTGTGATTGTATGATTGTGATTGTATGATTGTGATTGTATGATTGTGATTTTATGATTGTGATCGTATGATTGTGATTGTATGATTGTGATCGTATGATTGTGATTGCATGATTGTGATTGTATGATTGTGATTGTGTGATAGTAATTGTATGATTGTGATCGTATGATTGTGATTGTATGATTGTGATGTATGATTGTGCTTGTATAATTAAGGTTGTATGATTGTTTTTGTATGATTGTGATTGAATGATTGTGATTGTATGATTGTGACTGTATTATTGTGATTGTATGATTGTGATTCCTTGATTTCGATTGTATGACTGTGATTGTATGATTGTGATTGTGTGATTGTGATTGTATGATTGTGATTGTATTTTTGTGATTGTATGATTGTGATTGTATGATTGTGATTTTATGATTGTGATCGTATGATTCTGATTGTGTGATTGTGATCGTATGATTGTGATTCCATGATTGTGATTGTATGATTATGATTGTATGATAGTAATTGTATGATTGTGATCGTATGATTGTGATTGTATGATTGTGATTGTACGATTGTGCTTGTATAATTAAGGTTGTAAGATTGTTTTTGTATGATTGTGATTGTATGATTGTGATTGTATGATTGTGATTGTATGATTGTGATTGTATGATTGTGATTGTATGATTGTGATTGTATGATTGTGATTGTATGATTGTGATTATATGATTGTGATTGTATGATTGTGATTGTATGATTGTGATTGTATGATTGTGATTGTATGATTGTGATTGTATGATTGTGATTGTATGATTGTGATTGTATGATTGTGATTGTATGATTGTGATTGTATGATTGTGATTGTATGATTGTGATGGTATGATAGTGATTGTATGGTTCTGATTGTTTGATTGTGATTGTATGATTGTGATTGTATGATTGTGATTGTATGATTGTGATTGTATGATTGTGATTGTATGATTGTGATTGTATGATTGTGATTGTATGATTGTGATTGTATGATTGTGATGGTATGATAGTGATTGTATGGTTCTGATTGTCTGATTGTGATTGTATGATTGTGATTGTCTGATTGTGATTGTGTGATTGTGATTGTATGATTGTGATTGTATGATTGTGATTGTAGGATTGTGATCGTATGATTGTGGTTGTATAATTAAGGTTGAATGATTGTTTTTGTATGATTGTGATTGTATGATTGTGATTGTATGATTGTGATTGTATGATTGTGATTGTATGATTGTGATTGTATGATTGTGATTGTATGATTGTGATTGTATGATTGTGATTGTATGATTGTGATTGTATGATTGTGATTGTATGATTGTGATTGTATGATTGTGACTGTATGATTGTGATTGTATGATTGTGATTGTATGATTGTGACTGTATGATTGTGATTGTATGATTGTGATTGTATGATTGTGATTGTATGATTGTGATTGTATGATTGTGATTGTATGATTGTGATTGTATGATTGTGATTGTATGATTGTGATTGTATGATTGTGATGGTATGATAGTGATTGTATGGTTCTGATTGTTTGATTGTGATTGTATGATTGTGATTGTCTGATTGTGATTGTGTGATTGTGATTGTATGATTGTGATTGTATGATTGTGATCGTATGATTGTGGTTGTATGATTGTGATTGTGTGATAGTGATTGTGTGATTGTGATTGTATGATTGTGATTGTATGATTGTGATTGTATGATTGTGATTGTATGATTGTGATTGTATGATTGTGATTGTATGATTGTGATTGTATGATTGTGATTGTATGATTGTGATTTTGTGATTGTGATTGTAAGATTGTGATTGTATGATTGAGATCGTATGATTGTGATTGTATGATTGTGATTGTATGATTGTGATTGTATGATTGTGATTGTATGATTGTGATTGTATGATTGTGATTGTATGATTGTGATTGTATGATTGTGATTGTATGATTGTGATTGTATGATTGTGATTGTATGATTGTGATTGTATGATTGTGATTGCATGATTGTGATCGTATGATTGTGGTTGTATAATTAAGGTTGTATGATTGTGATTGTATGATTGTGATTGTATGATTGTGATTGTATGATTGAGATCGTATGATTGTGATTGTATGATTGTGATTGTATGATTGTGATTGTATGATTGTGATTGTATGATTGTGATTGTATGATTGTGATTGTATGATTGTGATTGTATGATTGTGATTGCATGATTGTGATCGTATGATTGTGGTTGTATAATTAAGGTTGTATGATTGTGATTGTATGATTGTGGTTGTATGATTGTGATTGTGTGATAGTGATGGTGTGATTGTGATTGTATGATTGTGATTGTATGATTGTGATTGTATGATTGTGATTGTATGATTGTGATTGTATGATTGTGATTGTATGATTGTAATTGTATGACTGTGATTGTATGATTGTGATTGTATGATTGTGATTGTATGGTTCTGATTGTTTGATTGTGATTGTATGATTGTGATTATCTGGTTGTGATTGTGTGATTGTGATTGTATGATTGTGATTGTATGATTGTGATTGTATGATTGTGATTGTATGATTGTAATTGTATGACTGTGATTGTATGATTGTGATTGTATGATTGTGATTGTATGGTTCTGATTGTTTGATTGTGATTGTATGATTGTGATTATCTGGTTGTGATTGTGTGATTGTGATTGTATGATTGTGATTGTATGATTGTGATCGTATGATTGTGGTTGTATAATTAAGGTTGAATGATTGTGATTGTATGATTGTGATTGTATGATTGTGATTGTATGATTGTGATTGTATGATTGTGATTGTATGATTGTGATTGTATGATTGTGATGGTATGATAGTGATTGTATGGTTCTGATTGTTTGATTGTGATTGTATGATTGTGATTGTCTGATTGTGATTGTGTGATTGTGATTGTATGATTGTGATTGTATGATTGTGATTGTATGATTGTGATCGTATGATTGTGGTTGTATGATTGTGATTGCGTGATAGTGATTGTGTGATTGTGATTGTATGATTGTGATTGTATGATTGTGATTGTATGATTGTGATTGTATGATTGTGATTGTATGATTGTGATTTTGTGATTGTGATTGTAAGATTGTGATTGTATGATTGAGATCGTATGATTGTGATTGTATGATTGTGATTGTATGATTGTGATTGTATGATTGTGATTGTATGATTGTGATTGTGTGATTGTGATTGTATGATTGTGATCGTATGATTGTGGTTGTATAATTAAGGTTGTATGATTGTGATTGTATGATTGTGATTGTATGATTGTGATTGTATGATTGAGATCGTATGATTGTGATTGTATGATTGTGATTGTATGATTGTGATTTTATGATTGTGATCGTATGATTGTGATTGTATGATTGTGATCGTATGATTGTGATTGCATGATTGTGATTGTATGATTGTGATTGTATGATAGTAATTGTATGATTGTGATCGTATGATTGTGATTGTATGATTGTGATTGTATGATTGTGCTTGTATAATAAAGGTTGTATGATTGTTTTTGTATGATTGTGATTGTATGATTGTGATTGTATGATTGTGACTGTATTATTGTGATTGTATGATTGTGATTCCTTGATTTCGATTGTATGACTGTGATTGTATGATTGTGATTGTGTGATTGTGATTGTATGATTGTGATTGTATTTTTGTGATTGTATGATTGTGATTGTATGATTGTGATTTTATGATTGTGATCGTATGATTGTGATTGTATGATTGTGATCGTATGATTGTGATTCTTTGATTTCGATTGTATGACTGTGATTGTATGATTGTGATTGTATGATTGTGATTGTATGATTGTGATTTTATGATTGTGATCGTATGATTGTGATTGTATGATTGTGATCGTATGATTGTGATTGCATGATTGTGATTGTATGATTGTGATTGTATGATAGTAATTGTATGATTGTGATCGTATGATTGTGATTGTATGATTGTGATTGTATGATTGTGCTTGTATAATAAAGGTTGTATGATTGTTTTTGTATGATTGTGCTTGTATAATAAAGGTTGTATGATTGTTTTTGTATGTTTGTGATTGTATGATTGTGATTGTATGATTGTGACTGTATTATTGTGATTGTATGATTGTGATTCCTTGATTTCGATTGTATGACTGTGATTGTATGATTGTGATTGTGTGATTGTGATTGTGTGATTGTGATTGTATGATTGTGATTGTATTTTTGTGATTGTATGATTGTGATTGCATGATTGTGATTTTATGATTGTGATCGTATGATTGTGATTGTATGATTGTGATTGTATGATTGTGACTGTATTATTGTGATTGTATGATTGTGATGGTATGATAGTGATTGTATGGTTCTGATTGTTTGATTGTGATTGTATGATTGTGATTGTCTGATTGTGATTGTGTGATTGTGATTGTATGATTGTGATTGTATGATTGTGATTGTATGATTGTGATCGTATGATTGTGGTTGTATGATTGTGATTGCGTGATTGTGATTGTATGATTGTGATCGTATGATTGTGGTTGTATAATTAAGGTTGTATGATTGTGATTGTATGATTGTGATTGTATGATTGTGATTGTATGATTGAGATCGTATGATTGTGATTGTATGATTGTGATTGTATGATTGTGATTTTATGATTGTGATCGTATGATTGTGATTGTATGATTGTGATCGTATGATTGTGATTGCATGATTGTGATTGTATGATTGTGATTGTATGATAGTAATTGTATGATTGTGATCGTATGATTGTGATTGTATGATTGTGATTGTATGATTGTGCTTGTATAATAAAGGTTGTATGATTGTTTTTGTATGATTGTGATTGTATGATTGTGATTGTATGATTGTGACTGTATTATTGTGATTGTATGATTGTGATTCCTTGATTTCGATTGTATGACTGTGATTGTATGATTGTGATTGTGTGATTGTGATTGTATGATTGTGATTGTATTTTTGTGATTGTATGATTGTGATTGTATGATTGTGATTTTATGATTGTGATCGTATGATTGTGATTGTATGATTGTGATCGTATGATTGTGATTCTTTGATTTCGATTGTATGACTGTGATTGTATGATTGTGATTGTATGATTGTGATTGTATGATTGTGATTTTATGATTGTGATCGTATGATTGTGATTGTATGATTGTGATCGTATGATTGTGATTGCATGATTGTGATTGTATGATTGTGATTGTATGATAGTAATTGTATGATTGTGATCGTATGATTGTGATTGTATGATTGTGATTGTATGATTGTGCTTGTATAATAAAGGTTGTATGATTGTTTTTGTATGATTGTGCTTGTATAATAAAGGTTGTATGATTGTTTTTGTATGATTGTGATTGTATGATTGTGATTGTATGATTGTGACTGTATTATTGTGATTGTATGATTGTGATTCCTTGATTTCGATTGTATGACTGTGATTGTATGATTGTGATTGTGTGATTGTGATTGTATGATTGTGATTGTATTTTTGTGATTTTATGATTGTGATCGTATGATTGTGATCGTATGATTGTGATCGTATGATTGTGATTGTATGATTGTGATTGTATGATTGTGATTGTATGATTGTGATTGTATGATTGTGATTGTATGATTGTGATTGTATGATTGTGATTGTATGATTGTGATTTTGTGATTGTGATTTTGTGATTGTGATTGTACGATTGTGATTGTATGATTGAGATCGTATGATTGTGATTGTATGATTGTTTTTGTATGATTGTGATTGTATGATTGTGATTGTATGATTGTGATTGTATGATTGTGATTGTATGATTGTGATTGTATGATTGTGATTGTATGATTGTGATTGTATGATTGTGATTGTATGATTGTGATTGTATGATTGTGATTGTATGATTGTGATTGTATGATTGTGATTGTATGATTGTGATTGTATGATTGTGATTGTATGATTGTGATTGTATGATTGTGATTGTATGATTGTGATTGTATGATTGTGATTGTATGATTGTGATTGTATGATTGTGATTGTATGATTGTGATTGTATGATTGTGATTGTATGATTGTGATTGTATGATTGTGATGGTATGATAGTGATTGTATGGTTCTGATTGTTTGATTGTGATTGTATGATTGTGATTGTATGATTGTGATTGTATGATTGTGATTGTATGATTGTGATTGTATGATTGTGATTGTATGATTGTGATTGTATGATTGTGATTGTATGATTGTGATTGTATGATTGTGATTGTATGATTGTGATGGTATGATAGTGATTGTATGGTTCTGATTGTTTGATTGTGATTGTATGATTGTGATTGTCTGATTGTGATTGTGTGATTGTGATTGTATGATTGTGATTGTATGATTGTGATTGTATGATTGTGATCGTATGATTGTGGTTGTATAATTAAGGTTGAATGATTGTTTTTGTATGATTGTGATTGTATGATTGTGATTGTATGATTGTGATTGTATGATTGTGATTGTATGATTGTGATTGTATGATTGTGATTGTATGATTGTGATTGTATGATTGTGATTGTATGATTGTGATTGTATGATTGTGATTGTATGATTGTGATTGTATGATTGTGACTGTATGATTGTGATTGTATGATTGTGATTGTATGATTGTGATTGTATGATTGTGATTGTATGATTGTGATTGTATGATTGTGATTGTATGATTGTGATTGTATGATTGTGATTGTATGATTGTGATTGTATGATTGTGATGGTATGATAGTGATTGTATGGTTCTGATTGTTTGATTGTGATTGTATGATTGTGATTGTCTGATTGTGATTGTGTGATTGTGATTGTATGATTGTGATTGTATGATTGTGATCGTATGATTGTGGTTGTATGATTGTGATTGTGTGATAGTGATTGTGTGATTGTGATTGTGTGATTGTGATTGTATGATTGTGATTGTATGATTGTGATTGTATGATTGTGATTGTATGATTGTGATTGTATGATTGTGATTTTGTGATTGTGATTGTAAGATTGTGATTGTATGATTGAGATCGTATGATTGTGATTGTATGATTGTGATTGTATGATTGTGATTGTATGATTGTGATTGTATGATTGTGATTGTATGATTGTGATTGTATGATTGTGATTGTATGATTGTGATTGCATGATTGTGATCGTATGATTGTGGTTGTATAATTAAGGTTGTATGATTGTGATTGTATGATTGTGATTGTATGATTGTGATTGTATGATTGTGATTGTATGATTGTGATTGTATGATTGAGATCGTATGATTGTGATTGTATGATTGTGATTGTACGATTGTTTTTGTATGATTGTGATTGTATGATTGTGATTGTATGATTGTGATTTTATGATTGTGATTGTATGATTGAGATCGTATGATTGTGATTGTATGATTGTGATTGTATGATTGTGATTGTATGACTGTGATTGTATGATTGTGGTTGTATGATTATGATGGTATGATTGTGATCGTATGATTGTGGTTGTATGATTGTGATTGTGTGATAGTGATGGTGTGATTGTGATTGTATGATTGTGATTGTATGATTGTGATTGTATGATTGTGATTGTATGATTGTGATTGTATGATTGTAATTGTATGACTGTGATTGTATGATTGTGATTGTATGATTGTGATTGTATTATTCTGATTGTTTGATTGTGATTGTATGATTGTGAATGTATGATTGTGGTTGTATGATTGTGATTGTATGATTGAGATCGTATGATTGTGATCGTATGATTGTGATTGTATGATTGTGATTGTATGATTGTGATGGTATGGTTGTGATTGTATGTTTGTGATTGTATGATTGTGATTGTATGATTGTGATTGTATGATTGTGATCGTATGATTGTGGTTGTATAATTAAGGTTGAATGATTGTTTTTGTATGATTGTGATTGTATGATTGAGATCGTATGATTGTGATTGTATGATTGTGATTGTATGATTGTGATTGTATGATTGTGATTGTATGATTGTGATTGTATGATTGCGATTGTATGATTGTGATCGTATGATTGTGATTCTTTGATTTCGATTATATGACTGTGATTGTATGATTGTGATTATGTGATTGTGATTGTATGATTGTGATTGTATGATTGTGATTGTATGATTGTGATTGTATGATTGTGATTTTATGATTGTGATCGTATGATTGTGATCGTATGATTGTGATTGTATGATTGTGATTGTATGATTGTGATTGTATGATTGTGATTGTATGATTGTGATTGTATGATTGTGATTGTATGATTGTGATTGTATGATTGTGATTTTGTGATTGTGATTGTACGATTGTGATTGTATGATTGAGATCGTATGATTGTGATTGTATGATTGTGATTGTATGATTGTGATTGTATGATTGCGATTGTATGATTGTGATCGTATGATTGTGATTCTTTGATTTCGATTGTATGACTGTGATTGTATGATTGTGATTGTATGATTGTGATTTTACGATTGTGATCGTATGATTGTGATTGTATGATTGTGATCGTATGATTGTGATTGCATGATTGTGATTGTATGATTGTGATTGTATGATAGCAATTGTATGATTGTGATCGTATGATTGTGATTGTGTGATTGTGATTGTATGATTGTGATTGTATGATTGTGATCGTATGATTGTGATTGCATGATTGTGATTGTATGATTGTGATTGTATGATAGTAATTGTATGATTGTGATCGTATGATTGTGATTGTATGATTGTGATTGTATGATTGTGCTTGTATAATAAAGGTTGTATGATTGTTTTTGTATGATTGTGATTGTATGATTGTGATTGTATGATTGTGACTGTATTATTGTGATTGTATGATTGTGATTCCTTGATTTTGATTGTATGACTGTGATTGTATGATTGTGATTGTGTGATTGTGATTGTATGATTGTGATTGTATTTTTGTGATTGTATGATTGTGATTGTATGATTGTGATTTTATGATTGTGATCGTATGATTGTGATTGTATGATTGTGATCGTATGATTGTGATTGCATGATCGTGATTGTATGATTGTGATTGTATGATTGTGATTGTGTGATTGTGATTGTATGATTGTGATTGTATTTTTGTGATTGTATGATTGTGATTGTATGATTGTGATTTTATGATTGTGATCGTATGATTGTGATCGTATGATTGTGATTGTATGATTGTGATCGTATGATTGTGATTGCATGATCGTGATTGTATGATTGTGATTGTATGATTGTGATTGTATGATTGTGATTGTATGATTGTGATTGTATGATTGTGATTGTATGATTGTGATTGTATGATTGTGATGGTATGATAGTGATTGTATGGTTCTGATTGTTTGATTGTGATTGTATGATTGTGATTGTCTGATTGTGATTGTGTGATTGTGATTGTATGATTGTGATTGTATGATTGTGATTGTATGATTGTGATCGTATGATTGTGGTTGTATGATTGTGATTGTGTGATAGTGATTGTGTGATTGTGATTGTATGATTGTGATTGTATGATTGTGATTGTATGATTGTGATTGTATGATTGTGATTGTATGATTGTGATTTTGTGATTGTGATTGTAAGATTGTGATTGTATGATTGAGATCGTATGATTGTGATTGTATGATTGTGATTGTATGATTGTGATTGTATGATTGTGATTGTATGATTGTGATTGTGTGATTGTGATTGTATGATTGTGATCGTATGATTGTGGTTGTATAATTAAGGTTGTATGATTGTGATTGTATGATTGTGATTGTATGATTGTGATTGTATGATTGAGATCGTATGATTGTGATTGTATGATTGTGATTGTATGATTGTGGTTGTATGATTGTGATTGTATGATTGAGACCGTATGATTGTGATTGTGTGATAATAATTGTATGATTGTGATCGTATGATTGTGATCGTATGATTGATGTTGTATGATTGTGATTGTGTGATAGTGATTGTGTGATTGTGATTGTATGATTGTGATTGTATGATTGTGATTGTATGATTGTGATTGTATGATTGTAATTGTATGACTGTGATTGTATGATTGTGATTGTATGATTGTGATTGTATTATTCTGATTGTTTGATTGTGATTGTATGATTGTGAATGTATGATTGAGATCGTATGATTGTGATCGTATGATTGTGATTGTATGATTGTGATTGTATGATTGTGATGGTATGGTTGTGATTGTATGATTGTGATTGTATGATTGTGATTGTATGATTGCGATTGTATGATTGTGATTGTATGATTGAGATCGTATGATTGTGATTGTATGATTGTGATTGTATGATTGTGATTGTATGACTGTGATTGTATGATTGTGATTGTATGATTATGATGGTATGATTGTGATCGTATGATTGTGGTTGTATGATTGTGATTGTGTGATAGTGATGGTGTGATTGTGATTGTATGATTGAGATTGTATGATTGTGATGGTATGATTGTGATGGTATGATTGTGATTGTATGATTGTAATTGCATGACTGTGATTGTATGATTGTGATTGTATGATTGTGATTGTATTATTCTGATTGTTTGATTGTGATTGTATGATTGTGAATGTATGATTGTGATTGTATGATTGTGATTGTATGATTGAGATCGTATGATTGTGATCGTATGATTGTGATTGTATGATTGTGATTGTATGATTGTGATGGTATGGTTGTGATTGTATGATTGTGATTGTATGATTGTGATTGTATGATTGTGATTGTATGATTGTGATTGTATGATTGTGATTGTATGATTGTGATTGTATGATTGTGATTGTATGATTGTGATTTTGTGATTGTGATTGTACGATTGTGATTGTATGATTGAGATCGTATGATTGTGATTGTATGATTGTGATTGTATGATTGTGATTGTATGATTGTGATTGTATGATTGTGATTGTATGATTGTGATTGTATGATTGCGATTGTATGATTGTGATCGTATGATTGTGATTCTTTGATTTCGATTATATGACTGTGATTGTATGATTGTGATTATGTGATTGTGATTGTATGATTGTGATTGTATGATTGTGATTGTATGATTGTGATTGTATGATTGTGATTTTATGATTGTGATCGTATGATTGTGATTGTATGATTGTGATTGTATGATTGTGATTGTATGATTGTGATTGTATGATTGTGATTGTATGATTGTGATTGTATGATTGTGATTGTATGATTGTGATTTTGTGATTGTGATTGTACGATTGTGATTGTATGATTGAGATCGTATGATTGTGATTGTATGATTGCGATTGTATGATTGTGATTTTGTGATTGTGATTGTACGATTGTGATTGTATGATTGAGATCGTATGATTGTGATTGTATGATTGTGATTGTATGATTGTGATTATGTGATTGTGATTGTATGATTGTGATTGTATGATTGTGATTGTATGATTGTGATTGTATGATTGTGATTATGTGATTGTGATTGTATGATTGTGATTGTATGATTGTGATTGTATGATTGTGATTGTATGATTGTGATTTTATGATTGTGATCGTATGATTGTGATTGTATGATTGTGATCGTATGATTGTGATTGCATGATTGTGATTGTATGATTGTGATTGTGTGATAGTAATTGTATGATTGTGATCGTATGATTGTGATTGTATGATTGTGATGTATGATTGTGCTTGTATAATTAAGGTTGTATGATTGTTTTTGTATGATTGTGATTGAATGATTGTGATTGTATGATTGTGACTGTATTATTGTGATTGTATGATTGTGATTCCTTGATTTCGATTGTATGACTGTGATTGTATGATTGTGATTGTGTGATTGTGATTGTATGATTGTGATTGTATTTTTGTGATTGTATGATTGTGATTGTATGATTGTGATTTTATGATTGTGATCGTATGATTCTGATTGTGTGATTGTGATCGTATGATTGTGATTCCATGATTGTGATTGTATGATTATGATTGTATGATAGTAATTGTATGATTGTGATCGTATGATTGTGATTGTATGATTGTGATTGTACGATTGTGCTTGTATAATTAAGGTTGTAAGATTGTTTTTGTATGATTGTGATTGTATGATTGTGATTGTATGATTGTGATTGTATGATTGTGATTGTATGATTGTGATTGTATGATTGTGATTGTATGATTGTGATTGTATGATTGTGATTATATGATTGTGATTGTATGATTGTGATTGTATGATTGTGATTGTATGATTGTGATTGTATGATTGTGATTGTATGATTGTGATTGTATGATTGTGATTGTATGATTGTGATTGTATGATTGTGATTGTATGATTGTGATTGTATGATTGTGATGGTATGATAGTGATTGTATGGTTCTGATTGTTTGATTGTGATTGTATGATTGTGATTGTATGATTGTGATTGTATGATTGTGATTGTATGATTGTGATTGTATGATTGTGATTGTATGATTGTGATTGTATGATTGTGATTGTATGATTGTGATGGTATGATAGTGATTGTATGGTTCTGATTGTCTGATTGTGATTGTATGATTGTGATTGTCTGATTGTGATTGTGTGATTGTGATTGTATGATTGTGATTGTATGATTGTGATTGTAGGATTGTGATCGTATGATTGTGGTTGTATAATTAAGGTTGAATGATTGTTTTTGTATGATTGTGATTGTATGATTGTGATTGTATGATTGTGATTGTATGATTGTGATTGTATGATTGTGATTGTATGATTGTGATTGTATGATTGTGATTGTATGATTGTGATTGTATGATTGTGATTGTATGATTGTGACTGTATGATTGTGATTGTATGATTGTGATTGTATGATTGTGACTGTATGATTGTGATTGTATGATTGTGATTGTATGATTGTGATTGTATGATTGTGATTGTATGATTGTGATTGTATGATTGTGATTGTATGATTGTGATTGTATGATTGTGATTGTATGATTGTGATGGTATGATAGTGATTGTATGGTTCTGATTGTTTGATTGTGATTGTATGATTGTGATTGTCTGATTGTGATTGTGTGATTGTGATTGTATGATTGTGATTGTATGATTGTGATCGTATGATTGTGGTTGTATGATTGTGATTGTGTGATAGTGATTGTGTGATTGTGATTGTATGATTGTGATTGTATGATTGTGATTGTATGATTGTGATTGTATGATTGTGATTGTATGATTGTGATTGTATGATTGTGATTGTATGATTGTGATTGTATGATTGTGATTTTGTGATTGTGATTGTAAGATTGTGATTGTATGATTGAGATCGTATGATTGTGATTGTATGATTGTGATTGTATGATTGTGATTGTATGATTGTGATTGTATGATTGTGATTGTATGATTGTGATTGTATGATTGTGATTGTATGATTGTGATTGTATGATTGTGATTGTATGATTGTGATTGCATGATTGTGATCGTATGATTGTGGTTGTATAATTAAGGTTGTATGATTGTGATTGTATGATTGTGATTGTATGATTGTGATTGTATGATTGAGATCGTATGATTGTGATTGTATGATTGTGATTGTATGATTGTTTTTGTATGATTGTGATTGTATGATTGTGATTGTATCATTGTGATTGTATGATTGTGATTTTATGATTGTGATTGTATGATTGAGATCGTATGATTGTGATTGTATGATTGTGATTGTATGATTGTGATTGTATGACTGTGATTGTATGATTGTGGTTGTATGATTATGATGGTATGATTGTGATCGTATGATTGTGGTGGTATGATTGTGATTGTGTGATAGTGATGGTGTGATTGTGATTGTATGATTGTGATTGTATGATTGTGATTGTATGATTGTGATTGTATGATTGTGATTGTATGATTGTAATTGTATGACTGTGATTGTATGATTGTGATTGTATGATTGTGATTGTATTATTCTGATTGTTTGATTGTGATTGTATGATTGTGAATGTATGATTGTGATTGTATGATTGTGATTGTATGATTGAGATCGTATGATTGTGATCGTATGATTGTGATTGTATGATTGTGATTGTATGATTGTGATGGTATCGTTGTGATTGTATGTTTGTGATTGTATGATTGTGATTGTATGATTGTGATTGTATGATTGTGATTGTATGATTGTGATTGTATGATTGTGATTTTGTGATTGTGATTGTACGATTGTGATTGTACGATTGAGATCGTATGATTGTGATTGTATGATTGTGATTGTATGATTGTGATTGTATGATTGTGATTGTATGATTGTGATTGTATGATTGTGATTCTATGATTGTGATTGTATGATTGTGATTTTGTGATTGTGATTGTATGATTGTGATTGTATGATTGAGATCGTATGATTGTGATTGTATGATTTTGATTGTATGATTGTGATTGTATGATTGTGATTGTATGATTGTGATTGTATGATTGTTTATGTATGACTGTGATTGTATGATTGTGATTGTATAATTGTGATTGTATGATTGTGATTGTATGATTGTGATTGTATGATTGTGATTGTATGATTGTGATTGTATGATTGTGATTGTATGATTGTGATTGTATGATTGTGATTGTATGATTGTGATTGTATGATTGTGATTATATGATTGTGATTGTATGATTGTGATTGTATGCTTGTGATTGTATGATTGCGATTGTATGATTGTGATCGTATGATTGTGATTCTTTGATTTCGATTGTATGACTGTGATTGTATGATTGTGATTGTATGATTGTGATTTTATGATTGTGATCGTATGATTGTGATTGTATGATTGTGATCGTATGATTGTGATTGCATGATTGTGATTGTATGATTGTGATTGTATGATAGTAATTGTATGATTGTGATCGTATGATTGTGATTGTATGATTGTGATTGTATGATTGTGCTTGTATAATAAAGGTTGTATGATTGTTTTTGTATGATTGTGATTGTATGATTGTGATTGTATGATTGTGACTGTATTATTGTGATTGTATGATTGTGATTCCTTGATTTCGATTGTATGACTGTGATTGTATGATTGTGATTGTGTGATTGTGATTGTATGATTGTGATTGTATTTTTGTGATTGTATGATTGTGATTGTATGATTGTGATTTTATGATTGTGATCGTATGATTGTGATTGTATGATTGTGATCGTATGATTGTGATTCCTTGATTTCAATTGTATGACTGTGATTGTATGATTGTGATTGTATGATTGTGATTTTATGATTGTGATCGTATGATGGTGATTGTATGATTGTGATCGTATGATTGTGATTGCATGATTGTGATTGTATGATTGTGATTGTATGATAGTAATTGTATGATTGTGATCGTATGATTGTGATTGTATGATTGTGATTGTATGATTGTGCTTGTATAATAAAGGTTGTATGATTGTTTTTGTATGATTGTGCTTGTATAATAAAGGTTGTATGATTGTTTTCGTATGATTGTGATTGTATGATTGTGATTGTATGATTGTGACTGCATTATTGTGATTGTATGATTGTGATTCCTTGATTTCGATTGTATGACTGTGATTGTATGATTGTGATTGTGTGATTGTGATTGTATGATTGTGATTGTATTTTTGTGATTGTATGATCGTGATTGTATGATTGTGATTTTATGATTGTGATCGTATGATTGTGATTGTATGATTGTGATCGTATGATTGTGATTGCATGATCGTGATTGTATGATTGCGATTGTATGATTGTGATTGTGTGATTGTGATTGTATGATTGTGATTGTATTTTTGTGATTGTATGATTGTGATTGCATGATTGTGATTTTATGATTGTGATCGTATGATTGTGATTGTATGATTGTGATTGTATGATTGTGACTGTATTATTGTGATTGTATGATTGTGATTCCTTGATTTCGATTGTATGATTGTGATTGTATGATTGTGATTGTATGATTGTGATTGTATGATTGTGATTGTATGATTGTGATTGTATGATTGTGATTGTATGATTGTGATTGCATGATTGTGATTGTATGATTGTGATTGTATGATTGTGATGGTATGATAGTGATTGTATGGTTCTGATTGTTTGATTGTGATTGTATGATTGTGATTGTCTGATTGTGATTGTGTGATTGTGATTGTATGATTGTGATTGTATGATTGTGATTGTATGATTGTGATCGTATGATTGTGGTTGTATGATTGTGATTGTGTGATAGTGATTGTGTGATTGTGATTGTATGATTGTGATTGTATGATTGTGATTGTATGATTGTGATTGTATGATTGTGATTTTGTGATTGTGATTGTAAGATTGTGATTGTATGATTGAGATCGTATGATTGTGATTGTATGATTGTGATTGTATGATTGTGATTGTATGATTGTGATTGTATGATTGTGATTGTATGATTGTGATTGTGTGATTGTGATTGTATGATTGTGATCGTATGATTGTGGTTGTATAATTAAGGTTGTATGATTGTGATTGTATGATTGTGATTGTATGATTGTGATTGTATGATTGAGATCGTATGATTGTGATTGTATGATTGTGATTGTATGATTGTGGTTGTATGATTGTGATTGTATGATTGAGACCGTATGATTGTGATTGTGTGATAATAATTGTATGATTGTGATCGTATGATTGTGATCGTATGATTGATGTTGTATGATTGTGATTGTGTGATAGTGATTGTGTGATTGTGATTGTATGATTGTGATTGTATGATTGTGATTGTATGATTGTGATTGTATGATTGTAATTGTATGACTGTGATTGTATGATTGTGATTGTATGATTGTGATTGTATTATTCTGATTGTTTGATTGTGATTGTATGATTGTGAATGTATGACTGTGATTGTATGATTGTGATCGTATGATTGTGGTTGTATAATTAAGGTTGAATGATTGTTTTTGTATGATTGTGATCGTATGATTGTGATCGTATGATTGATGTTGTATGATTGTGATTGTGTGATAGTGATTGTGTGATTGTGATTGTATGATTGTGATTGTATGATTGTGATTGTATGATTGTGATTGTATGATTGTGATTGTATGATTGTGATTGTATGATTGTGATTTTGTGATTGTGATTGTACGATTGTGATTGTATGATTGAGATCGTATGATTGTGATTGTATGATTGTGATTGTATGATTGTGATTGTATGATTGTGATTGTATGATTGTGATTGTATGATTGTGATTGTATGATTGCGATTGTATGATTGTGATCGTATGATTGTGATTCTTTGATTTCGATTATATGACTGTGATTGTATGATTGTGATTATGTGATTGTGATTGTATGATTGTGATTGTATGATTGTGATTGTATGATTGTGATTGTATGATTGTGATTTTATGATTGTGATCGTATGATTGTGATTGTATGATTGTGATTGTATGATTGTGATTGTATGATTGTGATTGTATGATTGTGATTGTATGATTGTGATTGTATGATTGTGATTGTATGATTGTGATTTTGTGATTGTGATTGTACGATTGTGATTGTATGATTGAGATCGTATGATTGTGATTGTATGATTGCGATTGTATGATTGTGATTTTGTGATTGTGATTGTACGATTGTGATTGTATGATTGAGATCGTATGATTGTGATTGTATGATTGTGATTGTATGATTGTGATTATGTGATTGTGATTGTATGATTGTGATTGTATGATTGTGATTGTATGATTGTGATTGTATGATTGTGATTATGTGATTGTGATTGTATGATTGTGATTGTATGATTGTGATTGTATGATTGTGATTGTATGATTGTGATTTTATGATTGTGATCGTATGATTGTGATTGTATGATTGTGATCGTATGATTGTGATTGCATGATTGTGATTGTATGATTGTGATTGTGTGATAGTAATTGTATGATTGTGATCGTATGATTGTGATTGTATGATTGTGATGTATGATTGTGCTTGTATAATTAAGGTTGTATGATTGTTTTTGTATGATTGTGATTGAATGATTGTGATTGTATGATTGTGACTGTATTATTGTGATTGTATGATTGTGATTCCTTGATTTCGATTGTATGACTGTGATTGTATGATTGTGATTGTGTGATTGTGATTGTATGATTGTGATTGTATTTTTGTGATTGTATGATTGTGATTGTATGATTGTGATTTTATGATTGTGATCGTATGATTCTGATTGTGTGATTGTGATCGTATGATTGTGATTCCATGATTGTGATTGTATGATTATGATTGTATGATAGTAATTGTATGATTGTGATCGTATGATTGTGATTGTATGATTGTGATTGTACGATTGTGCTTGTATAATTAAGGTTGTAAGATTGTTTTTGTATGATTGTGATTGTATGATTGTGATTGTATGATTGTGATTGTATGATTGTGATTGTATGATTGTGATTGTATGATTGTGATTGTATGATTGTGATTGTATGATTGTGATTATATGATTGTGATTGTATGATTGTGATTGTATGATTGTGATTGTATGATTGTGATTGTATGATTGTGATTGTATGATTGTGATTGTATGATTGTGATTGTATGATTGTGATTGTATGATTGTGATTGTATGATTGTGATTGTATGATTGTGATGGTATGATAGTGATTGTATGGTTCTGATTGTTTGATTGTGATTGTATGATTGTGATTGTATGATTGTGATTGTATGATTGTGATTGTATGATTGTGATTGTATGATTGTGATTGTATGATTGTGATTGTATGATTGTGATTGTATGATTGTGATGGTATGATAGTGATTGTATGGTTCTGATTGTCTGATTGTGATTGTATGATTGTGATTGTCTGATTGTGATTGTGTGATTGTGATTGTATGATTGTGATTGTATGATTGTGATTGTAGGATTGTGATCGTATGATTGTGGTTGTATAATTAAGGTTGAATGATTGTTTTTGTATGATTGTGATTGTATGATTGTGATTGTATGATTGTGATTGTATGATTGTGATTGTATGATTGTGATTGTATGATTGTGATTGTATGATTGTGATTGTATGATTGTGATTGTATGATTGTGATTGTATGATTGTGACTGTATGATTGTGATTGTATGATTGTGATTGTATGATTGTGACTGTATGATTGTGATTGTATGATTGTGATTGTATGATTGTGATTGTATGATTGTGATTGTATGATTGTGATTGTATGATTGTGATTGTATGATTGTGATTGTATGATTGTGATTGTATGATTGTGATGGTATGATAGTGATTGTATGGTTCTGATTGTTTGATTGTGATTGTATGATTGTGATTGTCTGATTGTGATTGTGTGATTGTGATTGTATGATTGTGATTGTATGATTGTGATCGTATGATTGTGGTTGTATGATTGTGATTGTGTGATAGTGATTGTGTGATTGTGATTGTATGATTGTGATTGTATGATTGTGATTGTATGATTGTGATTGTATGATTGTGATTGTATGATTGTGATTGTATGATTGTGATTGTATGATTGTGATTGTATGATTGTGATTTTGTGATTGTGATTGTAAGATTGTGATTGTATGATTGAGATCGTATGATTGTGATTGTATGATTGTGATTGTATGATTGTGATTGTATGATTGTGATTGTATGATTGTGATTGTATGATTGTGATTGTATGATTGTGATTGTATGATTGTGATTGTATGATTGTGATTGTATGATTGTGATTGCATGATTGTGATCGTATGATTGTGGTTGTATAATTAAGGTTGTATGATTGTGATTGTATGATTGTGATTGTATGATTGTGATTGTATGATTGAGATCGTATGATTGTGATTGTATGATTGTGATTGTATGATTGTTTTTGTATGATTGTGATTGTATGATTGTGATTGTATCATTGTGATTGTATGATTGTGATTTTATGATTGTGATTGTATGATTGAGATCGTATGATTGTGATTGTATGATTGTGATTGTATGATTGTGATTGTATGACTGTGATTGTATGATTGTGGTTGTATGATTATGATGGTATGATTGTGATCGTATGATTGTGGTGGTATGATTGTGATTGTGTGATAGTGATGGTGTGATTGTGATTGTATGATTGTGATTGTATGATTGTGATTGTATGATTGTGATTGTATGATTGTGATTGTATGATTGTAATTGTATGACTGTGATTGTATGATTGTGATTGTATGATTGTGATTGTATTATTCTGATTGTTTGATTGTGATTGTATGATTGTGAATGTATGATTGTGATTGTATGATTGTGATTGTATGATTGAGATCGTATGATTGTGATCGTATGATTGTGATTGTATGATTGTGATTGTATGATTGTGATGGTATCGTTGTGATTGTATGTTTGTGATTGTATGATTGTGATTGTATGATTGTGATTGTATGATTGTGATTGTATGATTGTGATTGTATGATTGTGATTTTGTGATTGTGATTGTACGATTGTGATTGTACGATTGAGATCGTATGATTGTGATTGTATGATTGTGATTGTATGATTGTGATTGTATGATTGTGATTGTATGATTGTGATTGTATGATTGTGATTCTATGATTGTGATTGTATGATTGTGATTTTGTGATTGTGATTGTATGATTGTGATTGTATGATTGAGATCGTATGATTGTGATTGTATGATTTTGATTGTATGATTGTGATTGTATGATTGTGATTGTATGATTGTGATTGTATGATTGTTTATGTATGACTGTGATTGTATGATTGTGATTGTATAATTGTGATTGTATGATTGTGATTGTATGATTGTGATTGTATGATTGTGATTGTATGATTGTGATTGTATGATTGTGATTGTATGATTGTGATTGTATGATTGTGATTGTATGATTGTGATTGTATGATTGTGATTATATGATTGTGATTGTATGATTGTGATTGTATGCTTGTGATTGTATGATTGCGATTGTATGATTGTGATCGTATGATTGTGATTCTTTGATTTCGATTGTATGACTGTGATTGTATGATTGTGATTGTATGATTGTGATTTTATGATTGTGATCGTATGATTGTGATTGTATGATTGTGATCGTATGATTGTGATTGCATGATTGTGATTGTATGATTGTGATTGTATGATAGTAATTGTATGATTGTGATCGTATGATTGTGATTGTATGATTGTGATTGTATGATTGTGCTTGTATAATAAAGGTTGTATGATTGTTTTTGTATGATTGTGATTGTATGATTGTGATTGTATGATTGTGACTGTATTATTGTGATTGTATGATTGTGATTCCTTGATTTCGATTGTATGACTGTGATTGTATGATTGTGATTGTGTGATTGTGATTGTATGATTGTGATTGTATTTTTGTGATTGTATGATTGTGATTGTATGATTGTGATTTTATGATTGTGATCGTATGATTGTGATTGTATGATTGTGATCGTATGATTGTGATTCCTTGATTTCAATTGTATGACTGTGATTGTATGATTGTGATTGTATGATTGTGATTTTATGATTGTGATCGTATGATGGTGATTGTATGATTGTGATCGTATGATTGTGATTGCATGATTGTGATTGTATGATTGTGATTGTATGATAGTAATTGTATGATTGTGATCGTATGATTGTGATTGTATGATTGTGATTGTATGATTGTGCTTGTATAATAAAGGTTGTATGATTGTTTTTGTATGATTGTGCTTGTATAATAAAGGTTGTATGATTGTTTTCGTATGATTGTGATTGTATGATTGTGATTGTATGATTGTGACTGCATTATTGTGATTGTATGATTGTGATTCCTTGATTTCGATTGTATGACTGTGATTGTATGATTGTGATTGTGTGATTGTGATTGTATGATTGTGATTGTATTTTTGTGATTGTATGATCGTGATTGTATGATTGTGATTTTATGATTGTGATCGTATGATTGTGATTGTATGATTGTGATCGTATGATTGTGATTGCATGATCGTGATTGTATGATTGCGATTGTATGATTGTGATTGTGTGATTGTGATTGTATGATTGTGATTGTATTTTTGTGATTGTATGATTGTGATTGCATGATTGTGATTTTATGATTGTGATCGTATGATTGTGATTGTATGATTGTGATTGTATGATTGTGACTGTATTATTGTGATTGTATGATTGTGATTCCTTGATTTCGATTGTATGATTGTGATTGTATGATTGTGATTGTATGATTGTGATTGTATGATTGTGATTGTATGATTGTGATTGTATGATTGTGATTGTATGATTGTGATTGCATGATTGTGATTGTATGATTGTGATTGTATGATTGTGATGGTATGATAGTGATTGTATGGTTCTGATTGTTTGATTGTGATTGTATGATTGTGATTGTCTGATTGTGATTGTGTGATTGTGATTGTATGATTGTGATTGTATGATTGTGATTGTATGATTGTGATCGTATGATTGTGGTTGTATGATTGTGATTGTGTGATAGTGATTGTGTGATTGTGATTGTATGATTGTGATTGTATGATTGTGATTGTATGATTGTGATTGTATGATTGTGATTTTGTGATTGTGATTGTAAGATTGTGATTGTATGATTGAGATCGTATGATTGTGATTGTATGATTGTGATTGTATGATTGTGATTGTATGATTGTGATTGTATGATTGTGATTGTATGATTGTGATTGTGTGATTGTGATTGTATGATTGTGATCGTATGATTGTGGTTGTATAATTAAGGTTGTATGATTGTGATTGTATGATTGTGATTGTATGATTGTGATTGTATGATTGAGATCGTATGATTGTGATTGTATGATTGTGATTGTATGATTGTGGTTGTATGATTGTGATTGTATGATTGAGACCGTATGATTGTGATTGTGTGATAATAATTGTATGATTGTGATCGTATGATTGTGATCGTATGATTGATGTTGTATGATTGTGATTGTGTGATAGTGATTGTGTGATTGTGATTGTATGATTGTGATTGTATGATTGTGATTGTATGATTGTGATTGTATGATTGTAATTGTATGACTGTGATTGTATGATTGTGATTGTATGATTGTGATTGTATTATTCTGATTGTTTGATTGTGATTGTATGATTGTGAATGTATGACTGTGATTGTATGATTGTGATCGTATGATTGTGGTTGTATAATTAAGGTTGTATGATTGTTTTTGTATGATTGTGATTGTATGATTGTGATTGTATGATTGTGATTGTATGATTGTGATTGTATGATTGTGATTGTATGATTGTGATTGTATGATTGAGATCGTATGATTGTGATTGTATGATTGTGATTGTATGATTGTGATTGTATGACTGTGATTGTATGATTGTGATGGTATGATTATGATGGTATGATTGTGATCGTATGATTGTGGTTGTATGATTGTGATTGTGTGATAATGATGGTGTGATTGTGATTGTATGATTGAGATTGTATGATTGTGATTGTATGATTGTGATTGTATGATTGTAATTGTATGACTGTGATTGTATGATTGTGATTGTATGATTGTGATTTTATTATTCTGATTGTTTGATTGTGATTGTATGATTGTGAATGTATGATTGTGATTGTATGATTGTGGTTGTATGATTGAGATCGTATGATTGTGATCGTATGATTGTGATTGTATGATTGTGATTGTATGATTGTGATGGTATGGTTGTGATTGTATGATTGTGATTGTATGATTGTGATTGTATGATTGTGATTGTATGATTGTGATTGTATGATTGCGATTGTATGATTGTGATTGTATGATTGTGATTTTGTGATTGTGATTGTACGATTGTGATTGTATGATTGAGATCGTATGATTGTGATTGTATGATTGTGATTGTATGATTGTGATTGTATGATTGTGATTGTATGATTGTGATTGTATGATTGCGATTGTATGATTGTGATCGTATGATTGTGATTCTTTGATTTCGATTATGTGACTGTGATTGTATGATTGTGATTATGTGATTGTGATTGTATGATTGTGATTGTATGATTGTGATTGTATGATTGTGATTGTATGATTGTGATTTTATGATTGTGATCGTATGATTGTGATTGTATGATTGTGATTGTATGATTGTGATTGTATGATTGTGATTGTATGATTGCGATTGTATGATTGTGATCGTGTGATTGTGATTCTTTGATTTCGATTGTATGACTGTGATTGTATGATTGTGATTATGTGATTGTGATTGTATGATTGTGATTGTATGATTGTGATTGTATGATTGTGATTGTATGATTGTGATTTTATGATTGTGATCGTATGATTGTGATTGTATGATTGTGATCGTATGATTGTGATTGCATGGTTGTGATTGTATGATTGTGATTGTGTGATAGTAATTGTATGATTGTGATCGTATGATTGTGATTGTATGATTGTGATGTATGATTGTGCTTGTATAATTAAGGTTGTATGATTGTTTTTGTATGATTGTGATTGAATGATTGTGATTGTATGATTGTGACTGTATTATTGTGATTGTATGATTGTGATTCCTTGATTTCGATTGTATGACTGTGATTGTATGATTGTGATTGTGTGATTGTGATTGTATGATTGTGATTGTATTTTTGTGATTGTATGATTGTGATTGTATGATTGTGATTTTATGATTGTGATCGTATGATTCTGATTGTATGATTGTGATCGTATGATTGTGATTCCATGATTGTGATTGTATGATTATGATTGTATGATAGTAATTGTATGATTGTGATCGTATGATTGTGATTGTATGATTGTGATTGTACGATTGTGCTTGTATAATTAAGGTTGTATGATTGTTTTTGTATGATTGTGATTGTATGATTGTGATTGTATGATTGTGATTGTATGATTGTGATTGTATGATTGTGATTGTATGATTGTGATTGTATGATCGTGATTGTATGATCGTGATTGTATGATTGTGATTGTATGATTGTGATTGTATGATTGTGATTGTATGATTGTGATTGTATGATTGTGATTGTATGATTGTGATTGTATGATTGTGATTGTATGATTGTGATTGTATGATTGTGATTGTATGATTGTGATTGTATGATTGTGATTGTATGATTGTGATTGTATGATTGAAATCGTATGATTGTGATTGTATGATTGTGATTGTATGATTGTGATTGTATGACTGTGATTGTATGATTGTGGTTGTATGATTGTGATTGTATGATTGTGATTGTATGATTGTGATTGTATGATTGTGATTTTGTGATTGTGATTGTATGATTGTGATTGTATGATTCTGATTGTATGATTGTGATAGTATGATTGTGATTGTATGACTGTGATTGTATGATTGTGATTCTATGATTGTGATTGTATGATTGTTTTTGTACGATTGTGATTGTATGACTGTGATTGTATGATTGTGATTGTATGATTGTGATTGTATGATTGTGATTGTATGATTGTGATTGTATGATTGTGATTTTGTGATTGTGATTGTATGATTGTGATTGTATGACTGTGATTGTATGATTGTGATAGTATGATTGTGATTGTATGACTGTGATTGTATGATTGTGATTCTATGATTGTGATTGTATGATTGTTTTTGTACGATTTCGATTGTATGATTGTGATTGTATGATTGTGATTGTATGATTGTGATTGTATGATTGTGATTGTATGATTGTGATTGTATGATTGTGATTGTATGATTGTGATTTTATGATTGCGATTGTATGATTGTGATCGTATGATTGTGATTCTTTGATTTCGATTGTATGGCTGTGATTGTATGATTGTGATTATGTGATTGTGATTGTATGATTGTGATTGTATGATTGTGATTGTATGATTGCGATTGTATGATTGTGATCGTATGATTGTGATTCTTTGATTTCGATTGTATGACTGTGATTGTATGATTGTGATTATGTGATTGTGATTGTATGATTGTGGTTGTATGATTGTGATTGTATGATTGTGATTGTATGATTGTGATTTTATGATTGTGATCGTATGATTGTGATTGTATGATTGCGATCGTATGATTGTGATCGTATGATTGTGATTGTATGATTGTGATCGTATGATTGTTATTGCATGATTGTGATTGTATGATTGTGATTGTGTGATAGTAGTTGTATGATTGTGATCGTATGATTGTGATTGTATGATTGTGATTGTATGATTGTGCTTGTATAATTAAGGTTGTATGATTGTTTTTGTATGATTGTGATTGAATGATTGTGATTGTATGATTGTGACTGTATTATTGTGATTGTATGATTGTGATTCCTTGATTTCGATTGTATGACTGTGATTGTATGATTGTGATTGTGTGATTGTGATTGTATGATTGTGATTGTATTTTTGTGATTGTATGATTGTGATTGTATGATTGTGATTTCATGATTGTGATCGTATGATTGTGATTGTATGATTGTGATCGTATGATTGTGATTGCATGATTGTGATTGTATGATTGTGATTGTATGATAGTAATTGTATGATTGTGATCGTATGATTGTGATTGTATGATTGTGATTGTACGATTGTGCTTGTATAATTAAGGTTGTATGATTGTTTTTGTATGATTGTGATTGTATGATTGTGATTGTATGATTGTGATTGTATGATTGTGATTGTATGATTGTGATTGTATGATTGTGATTGTATGATTGTGATTGTATGATTGTGATTGTATGATTGTGATTGTATGATTGTGATTGTATGATTGTGATTGTATGATTGTGATTGTATGATTGTGATTGTATGATTGTGATTGTATGATTGTGATTGTTTGATTGTGATTGTATGATTGTGATTGTATGATTGAAATCGCATGATTGTGATTGTATGATTGTGATTGTATGATTGTGATTGTATGACTGTGATTGTATGATTGTGATTGTATGATTGTGATTGTGTGATTGTGATTGTATGATTGTGATTGTATTTTTGTGATTGTATGATTGTGATTGTATGATTGTGATTGTACGATTGTGATTTTATGATTGTGATTGTATGATTGTAATTGTATGACTGTGATTGTATGATTGTGATTGTATGATTGTGATTGTATTATTCTGATTGTTTGATTGTGATTGTATGATTGTGAATGTATGACTGTGATTGTATGATTGTGATCGTATGATTGTGGTTGTATAATTAAGGTTGTATGATTGTTTTTGTATTATTGTGATTGTATGATTGTGATTGTATGATTGTGATTGTATGATTGTGATTGTATGATTGTGATTGTATGATTGTGATTGTATGATTGTGATTGTATGATTGAGATCGTATGATTGTGATTGTATGATTGTGATTGTATGATTGTGATTGTATGACTGTGATTGTATGATTGTGATTGTATGATTATGATGGTATGATTGTGATCGTATGATTGTTGTTGTATGATTGTGATTGTGTGATAGTGATGGTGTGATTGTGATTGTATGATTCTGATTGTATGATTGTGATTGTATGATTGTGATTGTATGATTGTAATTGTATGACTGTGATTGTATGATTGTGATAGTATGATTGTGATTGTATTATTCTGATTGTTTGATTGTGATTGTATGATTGTGAATGTACGATTGTGATTGTATGATTGAGATCGTATGATTGTGATTGTATGATTGTGATTGTATGATTGTGATTGTATGATTGTGATTGTATGATTGTGATTGTATGATTGTGATTGTATGATTGTGATTCTATGATTGTGATTGTATGATTGTGATTTTGTGATTGTGATTGTATGATTGTAATTGTATGACTGTGATTGTATGATAGTGATTGTATGATTGTGATTGTATGGTTTTGATTGTATGATTGTGATTGTATGATTGTGATTGTATGATTGTGATTGTATGATTGTGATTGTATGATTGTGATTGCATGATTGTGATTGTATGAATGTGATTGTATGATTGTGATTGCATGATTGTGATCGTATGATTGTGGTTGTATAATTAAGGTTGTATGATTGTTTTTGTACGATTGTGATTGTATGATTGTGATTGTAAGATTGTGATTGTATGATTGTGATTGTATAATTGAGATCGTATGATTGTGATCGTATGATTGTGATTGTATGATTGTGATTGTATGATTGTGATGGTATGGTTGTGATTGTATGTTTGTGATTGTATGATTGTGATTGTATGATTGTGATTGTATGATTGTGATTGTATGATTGTGATTGTATGATTGTGATTGTATGATTGTGATTTTGTGATTGCGATTGTACGATTGTGATTGTATGATTGAGATCGTATGATTGTGATTGTATGATTGTGATTGTATGATTGAGATCGTATGATTGTGATCGTATGATTGTGATTGTATGATTGTGATTGCATGATCGTGATTGTATGATTGTGATTGTATGATAGTAATTGTATGATTGTGATCGTATGGTTGTGATTGTATGATTGTGATTGTACGATTGTGCTTGTATAATTAAGGTTGTATGATTGTTTTTGTATGATTGTGATTGTATGATTGTGATTGTATGATTGTGATTGTATGATTGTGATTGTATGATTGTGATTGTATGATTGTGATTGTATGATTGTGATTGTATGATTGTGATTGTATGATTGTGATTGTATGATTGTGATCGTATGATTGTGATTGTATGATTGTGATTGCATGATCGTGATTGTATGATTGTGATTGCATGATTGTGATTGTATGATTGAGATCGTATGATTGTGATCGTATGATTGTGATTGTATGATTGTGATTGTATGATTGTGATGGTATGGTTGTGATTGTATGTTTGTGATTGTATGATTGTGATTGTATGATTGTGATTGTATGATTGTGATTGTATGATTGTGATTGTATGATTGTGATTGTATGATTGTGATTTTGTGATTGCGATTGTACGATTGTGATTGTATGATTGAGATCGTATGATTGTGATTGTATGATTGTGATTGTATGATTGAGATCGTATGATTGTGATCGTATGATTGTGATTGTATGATTGTGATTGTATGATTGTGATGGTATGGTTGTGATTGTATGTTTGTGATTGTATGATTGTGATTGTATGATTGTGATTGTATGATTGTGATTGTATGATTGTGATTGTAAGATTGTGATTGTATGATTGTGATTGTATAATTGAGATCGTATGATTGTGATCGTATGATTGTGATTGTATGATTGTGATTGTATGATTGTGATTGTATGATTGTTTATGTATGACTGTGATTGTATGATTGTGATTGTATAATTGTGATTGTATGATTGTGATTTTATGATTGTGATTGTATGATTGTGATTGTATGATTGTGATTGTATGATTGTGATTGGATGATTCTGATTGTTTGATTGTGATTGTATGATTGTGAATGTATGATTGTGATTGTATGATTGTGATCGTATGTTTGTGGTTGTATAATTAAGGTTGTATGATTGTTTTTGTATGATTGTGATTGTATGATTGTGATTGTATGATTGTGATTGTATGATTGTGATTGTATGATTGTGATTGTATGATTGTGATTGTATGATTGTGATTGTATGATTGTGATTGCATGATTGTGATTGTATGAATGTGATTGTATGATTGTGATTGCATGATTGTGATCGTATGATTGTGGTTGTATAATTAAGGTTGTATGATTGTTTTTGTACGATTGTGATTGTATGATTGTGATTGTAAGATTGTGATTGTATGATTGTGATTGTATGATTGTGATTGTATGATTGTAATTGTATGACTGTGATTGTATGATTGTGATTGTATGATTGTGATTGTATTATTCTGATTGTTTGATTGTGATTGTATGATTGTGAATGTATGATTGTGATTGCATGATTGTGATTGTATGATTGAGATCGTATGATTGTGATCGTATGATTGTGATTGTATGATTGTGATTGTATGATTGTGATGGTATGGTTGTGATTGTATGTTTGTGATTGTATGATTGTGATTGTATGATTGTGATTGTATGATTGTGATTGTATGATTGTGATTGTATGATTGTGATTGTATGATTGTGATTTTGTGATTGCGATTGTACGATTGTGATTGTATGATTGAGATCGTATGATTGTGATTGTATGATTGTGATTGTATGATTGAGATCGTATGATTGTGATCGTATGATTGTGATTGTATGATTGTGATTGCATGATCGTGATTGTATGATTGTGATTGTATGATAGTAATTGTATGATTGTGATCGTATGGTTGTGATTGTATGATTGTGATTGTACGATTGTGCTTGTATAATTAAGGTTGTATGATTGTTTTTGTATGATTGTGATTGTATGATTGTGATTGTATGATTGTGATTGTATGATTGTGATTGTATGATTGTGATTGTATGATTGTGATTGTATGATTGTGATTGTATGATTGTGATTGTATGATTGTGATTGTATGATTGTGATCGTATGATTGTGATTGTATGATTGTGATTGCATGATCGTGATTGTATGATTGTGATTGCATGATTGTGATTGTATGATTGAGATCGTATGATTGTGATCGTATGATTGTGATTGTATGATTGTGATTGTATGATTGTGATGGTATGGTTGTGATTGTATGTTTGTGATTGTATGATTGTGATTGTATGATTGTGATTGTATGATTGTGATTGTATGATTGTGATTGTATGATTGTGATTGTATGATTGTGATTTTGTGATTGCGATTGTACGATTGTGATTGTATGATTGAGATCGTATGATTGTGATTGTATGATTGTGATTGTATGATTGAGATCGTATGATTGTGATCGTATGATTGTGATTGTATGATTGTGATTGTATGATTGTGATGGTATGGTTGTGATTGTATGTTTGTGATTGTATGATTGTGATTGTATGATTGTGATTGTATGATTGTGATTGTATGATTGTGATTGTAAGATTGTGATTGTATGATTGTGATTGTATAATTGAGATCGTATGATTGTGATCGTATGATTGTGATTGTATGATTGTGATTGTATGATTGTGATTGTATGATTGTTTATGTATGACTGTGATTGTATGATTGTGATTGTATAATTGTGATTGTATGATTGTGATTTTATGATTGTGATTGTATGATTGTGATTGTATGATTGTGATTGTATGATTGTGATTGTATGATTGTGATTGTATGATTGTGATTGTATGATTGTGGTTGTATGATTGTGATTGTATGATTGTGATTGTATGATTGTGATTGTATGATTGCGATTGTATGATTGTGATCGTATGATTGTGATTCTTTGATTTCGATTGTATGACTGTGATTGTATGATTGTGATTGTATGATTGTGATTTTATGATTGTGATCGTATGATTGTGATTGTATGATTGTGATCGTATGATTGTGATTGCATGATTGTGATTGTACGATTGTGATTGTATGATAGTAATTGTATGATTGTGATCGTATGATTGTGATTGTATGATTGTGATTGTATGATTGTGCTTGTATAATAAAGGTTGTATGATTGTTTTTGTATGATTGTTATTGTATGATTGTGATTGTATGATTGTGACTGTATTATTGTGATTGTATGATTGTGATTCCTTGATTTCGATTATATGACTGTGATTGTATGATTATGATTGTGTGATTGTGATTGTATGATTGTGATTGTATGATTGTGATTGTATTTTTGTGATTGTATGATTGTGATTGTATGATTGTGATTTTATGATTGTGATCGTATGATTGTGATTGTATGATTGTGATCGTATGATTGTGATTGCATGATCGTGATTGTATGATTGTGATTGTATGATTGTGATTGTGTGATTGGGATTGTATGATTGTGATTGTATTTTTGTGATTGTATGATTGTGATTGTATGATTGTGATTGTATGATTGTGATTTTATGATTGTGATCGTATGATTGTGATTGTATGATTGTGATCGTATGATTGTGATTGCATGATCGTGATTGTATGATTGTGATTGTATGATTGTGATTCTATGATTGTGATTGTATGATTGTGATTGTGTGATTGTGATTGTATGATTGTGATTGTATGATTGTGATTGTATGATTGTGATTGCATGATTGTGATCGTATGATTGCGGTTGTATAATTAAGGTTGTATGATTGTGATTGTATGATTGTGATTGTATGATTGTGATTGTATGATTGAGATCGTATGATTGTGATTGTATGATTGTGATTGTATGATTGTGATTGTATGATTGTGATTGTATGATTGTGATTGTATGATTGAGACCGTATGATTGTGATTGTGTGATAATAATTGTATGATTGTGATCGTATGATTGTGATCGTATGATTGATGTTGTATGATTGTGATTGTGTGATAGTGATTGTGTGATTGTGATTGTATGATTGTGATTGTATGATTGTGATTGTATGATTGTGATTGTATGATTGTGATTGTATGATTGTAATTGTATGACTGTGATTGTATGATTGTGATTGTGTGATTGTGATTGTATTATTCTGATTGTTTGATTGTGATTGTATGATTGTGAATGTATGACTGTGATTGTATGATTGTGATCGTATGATTGTGGTTGTATAATTAAGGTTGTATGATTGTTTTTGTATGATTGTGATTGTATGATTGTGATTGTATGATTGTGATTGTATGATTGTGATTGTATGATTGTGATTGTATGATTGTGATTGTATGATTGTGATTGTATGATTGAGATCGTATAATTGTGATTGTATGATTGTGATTGTATGATTGTGATTGTATGACTGTGATTGTATGATTGTGATTGTATGATTATGATGGTATGATTGTGATCGTATGATTGTGGTTGTATGATTGTGATTGTGTGATAGTGATTGTGTGATTGTGATTGTATGATTGTGATTGTATGATTGTGATTGTATGATTGTGATTGTATGATTGTAATTGTATGACTGTGATTGTATGATTGTGATTGTATGATTGTGATTGTATTATTCTGATTGTTTGATTGTGATTGTATGATTGTGAATGTATGATTGTGATTGTATGATTGTGATCGTATGTTTGTGGTTGTATAATTAAGGTTGTATGATTGTTTTTGTATGATTGTGATTGTATGATTGTGATTGTATGATTGTGATTGTATGATTGTGATTGTATGATTGAGATCGTATGATTGTGATCGTATGATTGTGATTGTATGATTGTGATTGCATGATCGTGATTGTATGATTGTGATTGTATGATAGTAATTGTATGATTGTGATCGTATGGTTGTGATTGTATGATTGTGATTGTACGATTGTGCTTGTATAATTAAGGTTGTATGATTGTTTTTGTATGATTGTGATTGTATGATTGTGATTGTATGATTGTGATTGTATGATTGTGATTGTATGATTGTGATTGTATGATTGTGATTGTATGATTGTGATTGTATGATTGTGATTGTATGATTGAAATCGTATGATTGTGATTGTATGATTGTGATTGTATGATTGTGATTGTATGACTGTGATTGTATGATTGTGATTGTATGATTGTGATTGTATGATTGTGATTGTATGATTGTGATTGTATGATTGAGATCGTATGATTGTGATTGTATGATTGTGATTGTATGATTGTGATTGTATGATTGTGATTGTATGATTGAGACCGTATGATTGTGATTGTGTGATAATAATTGTATGATTGTGATCGTATGATTGTGATCGTATGATTGATGTTGTATGATTGTGATTGTGTGATAGTGATTGTGTGATTGTGATTGTATGATTGTGATTGTATGATTGTGATTGTATGATTGTGATTGTATGATTGTAATTGTATGACTGTGATTGTATGATTGTGATTGTATGATTGTGATTGTATTATTCTGATTGTTTGATTGTGATTGTATGATTGTGAATGTATGACTGTGATTGTATGATTGTGATCGTATGATTGTGGTTGTATAATTAAGGTTGTATGATTGTTTTTGTATGATTGTGATTGTATGATTGTGATTGTATGATTGTGATTGTATGATTGAGATCGTATGATTGTGATTGTATGATTGTGATTGTATGATTGTGATTGTATGACTGTGATTGTATGATTGTGATTGTATGATTATGATGGTATGATTGTGATCGTATGATTGTGGTTGTATGATTGTGATTGTGTGATAGTGATGGTGTGATTGTGATTGTATGATTGTGATTGTATGATTGTGATTGTATGATTGTGATTGTATGATTGTAATTGTATGACTGTGATTGTATGATTGTGATTGTATGATTGTGATTGTATTATTCTGATTGTTTGATTGTGATTGTATGATTGTGAATGTATGATTGTCATTGTATGATTGTGATTGTATGATTGTGATTCTATGATTGTGATTGTATGATTGTGATTTTGTGATTGTGATTGTATGATTGTAATTGTATGACTGTGATTGTATGATAGTGATTGTATGATTGTGATTGTATGGTTTTGATTGTATGATTGTGATTGTATGATTGTGATTGTATGATTGTGATTGTATGATTGTGATTGCATGATTGTGATTGTATGAATGTGATTGTATGATTGTGATTGCATGATTGTGATCGTATGATTGTGGTTGTATAATTAAGGTTGTATGATTGTTTTTGTACGATTGTGATTGTATGATTGTGATTGTAAGATTGTGATTGTATGATTGTGATTGTATGATTGAGATCGTATGATTGTGATTGTATGATTGTGATTGTATGATTGTGATTGTATGATTGTGATTGTATGATTGTGATTGTATGATTGTTTATGTATGACTGTGATTGTACAACTGTGATTGTATGATTGTAATTGTATGACTGTGATTGTATGATTGTGATTGTGTGATTGTGATTGTATTATTCTGATTGTTTGATTGTGATTGTATGATTGTGAATGTATGACTGTGATTGTATGATTGTGATCGTATGATTGTGGTTGTATAATTAAGGTTGTATGATTGTTTTTGTATGATTGTGATTGTATGATTGTGATTGTATGATTGTGATTGTATGATTGTGATTGTATGATTGTGATTGTATGATTGTGATTGTATGATTGTGATTGTATGATTGTGATTGTATGATTGAGATCGTATAATTGTGATTGTATGATTGTGATTGTATGATTGTGATTGTATGACTGTGATTGTATGATTGTGATTGTATGATTATGATGGTATGATTGTGATCGTATGATTGTGGTTGTATGATTGTGATTGTGTGATAGTGATTGTGTGATTGTGATTGTATGATTGTGATTGTATGATTGTGATTGTATGATTGTGATTGTATGATTGTAATTGTATGACTGTGATTGTATGATTGTGATTGTATGATTGTGATTGTATTATTCTGATTGTTTGATTGTGATTGTATGATTGTGAATGTATGATTGTGATTGTATGATTGTGATCGTATGTTTGTGGTTGTATAATTAAGGTTGTATGATTGTTTTTGTATGATTGTGATTGTATGATTGTGATTGTATGATTGTGATTGTATGATTGTGATTGTATGATTGAGATCGTATGATTGTGATCGTATGATTGTGATTGTATGATTGTGATTGCATGATCGTGATTGTATGATTGTGATTGTATGATAGTAATTGTATGATTGTGATCGTATGGTTGTGATTGTATGATTGTGATTGTACGATTGTGCTTGTATAATTAAGGTTGTATGATTGTTTTTGTATGATTGTGATTGTATGATTGTGATTGTATGATTGTGATTGTATGATTGTGATTGTATGATTGTGATTGTATGATTGTGATTGTATGATTGTGATTGTATGATTGTGATTGTATGATTGTGATTGTATGATTGAAATCGTATGATTGTGATTGTATGATTGTGATTGTATGATTGTGATTGTATGACTGTGATTGTATGATTGTGATTGTATGATTGTGATTGTATGATTGTGATTGTATGATTGTGATTGTATGATTGAGATCGTATGATTGTGATTGTATGATTGTGATTGTATGATTGTGATTGTATGATTGTGATTGTATGATTGAGACCGTATGATTGTGATTGTGTGATAATAATTGTATGATTGTGATCGTATGATTGTGATCGTATGATTGATGTTGTATGATTGTGATTGTGTGATAGTGATTGTGTGATTGTGATTGTATGATTGTGATTGTATGATTGTGATTGTATGATTGTGATTGTATGATTGTAATTGTATGACTGTGATTGTATGATTGTGATTGTATGATTGTGATTGTATTATTCTGATTGTTTGATTGTGATTGTATGATTGTGAATGTATGACTGTGATTGTATGATTGTGATCGTATGATTGTGGTTGTATAATTAAGGTTGTATGATTGTTTTTGTATGATTGTGATTGTATGATTGTGATTGTATGATTGTGATTGTATGATTGAGATCGTATGATTGTGATTGTATGATTGTGATTGTATGATTGTGATTGTATGACTGTGATTGTATGATTGTGATTGTATGATTATGATGGTATGATTGTGATCGTATGATTGTGGTTGTATGATTGTGATTGTGTGATAGTGATGGTGTGATTGTGATTGTATGATTGTGATTGTATGATTGTGATTGTATGATTGTGATTGTATGATTGTAATTGTATGACTGTGATTGTATGATTGTGATTGTATGATTGTGATTGTATTATTCTGATTGTTTGATTGTGATTGTATGATTGTGAATGTATGATTGTGATTGCATGATTGTGATTGTATGATTGAGATCGTATGATTGTGATCGTATGATTGTGATTGTATGATTGTGATTGTATGATTGTGATGGTATGGTTGTGATTGTATGTTTGTGATTGTATGATTGTGATTGTATGATTGTGATTGTATGATTGTGATTGTATGATTGTGATTGTATGATTGTGATTGTATGATTGTGATTTTGTGATTGCGATTGTACGATTGTGATTGTATGATTGAGATCGTATGATTGTGATTGTATGATTGTGATTGTATGATTGTGATTGTATGATTGTGATTGTATGATTGTCATTGTATGATTGTGATTGTATGATTGTGATTCTATGATTGTGATTGTATGATTGTGATTTTGTGATTGTGATTGTATGATTGTAATTGTATGACTGTGATTGTATGATAGTGATTGTATGATTGTGATTGTATGGTTTTGATTGTATGATTGTGATTGTATGATTGTGATTGTATGATTGTGATTGTATGATTGTGATTGCATGATTGTGATTGTATGAATGTGATTGTATGATTGTGATTGCATGATTGTGATCGTATGATTGTGGTTGTATAATTAAGGTTGTATGATTGTTTTTGTACGATTGTGATTGTATGATTGTGATTGTAAGATTGTGATTGTATGATTGTGGTTGTATGATTGAGATCGTATGATTGTGATTGTATGATTGTGATTGTATGATTGTGATTGTATGATTGTGATTGTATGATTGTGATTGTATGATTGTTTATGTATGACTGTGATTGTACAACTGTGATTGTATGATTGTGATTGTATGATTGTGATTGTATGATTGTGATTGTATGATTGTGATTGTATGATTGTGATTGTATGATTGTGATTGTATGATTGTGATTGTATGATTGTGATTGTATGATTGTGATTGTATGATTGTGATTGTATGATTGTGATTGTATGATTGTGATTGTATGATTGTGATTGTATGATTGTGATTGTATGATTGTGATTGTATGATTGTGATTGTATGATTGTGATTGTATGATTGTGATTGTATGATTGTGATTGTATGATTGTGATTGTATGATTGTGATTGTATGATTGTGATTGTATGATTGTGATTGTATGATTGTGATTGTATGCTTGTGATTGTATGATTGCGATTGTATGATTGTGATCGTATGATTGTGATTCTTTGATTTCGATTGTATGACTGTGATTGTATGATTGTGATTGTATGATTGTGATTTTATGATTGTGATCGTATGATTGTGATTGTATGATTGTGATCGTATGATTGTGATTGCATGATTGTGATTGTATGATTGTGATTGTATGATAGTAATTGTATGATTGTGATCGTATGATTGTGATTGTATGATTGTGATTGTATGATTGTGCTTGTATAATAAAGGTTGTATGATTGTTTTTGTATGATTGTGATTGTATGATTGTGATTGTATGATTGTGACTGTATTATTGTGATTGTATGATTGTGATTCCTTGATTTCGATTGTATGACTGTGATTGTATGATTGTGATTGTGTGATTGTGATTGTATGATTGTGATTGTATTTTTGTGATTGTATGATTGTGATTGTATGATTGTGATCGTATGATTGTGATTGTATGATTGTGATTGTATGATTGTGCTTGTATAATAAAGGTTGTATGATTGTTTTTGTATGATTGTGATTGTATGATTGTGATTGTATGATTGTGATTGTATGATTGTGACTGTATTATTGTGATTGTATGATTGTGATTCCTTGATTTCGATTGTATGACTGTGATTGTATGATTGTGATTGTGTGATTGTGATTGTATGATTGCGATTGTATTTTTGTGATTGTATGATTGTGATTGTATGATTGTGATTTTATGATTGTGATCGTATGATTGTGATTGTATGATTGTGATCGTATGATTGTGATTGCATGATCGTGATTGTATGATTGTGATTTTATGATTGTGATTGTGTGATTGTGATTGTATGATTGTGATTGTATTTTTGTGATTGTAAGATTGTGATTGTATGATTGTGATTTTATGATTGTGATCGTATGATTGTGATTGTATGATTGTGATTGTATGATTGTGATTGTATGATTGTGACTGTATTATTGTGATTGTATGATTGTGATTCCTTGATTTCGATTGTATGACTGTGATTGTATGATTGTGATTGTGTGATTGTGATTGTATGACTGTGATTGTATTTTTGTGATTGTATGATTGTGATTGTATGATTGTGATTTTATGATTGTGATCGTATGATTCTGATTGTATGATTGTGATCGTATGATTGTGATTCTTTGATTTCGATTGTATGACTGTGATTGTATGATTGTGATTTTATGATTGTGATCGTATGATTGTGATTGTATGATTGTGATTGTATGATTGTGATTGTGTGATTGTGATTGTATGATTGTGATTGTATTTATGTGATTGTATGATTGTGATTGTATGATTGTGATTTTATGATTGTGATCGTATGATTGTGATTGTATGATTGTGATCGTATGATTGTGATTGCATGATCGTGATTGTATGATTGTGATTGTATGATTGTGATTCTATGATTGTGATTGTATGATTGTGATTTTGTGATTGTGATTGTATGATTGTGATTGTATGATTGTGATTGTATGATTGTGATTGTATGATTGTGATTGTATGATTGTGATTGTATGATTGTGATTGGATGATTCTGATTGTTTGATTGTGATTGTATGATTGTGAATGTATGATTGTGATTGTATGATTGTGATCGTATGTTTGTGGTTGTATAATTAAGGTTGTATGATTGTTTTTGTATGATTGTGATTGTATGATTGTGATTGTATGATTGTGATTGTATGATTGTGATTGTATGATTGTGATTGTATGATTGTGATTGTATGATTGTGATTGTATGATTGTGATTGCATGATTGTGATTGTATGAATGTGATTGTATGATTGTGATTGCATGATTGTGATCGTATGATTGTGGTTGTATAATTAAGGTTGTATGATTGTTTTTGTACGATTGTGATTGTATGATTGTGATTGTAAGATTGTGATTGTATGATTGTGATTGTATGATTGTGATTGTATGATTGTAATTGTATGACTGTGATTGTATGATTGTGATTGTATGATTGTGATTGTATTATTCTGATTGTTTGATTGTGATTGTATGATTGTGAATGTATGATTGTGATTGCATGATTGTGATTGTATGATTGAGATCGTATGATTGTGATCGTATGATTGTGATTGTATGATTGTGATTGTATGATTGTGATGGTATGGTTGTGATTGTATGTTTGTGATTGTATGATTGTGATTGTATGATTGTGATTGTATGATTGTGATTGTATGATTGTGATTGTATGATTGTGATTGTATGATTGTGATTTTGTGATTGCGATTGTACGATTGTGATTGTATGATTGAGATCGTATGATTGTGATTGTATGATTGTGATTGTATGATTGTGATTGTATGATTGTGATTGTATGATTGTCATTGTATGATTGTGATTGTATGATTGTGATTCTATGATTGTGATTGTATGATTGTGATTTTGTGATTGTGATTGTATGATTGTAATTGTATGACTGTGATTGTATGATAGTGATTGTATGATTGTGATTGTATGGTTTTGATTGTATGATTGTGATTGTATGATTGTGATTGTATGATTGTGATTGTATGATTGTGATTGCATGATTGTGATTGTATGAATGTGATTGTATGATTGTGATTGCATGATTGTGATCGTATGATTGTGGTTGTATAATTAAGGTTGTATGATTGTTTTTGTACGATTGTGATTGTATGATTGTGATTGTAAGATTGTGATTGTATGATTGTGATTGTATGATTGAGATCGTATGATTGTGATTGTATGATTGTGATTGTATGATTGTGATTGTATGATTGTGATTGTATGATTGTGATTGTATGATTGTTTATGTATGACTGTGATTGTACAACTGTGATTGTATGATTGTAATTGTATGACTGTGATTGTATGATTGTGATTGTGTGATTGTGATTGTATTATTCTGATTGTTTGATTGTGATTGTATGATTGTGAATGTATGACTGTGATTGTATGATTGTGATCGTATGATTGTGGTTGTATAATTAAGGTTGTATGATTGTTTTTGTATGATTGTGATTGTATGATTGTGATTGTATGATTGTGATTGTATGATTGTGATTGTATGATTGTGATTGTATGATTGTGATTGTATGATTGTGATTGTATGATTGTGATTGTATGATTGAGATCGTATAATTGTGATTGTATGATTGTGATTGTATGATTGTGATTGTATGACTGTGATTGTATGATTGTGATTGTATGATTATGATGGTATGATTGTGATCGTATGATTGTGGTTGTATGATTGTGATTGTGTGATAGTGATTGTGTGATTGTGATTGTATGATTGTGATTGTATGATTGTGATTTTATGATTGTGATTGTATGATTGTAATTGTATGACTGTGATTGTATGATTGTGATTGTATGATTGTGATTGTATTATTCTGATTGTTTGATTGTGATTGTATGATTGTGAATGTATGATTGTGATTGTATGATTGTGATCGTATGTTTGTGGTTGTATAATTAAGGTTGTATGATTGTTTTTGTATGATTGTGATTGTATGATTGTGATTGTATGATTGTGATTGTATGATTGTGATTGTATGATTGAGATCGTATGATTGTGATCGTATGATTGTGATTGTATGATTGTGATTGCATGATCGTGATTGTATGATTGTGATTGTATGATAGTAATTGTATGATTGTGATCGTATGGTTGTGATTGTATGATTGTGATTGTACGATTGTGCTTGTATAATTAAGGTTGTATGATTGTTTTTGTATGATTGTGATTGTATGATTGTGATTGTATGATTGTGATTGTATGATTGTGATTGTATGATTGTGATTGTATGATTGTGATTGTATGATTGTGATTGTATGATTGTGATTGTATGATTGTGATTGTATGATTGAAATCGTATGATTGTGATTGTATGATTGTGATTGTATGATTGTGATTGTATGACTGTGATTGTATGATTGTGATTGTATGATTGTGATTGTATGATTGTGATTGTATGATTGTGATTGTATGATTGAGATCGTATGATTGTGATTGTATGATTGTGATTGTATGATTGTGATTGTATGATTGTGATTGTATGATTGAGACCGTATGATTGTGATTGTGTGATAATAATTGTATGATTGTGATCGTATGATTGTGATCGTATGATTGATGTTGTATGATTGTGATTGTGTGATAGTGATTGTGTGATTGTGATTGTATGATTGTGATTGTATGATTGTGATTGTATGATTGTGATTGTATGATTGTAATTGTATGACTGTGATTGTATGATTGTGATTGTATGATTGTGATTGTATTATTCTGATTGTTTGATTGTGATTGTATGATTGTGAATGTATGACTGTGATTGTATGATTGTGATCGTATGATTGTGGTTGTATAATTAAGGTTGTATGATTGTTTTTGTATGATTGTGATTGTATGATTGTGATTGTATGATTGTGATTGTATGATTGAGATCGTATGATTGTGATTGTATGATTGTGATTGTATGATTGTGATTGTATGACTGTGATTGTATGATTGTGATTGTATGATTATGATGGTATGATTGTGATCGTATGATTGTGGTTGTATGATTGTGATTGTGTGATAGTGATGGTGTGATTGTGATTGTATGATTGTGATTGTATGATTGTGATTGTATGATTGTGATTGTATGATTGTAATTGTATGACTGTGATTGTATGATTGTGATTGTATGATTGTGATTGTATTATTCTGATTGTTTGATTGTGATTGTATGATTGTGAATGTATGATTGTGATTGCATGATTGTGATTGTATGATTGAGATCGTATGATTGTGATCGTATGATTGTGATTGTATGATTGTGATTGTATGATTGTGATGGTATGGTTGTGATTGTATGTTTGTGATTGTATGATTGTGATTGTATGATTGTGATTGTATGATTGTGATTGTATGATTGTGATTGTATGATTGTGATTGTATGATTGTGATTTTGTGATTGCGATTGTACGATTGTGATTGTATGATTGAGATCGTATGATTGTGATTGTATGATTGTGATTGTATGATTGTGATTGTATGATTGTGATTGTATGATTGTCATTGTATGATTGTGATTGTATGATTGTGATTCTATGATTGTGATTGTATGATTGTGATTTTGTGATTGTGATTGTATGATTGTAATTGTATGACTGTGATTGTATGATAGTGATTGTATGATTGTGATTGTATGGTTTTGATTGTATGATTGTGATTGTATGATTGTGATTGTATGATTGTGATTGTATGATTGTGATTGCATGATTGTGATTGTATGAATGTGATTGTATGATTGTGATTGCATGATTGTGATCGTATGATTGTGGTTGTATAATTAAGGTTGTATGATTGTTTTTGTACGATTGTGATTGTATGATTGTGATTGTAAGATTGTGATTGTATGATTGTGATTGTATGATTGAGATCGTATGATTGTGATTGTATGATTGTGATTGTATGATTGTGATTGTATGATTGTGATTGTATGATTGTGATTGTATGATTGTTTATGTATGACTGTGATTGTACAACTGTGATTGTATGATTGTGATTGTATGATTGTGATTGTATGATTGTGATTGTATGATTGTGATTGTATGATTGTGATTGTATGATTGTGATTGTATGATTGTGATTGTATGATTGTGATTGTATGATTGTGATTGTATGATTGTGATTGTATGATTGTGATTGTATGATTGTGATTGTATGATTGTGATTGTATGATTGTGATTGTATGATTGTGATTGTATGATTGTGATTGTATGATTGTGATTGTATGATTGTGATTGTATGATTGTGATTGTATGATTGTGATTGTATGATTGTGATTGTATGATTGTGATTGTATGATTGTGATTGTATGATTGTGATTGTATGATTGTGATTGTATGCTTGTGATTGTATGATTGCGATTGTATGATTGTGATCGTATGATTGTGATTCTTTGATTTCGATTGTATGACTGTGATTGTATGATTGTGATTGTATGATTGTGATTTTATGATTGTGATCGTATGATTGTGATTGTATGATTGTGATCGTATGATTGTGATTGCATGATTGTGATTGTATGATTGTGATTGTATGATAGTAATTGTATGATTGTGATCGTATGATTGTGATTGTATGATTGTGATTGTATGATTGTGCTTGTATAATAAAGGTTGTATGATTGTTTTTGTATGATTGTGATTGTATGATTGTGATTGTATGATTGTGACTGTATTATTGTGATTGTATGATTGTGATTCCTTGATTTCGATTGTATGACTGTGATTGTATGATTGTGATTGTGTGATTGTGATTGTATGATTGTGATTGTATTTTTGTGATTGTATGATTGTGATTGTATGATTGTGATCGTATGATTGTGATTGTATGATTGTGATTGTATGATTGTGCTTGTATAATAAAGGTTGTATGATTGTTTTTGTATGATTGTGATTGTATGATTGTGATTGTATGATTGTGATTGTATGATTGTGACTGTATTATTGTGATTGTATGATTGTGATTCCTTGATTTCGATTGTATGACTGTGATTGTATGATTGTGATTGTGTGATTGTGATTGTATGATTGCGATTGTATTTTTGTGATTGTATGATTGTGATTGTATGATTGTGATTTTATGATTGTGATCGTATGATTGTGATTGTATGATTGTGATCGTATGATTGTGATTGCATGATCGTGATTGTATGATTGTGATTTTATGATTGTGATTGTGTGATTGTGATTGTATGATTGTGATTGTATTTTTGTGATTGTAAGATTGTGATTGTATGATTGTGATTTTATGATTGTGATCGTATGATTGTGATTGTATGATTGTGATTGTATGATTGTGATTGTATGATTGTGACTGTATTATTGTGATTGTATGATTGTGATTCCTTGATTTCGATTGTATGACTGTGATTGTATGATTGTGATTGTGTGATTGTGATTGTATGACTGTGATTGTATTTTTGTGATTGTATGATTGTGATTGTATGATTGTGATTTTATGATTGTGATCGTATGATTCTGATTGTATGATTGTGATCGTATGATTGTGATTCTTTGATTTCGATTGTATGACTGTGATTGTATGATTGTGATTTTATGATTGTGATCGTATGATTGTGATTGTATGATTGTGATTGTATGATTGTGATTGTGTGATTGTGATTGTATGATTGTGATTGTATTTATGTGATTGTATGATTGTGATTGTATGATTGTGATTTTATGATTGTGATCGTATGATTGTGATTGTATGATTGTGATCGTATGATTGTGATTGCATGATCGTGATTGTATGATTGTGATTGTATGATTGTGATTCTATGATTGTGATTGTATGATTGTGATTTTGTGATTGTGATTGTATGATTGTGATTGTATGATTGTGATTGTATGATTGTGATTGTATGATTGTGATTGTATGATTGTGATTGTATGATTGTGATTGGATGATTCTGATTGTTTGATTGTGATTGTATGATTGTGAATGTATGATTGTGATTGTATGATTGTGATCGTATGTTTGTGGTTGTATAATTAAGGTTGTATGATTGTTTTTGTATGATTGTGATTGTATGATTGTGATTGTATGATTGTGATTGTATGATTGTGATTGTATGATTGTGATTGTATGATTGTGATTGTATGATTGTGATTGTATGATTGAGATCGTATGATTGTGATCGTATGATTGCGATTGTATGATTGTGATTGTATGATTGTGATGGTATGGTTGTGATTGTATGATTGTGATTGTATGATTGTGATCGTATGATTGTGATTGCATGATCGTGATTGTATGATTGTGATTGTATGATAGTAATTGTATGATTGTGATCGTATGGTTGTGATTGTATGATTGTGATTGTACGATTGTGCTTGTATAATTAAGGTTGTATGATTGTTTTTGTATGATTGTGATTGTATGATTGTGATTGTATGATTGTGATTGTATGATTGTGATTGTATGATTGTGATTGTATGATTGTGATTGTATGATTGTGATTGTATGATTGAAATCGTATGATTGTGATTGTATGATTGTGATTGTATGATTGTGATTGTATGACTGTGATTGTATGACTGTGATTGTATGATTGTGATTGTATGATTGTGATTGTATGATTGTGATTGTATGATTGTGATTGTATGATTGTGATTGTATGATTGTGATTGTATGATTGTGATTGTATGATTGTGATTGTATGATTGTGATCGTATGATTGTGGTTGTATAATTAAGGTTGAATGATTGTTTTTGTATGATTGTGATTGTATGATTGTGATTGTATGATTGTGGTTGTATGATTGTGATTGTATGATTGTGATTGTATGATTGTGATTGTATGATTGTGATTGTGTGATTGTGATTGTATGATTGTGATTGCATGATTGTGATCGTATGATTGTGGTTGTATAATTAAGGTTGTATGATTGTGATTGTATGATTGTGATTGTATGATTGTGATTGTATGATTGAGATCGTATGATTGTGATTGTATGATTGTGATTGTATGATTGTGATTGTATGATTGTGATTGTATGATTGAGACCGTATGATTGTGATTGTGTGATAATAATTGTATGATTGTGATCGTATGATTGTGATCGTATGATTGATGTTGTATGATTGTGATTGTGTGATAGTGATTGTGTGATTGTGATTGTATGATTGTGATTGTATGATTGTGATTGTATGATTGTGATTGTATGATTGTAATTGTATGACTGTGATTGTATGATTGTGATTGTATGATTGTGATTGTATTATTCTGATTGTTTGATTGTGATTGTATGATTGTGAATGTATGACTGTGATTGTATGATTGTGATCGTATGATTGTGGTTGTATAATTAAGGTTGTATGATTGTTTTTGTATGATTGTGATTGTATGATTGTGATTGTATGATTGTGATTGTATGATTGTGATTTTATGATTGTGATCGTATGATTGTGATTGTATGATTGTGATCGTATGATTGTGATTGCATGATCGTGATTGTATGATTGTGATTGTATGATTGTGATTCTATGATTGTGATTGTATGATTGTGATTTTGTGATTGTGATTGTATGATTGTGATTGTATGATTGTGATTGTATGATTGTGATTGTATGATTGTGATTGTATGATTGTGATTGTATGATTGTGATTGGATGATTCTGATTGTTTGATTGTGATTGTATGATTGTGAATGTATGATTGTGATTGTATGATTGTGATCGTATGTTTGTGGTTGTATAATTAAGGTTGTATGATTGTTTTTGTATGATTGTGATTGTATGATTGTGATTGTATGATTGTGATTGTATGATTGTGATTGTATGATTGTGATTGTATGATTGTGATTGTATGATTGAGATCGTATGATTGTGATCGTATGATTGCGATTGTATGATTGTGATTGTATGATTGTGATGGTATGGTTGTGATTGTATGATTGTGATTGTATGATTGTGATCGTATGATTGTGATTGCATGATCGTGATTGTATGATTGTGATTGTATGATAGTAATTGTATGATTGTGATCGTATGGTTGTGATTGTATGATTGTGATTGTACGATTGTGCTTGTATAATTAAGGTTGTATGATTGTTTTTGTATGATTGTGATTGTATGATTGTGATTGTATGATTGTGATTGTATGATTGTGATTGTATGATTGTGATTGTATGATTGTGATTGTATGATTGTGATTGTATGATTGAAATCGTATGATTGTGATTGTATGATTGTGATTGTATGATTGTGATTGTATGACTGTGATTGTATGACTGTGATTGTATGATTGTGATTGTATGATTGTGATTGTATGATTGTGATTGTATGATTGTGATTGTATGATTGTGATTGTATGATTGTGATTGTATGATTGTGATTGTATGATTGTGATTGTATGATTGTGATCGTATGATTGTGGTTGTATAATTAAGGTTGAATGATTGTTTTTGTATGATTGTGATTGTATGATTGTGATTGTATGATTGTGGTTGTATGATTGTGATTGTATGATTGTGATTGTATGATTGTGATTGTATGATTGTGATTGTGTGATTGTGATTGTATGATTGTGATTGCATGATTGTGATCGTATGATTGTGGTTGTATAATTAAGGTTGTATGATTGTGATTGTATGATTGTGATTGTATGATTGTGATTGTATGATTGAGATCGTATGATTGTGATTGTATGATTGTGATTGTATGATTGTGATTGTATGATTGTGATTGTATGATTGAGACCGTATGATTGTGATTGTGTGATAATAATTGTATGATTGTGATCGTATGATTGTGATCGTATGATTGATGTTGTATGATTGTGATTGTGTGATAGTGATTGTGTGATTGTGATTGTATGATTGTGATTGTATGATTGTGATTGTATGATTGTGATTGTATGATTGTAATTGTATGACTGTGATTGTATGATTGTGATTGTATGATTGTGATTGTATTATTCTGATTGTTTGATTGTGATTGTATGATTGTGAATGTATGACTGTGATTGTATGATTGTGATCGTATGATTGTGGTTGTATAATTAAGGTTGTATGATTGTTTTTGTATGATTGTGATTGTATGATTGTGATTGTATGATTGTGATTGTATGATTGTGATTGTATGATTGTGATTGTATGATTGAGATCGTATGATTGTGATTGTATGATTGTGATTGTATGATTGTGATTGTATGACTGTGATTGTATGATTGTGATTGTATGATTATGATGGTATGATTGTGATCGTATGATTGTGGTTGTATGATTGTGATTGTGTGATAGTGATGGTGTGATTGTGCTTGTATGATTGTGATTGTATGATTGTGATTGTATGATTGTGATTGTATGATTGTAATTGTATGACTGTGATTGTATGATTGTGATTGTATGATTGTGATTGTATTATTCTGATTGTTTGATTGTGATTGTATGATTGTGAATGTATGATTGTGATTGTATGATTGTGATTGTATGATTTAGATCGTATGATTGTGATCGTATGATTGTGATTGTATGATTGTGATTGTATGATTGTGACTGTATTATTGTGATTGTATGATTGTGATTCCTTGATTTCGATTGTATGACTGTGATTGTATGATTGTGATTGTGTGATTGTGATTGTATGATTGTGATTTTATGATTGTGATCGTATGATTGTGATTGTATGATTGTGATCGTATGATTGTGATTGCATGATCGTGATTGTATGATTGTGATTGTATGATTGTGATTGTGTGATTGTGATTGTATGGTTGTGATTGTATTTTTGTGATTGTATGATTGTGATTGTATGATTGTGATTTTATGATTGTGATCGTATGATTGTGATTGTATGATTGTGATCGTATGATTGTGATTGCATGATCGTGATTGTATGATTGTGATTGTATGATTGTGATTGTATGATTGTGATTGTGTGATTGTGATTGTATGATTGTGATTGTATGATTGTGATTGTATGATTGTGATCGTATGATTGTGGTTGTATAATTAAGGTTGAATGATTGTTTTTGTATGATTGTGATTGTATGATTGTGATTGTATGATTGTGATTGTATGATTGTGATTGTATGATTGTGATTGTATGATTGTGATTGTATGATTGTGATTGTATGATTGTGATTGTATGATTGTGATTGTATGATTGTGATTGTATGATTGTGATTGTATGATTGTGATTGTATGATTGTGATTGTATGATTGTGATTGTATGATTGTGATTGTATGATTGTGATTGTATGATTGTGATTGTATGATTGTGATTGTATGATTGTGATTGTATGATTGTGATTGTATGATTGTGATTGTATGATTGTGATTGTATGATTGTGATTGTATGATTGTGATTGTATGATTGTGATTGTATGATTGTGATAGTATGATTGTGATGGTATGATAGTGATTGTATGGTTCTGATGGTTTGATTGTGATTGTATGATTGTGATTGTCTGATTGTGATTGTGTGATTGTGATTGTATGATTGTGATTGTATGATTGTGATTGTATGATTGTGATCGTATGATTGTGGTTGTATGATTGTGATTGTGTGATAGTGATTGTATGATTGTGATTGTATGATTGTGGTTGTATGATTGTGATTGTATGATTGAGACCGTATGATTGTGATTGTGTAATAATAATTGTATGATTGTGATCGTATGATTGTGATCGTATGATTGATGTTGTATGATTGTGATTGTGTGATAGTGATTGTGTGATTGTGATTGTATGATTGTGATTGTATGATTGTGATTGTATGATTGTGATTGTATGATTGTGATTGTATGATTGAGATCGTATGATTGTGATTGTATGATTGTGATTGTATGATTGTGATTGTATGACTGTGATTGTATGATTGTGATGGTATGATTATGATGGTATGATTGTGATCGTATGATTGTGGTTGTATGATTGTGATTGTGTGATAATGATGGTGTGATTGTGATTGTATGATTGAGATTGTATGATTGTGATTGTATGATTGTGATTGTATGATTGTAATTGTATGACTGTGATTGTATGATTGTGATTGTATGATTGTGATTGTATTATTCTGATTGTTTGATTGTGATTGTATGATTGTGAATGTATGATTGTGATTGTATGATTGTGATTGTATGATTGAGATCGTATGATTGTGATCGTATGATTGTGATTGTATGATTGTGATTGTATGATTGTGATGGTATGGTTGTGATTGTATGATTGTGATTGTATGATTGTGATTGTATGATTGTGATTGTATGATTGTGATTGTATGATTGCGATTGTATGATTGTGATTGTATGATTGTGATTTTGTGATTGTGATTGTACGATTGTGATTGTATGATTGAGATCGTATGATTGTGATTGTATGATTGTGATTGTATGATTGTGATTGTATGATTGTGATTGTATGATTGTGATTGTATGATTGCGATTGTATGATTGTGATCGTATGATTGTGATTCTTTGATTTCGATTATATGACTGTGATTGTATGATTGTGATTATGTGATTGTGATTGTATGATTGTGATTGTATGATTGTGATTGTATGATTGTGATTGTATGATTGTGATTTTATGATTGTGATCGTATGATTGTGATTGTATGATTGTGATTGTATGATTGTGATTGTATGATTGTGATTGTATGATTGCGATTGTATGATTGTGATCGTGTGATTGTGATTCTTTGATTTCGATTGTATGACTGTGATTGTATGATTGTGATTATGTGATTGTGATTGTATGATTGTGATTGTATGATTGTGATTGTATGATTGTGATTGTATGATTGTGATTTTATGATTGTGATCGTATGATTGTGATTGTATGATTGTGATCGTATGATTGTGATTGCATGATTGTGATTGTATGATTGTGATTGTGTGATAGTAATTGTATGATTGTGATCGTATGATTGTGATTGTATGATTGTGATGTATGATTGTGCTTGTATAATTAAGGTTGTATGATTGTTTTTGTATGATTGTGATTGAATGATTGTGATTGTATGATTGTGACTGTATTATTGTGATTGTATGATTGTGATTCCTTGATTTCGATTGTATGACTGTGATTGTATGATTGTGATTGTGTGATTGTGATTGTATGATTGTGATTGTATTTTTGTGATTGTATGATTGTGATTGTATGATTGTGATATTATGATTGTGATCGTATGATTCTGATTGTATGATTGTGATCGTATGATTGTGATTCCATGATTGTGATTGTATGATTATGATTGTATGATAGTAATTGTATGATTGTGATCGTATGATTGTGATTGTATGATTGTGATTGTACGATTGTGCTTGTATCATTTAGGTTGTATGATTGTTTTTGTATGATTGTGATTGTATGATTGTGATTGTATGATTGTGATTGTATGATTGTGATTGTATGATTGTGATTGTATGATTGTGATTGTATGATTGTGATTGTATGATCGTGATTGTATGATCGTGATTGTATGATCGTGATTGTATGATTGTGATTGTATGATTGTGATTGTATGATTGTGATTGTATGATTGTGATTGTATGATTGTGATTGTATGATTGTGATTGTATGATTGTGATTGTATGATTGTGATTGTATGATTGTGATTGTATGATTGTGATTGTATGATTGTGATTGTATGATTGTGATTGTATGATTGAAATCGTATGATTGTGATTGTATGATTGTGATTGTATGATTGTGATTGTATGACTGTGATTGTATGATTGTGGTTGTATGATTGTGATTGTATGATTGTGATTGTATGATTGTGATTGTATGATTGTGATTTTGTGATTGTGATTGTATGATTGTGATTGTATGATTCTGATTGTATGATTGTGATAGTATGATTGTGATTGTATGATTGTGATCGTATGATTGTGATTCTTTGATTTCGATTGTATGGCTGTGATTGTATGATTGTGATTATGTGATTGTGATTGTATGATTGTGATTGTATGATTGTGATTGTATGATTGCGATTGTATGATTGTGATCGTATGATTGTGATTCTTTGATTTCGATTGTATGACTGTGATTGTATGATTGTGATTATGTGATTGTGATTGTATGATTGTGGTTGTATGATTGTGATTGTATGATTGTGATTGTATGATTGTGATTTTATGATTGTGATCGTATGATTGTGATTGTATGATTGCCATCGTATGATTGTGATCGTATGATTGTGATTGTATGATTGTGATCGTATGATTGTTATTGCATGATTGTGATTGTATGATTGTGATTGTGTGATAGTAGTTGTATGATTGTGATCGTATGATTGTGATTGTATGATTGTGATTGTATGATTGTGCTTGTATAATTAAGGTTGTATGATTGTTTTTGTATGATTGTGATTGAATGATTGTGATTGTATGATTGTGACTGTATTATTGTGATTGTATGATTGTGATTCCTTGATTTCGATTGTATGACTGTGATTGTATGATTGTGATTGTGTGATTGTGATTGTATGATTGTGATTGTATTTTTGTGATTGTATGATTGTGATTGTATGATTGTGATTTCATGATTGTGATCGTATGATTGTGATTGTATGATTGTGATCGTATGATTGTGATTGCATGATTGTGATTGTATGATTGTGATTGTATGATAGTAATTGTATGATTGTGATCGTATGATTGTGATTGTATGATTGTGATTGTACGATTGTGCTTGTATAATTAAGGTTGTATGATTGTTTTTGTATGATTGTGATTGTATGATTGTGATTGTATGATTGTGATTGTATGATTGTGATTGTATGATTGTGATTGTATGATTGTGATTGTATGATTGTGATTGTATGATTGTGATTGTATGATTGTGATTGTATGATTGTGATTGTATGATTGTGATTGTATGATTGTGATTGTATGATTGTGATTGTTTGATTGTGATTGTATGATTGTGATTGTATGATTGAAATCGTATGATTGTGATTGTATGATTGTGATTGTATGATTGTGATTGTATGATTGTGATTGTATGATTGTGATTGTATGATTGTGATTCTATGATTGTGATTGTATGATTGTGATTTTGTGATTGTGATTGGATGATTGTAATTGTATGACTGTGATTGTATGATAGTGATTGTATGATTGTGATTGTATGGTTTTGATTGTATGATTGTGATTGTATGATTGTGATTGTATGATTGTGATTGTATGATTGTGATTGTATGATTGTGATTGTATGATTGTGATTGCATGATTGTGATTGTATGAATGTGATTGTATGATTGTGATTGCATGATTGTGATCGTATGATTGTGGTTGTATAATTAAGGTTGTATGATTGTTTTTGTACGATTGTGATTGTATGATTGTGATTGTAAGATTGTGATTGTATGATTGTGATTGTATAAGTGAGATCGTATGATTGTGATTGTATGATTGTGATCGTATGATTGTGATTGCATGATTGTGATTGTATGATTGTGATTGTGTGATTGTGATTGTATTATTCTGATTGTTTGATTGTGATTGTATGATTGTGAATGTATGACTGTGATTGTATGATTGTGATTGTATGATTGAGATCGTATGATTGTGATGGTATGATTGTGATTGTATGATTGTGATTGTATGACTGTGATTGTATGATTGTGATTGTATGATTATGATGGTATGATTGTGATCGTATGATTGTGGTTGTATGATTGTGATTGTGTGATAGTGATTGTGTGATTGTGATTGTATGATTGAGATCGTATGATTGTGATTGTATGATTGTGATTGTATGATTGTGATTGTATGACTGTGATTGTATGATTGTGATTGTATGATTGTGATTGTATGATTGTGATCGTATGTTTGTGGTTGTATAATTAAGGTTGTATGATTGTTTTTGTATGATTGTGATTGTATGATTGTGATTGTATGATTGTGATTGTATGATTGTGATTGTATGATTGAGATCGTATGATTGTGATCGTATGATTGTGATTGTATGATTGTGATTGCATGATCGTGATTGTATGATTGTGATTGTATGATAGTAATTGTATGATTGTGATCGTATGGTTGTGATTGTATGATTGTGATTGTACGATTGTGCTTGTATAATTAAGGTTGTATGATTGTTTTTGTATGATTGTGATTGTATGATTGTGATTGTATGATTGTGATTGTATGATTGTGATTGTATGATTGTGATTGTATGATTGTGATTGTATGATTGTGATTGTATGATTGAAATCGTATGATTGTGATTGTATGATTGTGATTGTATGATTGTGATTGTATGACTGTGATTGTCTGATTGTGATTGTATGATTGTGATTGTATGATTGTGATTGTATGATTGTGATGGTATGATAGTGATTGTATGGTTCTGATTGTTTGATTGTGATTGTATGATTGTGATTGTCTGATTGTGATTGTGTGATTGTGATTGTATGATTGTGATTGTATGATTGTGATTGTATGATTGTGGTTGTATGATTGTGATTGTATGATTGTGATTGTATGATTGTGATTGTATGATTGCGATTGTATGATTGTGATCGTATGATTGTGATTCTTTGATTTCGATTGTATGACTGTGATTGTATGATTGTGATTGTATGATTGTGATTTTATGATTGTGATCGTATGATTGTGATTGTATGATTGTGATCGTATGATTGTGATTGCATGATTGTGATTGTATGATTGTGATTGTATGATAGTAATTGTATGATTGTGATCGTATGATTGTGATTGTATGATTGTGATTGTATGATTGTGCTTGTATAATAAAGGTTGTATGATTGTTTTTGTATGATTGTTATTGTATGATTGTGATTGTATGATTGTGACTGTATTATTGTGATTGTATGATTGTGATTCCTTGATTTCGATTATATGACTGTGATTGTATGATTATGATTGTGTGATTGTGATTGTATGATTGTGATTGTATTTTTGTGATTGTATGATTGTGATTGTATGATTGTGATTTTATGATTGTGATCGTATGATTGTGATTGTATGATTGTGATCGTATGATTGTGATTGCATGATCGTGATTGTATGATTGTGATTGTATGATTGTGATTGTGTGATTGGGATTGTATGATTGTGATTGTATTTTTGTGATTGTATGATTGTGATTGTATGATTGTGATTGTATGATTGTGATTTTATGATTGTGATCGTATGATTGTGATTGTATGATTGTGATCGTATGATTGTGATTGCATGATCGTGATTGTATGATTGTGATTGTATGATTGTGATTCTATGATTGTGATTGTATGATTGTGATTGTGTGATTGTGATTGTATGATTGTGATTGTATGATTGTGATTGTATGATTGTGATTGCATGATTGTGATCGTATGATTGCGGTTGTATAATTAAGGTTGTATGATTGTGATTGTATGATTGTGATTGTATGATTGTGATTGTATGATTGAGATCGTATGATTGTGATTGTATGATTGTGATTGTATGATTGTGATTGTATGATTGTGATTGTATGATTGTGATTGTATGATTGAGACCGTATGATTGTGATTGTGTGATAATAATTGTATGATTGTGATCGTATGATTGTGATCGTATGATTGATGTTGTATGATTGTGATTGTGTGATAGTGATTGTGTGATTGTGATTGTATGATTGTGATTGTATGATTGTGATTGTATGATTGTGATTGTATGATTGTGATTGTATGATTGTAATTGTATGACTGTGATTGTATGATTGTGATTGTGTGATTGTGATTGTATTATTCTGATTGTTTGATTGTGATTGTATGATTGTGAATGTATGACTGTGATTGTATGATTGTGATCGTATGATTGTGGTTGTATAATTAAGGTTGTATGATTGTTTTTGTATGATTGTGATTGTATGATTGTGATTGTATGATTGTGATTGTATGATTGTGATTGTATGATTGTGATTGTATGATTGTGATTGTATGATTGTGATTGTATGATTGAGATCGTATGATTGTGATTGTATGATTGTGATTGTATGATTGTGATTGTATGACTGTGATTGTATGATTGTGATTGTATGATTATGATGGTATGATTGTGATCGTATGATTGTGGTTGTATGATTGTGATTGTGTGATAGTGATTGTGTGATTGTGATTGTATGATTGTGATTGTATGATTGTGATTGTATGATTGTGATTGTATGATTGTAATTGTATGACTGTGATTGTATGATTGTGATTGTATGATTGTGATTGTATTATTCTGATTGTTTGATTGTGATTGTATGATTGTGAATGTATGATTGTGATTGTATGATTGTGATCGTATGTTTGTGGTTGTATAATTAAGGTTGTATGATTGTTTTTGTATGATTGTGATTGTATGATTGTGATTGTATGATTGTGATTGTATGATTGTGATTGTATGATTGAGATCGTATGATTGTGATCGTATGATTGTGATTGTATGATTGTGATTGCATGATCGTGATTGTATGATTGTGATTGTATGATAGTAATTGTATGATTGTGATCGTATGGTTGTGATTGTATGATTGTGATTGTACGATTGTGCTTGTATAATTAAGGTTGTATGATTGTTTTTGTATGATTGTGATTGTATGATTGTGATTGTATGATTGTGATTGTATGATTGTGATTGTATGATTGTGATTGTATGATTGTGATTGTATGATTGTGATTGTATGATTGAAATCGTATGATTGTGATTGTATGATTGTGATTGTATGATTGTGATTGTATGATTGTGATTGTATGACTGTGATTGTATGATTGTGATTGTATGATTGTGATTGTATGATTGTGATTGTATGATTGTGATGGTATGATAGTGATTGTATGGTTCTGATTGTTTGATTGTGATTGTATGATTGTGATTGTCTGATTGTGATTGTGTGATTGTGATTGTATGATTGTGATTGTATGATTGCGATTGTATGATTGTGATCGTATGATTGTGATCGTATGATTGTGGTTGTATGATTGTGATTGTGTGATAGTGATTGTGTGATTGTGATTGTATGATTGTGATTGTATGATTGTGATTGTATGATTGTGATTGTATGATTGTGATTGTATGATTGTGATTTTGTGATTGTGATTGTAAGATTGTGATTGTATGATTGAGATCGTATGATTGAGATCGTATGATTGTGATTGTATGATTGTGATTGTATGATTGTGATTGTATGATTGTGATTGTATGATTAGGATTGTATGATTGTGATTGTATGATTGTGATTGTGTGATTGTGATTGTATGATTGTGATTGTATGATTGTGATTGTATGATTGTGATTGCATGATTGTGATCGTATGATTGTGGTTGTATAATTAAGGTTGTATGATTGTGATTGTATGATTGTGATTGTATGATTGTGATTGTATGATTGAGATCGTATGATTGTGATTGTATGATTGTGATTGTATGATTGTGATTGTATGATTGTGATTGTATGATTGAGACCGTATGATTGTGATTGTGTGATAATAATTGTATGATTGTGATCGTATGATTGTGATCGTATGATTGATGTTGTATGATTGTGATTGTGTGATAGTGATTGTGTGATTGTGATTGTATGATTGTGATTGTATGATTGTGATTGTATGATTGTGATTGTATGATTGTAATTGTATGACTGTGATTGTATGATTGTGATTGTATGATTGTGATTGTATTATTCTGATTGTTTGATTGTGATTGTATGATTGTGAATGTATGACTGTGATTGTATGATTGTGATCGTATGATTGTGGTTGTATAATTAAGGTTGTATGATTGTTTTTGTATGATTGTGATTGTATGATTGTGATTGTATGATTGTGATTGTATGATTGAGATCGTATGATTGTGATTGTATGATTGTGATTGTATGATTGTGATTGTATGACTGTGATTGTATGATTGTGATTGTATGATTATGATGGTATGATTGTGATCGTATGATTGTGGTTGTATGATTGTGATTGTGTGATAGTGATGGTGTGATTGTGATTGTATGATTGTGATTGTATGATTGTGATTGTATGATTGTGATTGTATGATTGTAATTGTATGACTGTGATTGTATGATTGTGATTGTATGATTGTGATTGTATTATTCTGATTGTTTGATTGTGATTGTATGATTGTGAATGTATGATTGTGATTGTATGATTGTGATTGTATGATTGAGATCGTATGATTGTGATCGTATGATTGTGATTGTATGATTGTGATTGTATGATTGTGATGGTATGGTTGTGATTGTATGTTTGTGATTGTATGATTGTGATTGTATGATTGTGATTGTATGATTGTGATTGTATGATTGTGATTGTATGATTGTGATTGTATGATTGTGATTTTGTGATTGCGATTGTACGATTGTGATTGTATGATTGAGATCGTATGATTGTGATTGTATGATTGTGATTGTATGATTGTGATTGTATGATTGTGATTGTATGATTGTCATTGTATGATTGTGATTGTATGATTGTGATTGTATGATTGTGATTGTATGATTGTGATTGTATGATTGTGATTGTATGATTGTGATTGTATGATTGAGACCGTATGATTGTGATTGTGTGATAATAATTGTATGATTGTGATCGTATGATTGTGATCGTATGATTGATGTTGTATGATTGTGATTGTGTGATAGTGATTGTGTGATTGTGATTGTATGATTGTGATTGTATGATTGTGATTGTATGATTGTGATTGTATGATTGTGATTGTATGATTGTAATTGTATGACTGTGATTGTATGATTGTGATTGTGTGATTGTGATTGTATTATTCTGATTGTTTGATTGTGATTGTATGATTGTGAATGTATGACTGTGATTGTATGATTGTGATCGTATGATTGTGGTTGTATAATTAAGGTTGTATGATTGTTTTTGTATGATTGTGATTGTATGATTGTGATTGTATGATTGTGATTGTATGATTGTGATTGTATGATTGTGATTGTATGATTGTGATTGTATGATTGTGATTGTATGATTGAGATCGTATGATTGTGATTGTATGATTGTGATTGTATGATTGTGATTGTATGACTGTGATTGTATGATTGTGATTGTATGATTATGATGGTATGATTGTGATCGTATGATTGTGGTTGTATGATTGTGATTGTGTGATAGTGATTGTGTGATTGTGATTGTATGATTGTGATTGTATGATTGTGATTGTATGATTGTGATTGTATGATTGTAATTGTATGACTGTGATTGTATGATTGTGATTGTATGATTGTGATTGTATTATTCTGATTGTTTGATTGTGATTGTATGATTGTGAATGTATGATTGTGATTGTATGATTGTGATCGTATGTTTGTGGTTGTATAATTAAGGTTGTATGATTGTTTTTGTATGATTGTGATTGTATGATTGTGATTGTATGATTGTGATTGTATGATTGTGATTGTATGATTGTGATTGTATGATTGAGATCGTATGATTGTGATCGTATGATTGTGATTGTATGATTGTGATTGCATGATCGTGATTGTATGATTGTGATTGTATGATAGTAATTGTATGATTGTGATCGTATGGTTGTGATTGTATGATTGTGATTGTACGATTGTGCTTGTATAATTAAGGTTGTATGATTGTTTTTGTATGATTGTGATTGTATGATTGTGATTGTATGATTGTGATTGTATGATTGTGATTGTATGATTGTGATTGTATGATTGTGATTGTATGATTGTGATTGTATGATTGTGATTGTATGATTGTGATTGTATGATTGTGATTGTATGATTGAAATCGTATGATTGTGATTGTATGATTGTGATTGTATGATTGTGATTGTATGACTGTGATTGTATGATTGTGATTGTATGATTGTGATTGTATGATTGTGATTGTATGATTGTGATGGTATGATAGTGATTGTATGGTTCTGATTGTTTGATTGTGATTGTATGATTGTGATTGTCTGATTGTGATTGTGTGATTGTGATTGTATGATTGTGATTGTATGATTGTGATTGTATGATTGTGATCGTATGATTGTGGTTGTATGATTGTGATTGTGTGATAGTGATTGTGTGATTGTGATTGTATGATTGTGATTGTATGATTGTGATTGTATGATTGTGATTGTATGATTTTGATTGTATGATTGTGATTGTATGATTGTGATTTTGTGATTGTGATTGTAAGATTGTGATTGTATGATTGAGATCGTATGATTGAGATCGTATGATTGTGATTGTATGATTGTGATTGTATGATTGTGATTGTATGATTGTGATTGTATGATTAGGATTGTATGATTGTGATTGTATGATTGTGATTGTGTGATTGTGATTGTATGATTGTGATTGTATGATTGTGATTGTATGATTGTGATTGCATGATTGTGATCGTATGATTGTGGTTGTATAATTAAGGTTGTATGATTGTGATTGTATGATTGTGATTGTATGATTGTGATTGTATGATTGAGATCGTATGATTGTGATTGTATGATTGTGATTGTATGATTGTGATTGTATGATTGTGATTGTATGATTGAGACCGTATGATTGTGATTGTGTGATAATAATTGTATGATTGTGATCGTATGATTGTGATCGTATGATTGATGTTGTATGATTGTGATTGTGTGATAGTGATTGTGTGATTGTGATTGTATGATTGTGATTGTATGATTGTGATTGTATGATTGTGATTGTATGATTGTAATTGTATGACTGTGATTGTATGATTGTGATTGTATGATTGTGATTGTATTATTCTGATTGTTTGATTGTGATTGTATGATTGTGAATGTATGACTGTGATTGTATGATTGTGATCGTATGATTGTGGTTGTATAATTAAGGTTGTATGATTGTTTTTGTATGATTGTGATTGTATGATTGTGATTGTATGATTGTGATTGTATGATTGAGATCGTATGATTGTGATTGTATGATTGTGATTGTATGATTGTGATTGTATGACTGTGATTGTATGATTGTGATTGTATGATTATGATGGTATGATTGTGATCGTATGATTGTGGTTGTATGATTGTGATTGTGTGATAGTGATGGTGTGATTGTGATTGTATGATTGTGATTGTATGATTGTGATTGTATGATTGTGATTGTATGATTGTAATTGTATGACTGTGATTGTATGATTGTGATTGTATGATTGTGATTGTATTATTCTGATTGTTTGCTTGTGATTGTATGATTGTGAATGTATGATTGTGATTGTATGATTGTGATTGTATGATTGAGGTCGTATGATTGTGATCGTATGATTGTGATTGTATGATTGTGATTGTATGATTGTGATGGTATGGTTGTGATTGTATGTTTGTGATTGTATGATTGTGATTGTATGATTGTGATTGTATGATTGTGATTGTATGATTGTGATTGTATGATTGTGATTGTATGATTGTGATTGTATGATTGTGATTTTGTGATTGCGATTGTACGATTGTGATTGTATGATTGAGATCGTATGATTGTGATTGTATGATTGTGATTGTATGATTGTGATTGTATGATTGTGATTGTATGATTGTCATTGTATGATTGTGATTGTATGATTGTGATTCTATGATTGTGATTGTATGATTGTGATTTTGTGATTGTGATTGTATGATTGTAATTGTATGACTGTGATTGTATGATAGTGATTGTATGATTGTGATTGTATGGTTTTGATTGTATGATTGTGATTGTATGATTGTGATTGTATGATTGTGATTGTATGATTGTGATTGCATGATTGTGATTGTATGAATGTGATTGTATGATTGTGATTGCATGATTGTGATCGTATGATTGTGGTTGTATAATTAAGGTTGTATGATTGTTTTTGTACGATTGTGATTGTATGATTGTGATTGTAAGATTGTGATTGTATGATTGTGATTGTATGATTGAGATCGTATGATTGTGATTGTATGATTGTGATTGTATGATTGTGATTGTATGATTGTGATTGTATGATTGTGATTGTATGATTGTTTATGTATGACTGTGATTGTACAACTGTGATTGTATGATTGTGATTGTATGATTGTGATTGTATGATTGTGATTGTATGATTGTGATTGTATGATTGTGATTGTATGATTGTGATTGTATGATTGTGATTGTATGATTGTGATTGTATGATTGTGATTGTATGATTGTGATTGTATGATTGTGATTGTATGATTGTGATTGTATGATTGTGATTGTATGCTTGTGATTGTATGATTGCAATTGTATGATTGTGATCGTTTGATTGTGATTCTTTGATTTCGATTGTATGACTGTGATTGTATGATTGTGATTGTATGATTGTGATTTTATGATTGTGATCGTATGATTGTGATTGTATGATTGTGATCGTATGATTGTGATTGCATGATTGTGATTGTATGATTGTGATTGTATGATAGTAATTGTATGATTGTGATCGTATGATTGTGATTGTATGATTGTGATTGTATGATTGTGCTTGTATAATAAAGGTTGTATGATTGTTTTTGTATGATTGTGATTGTATGATTGTGATTGTATGATTGTGACTGTATTATTGTGATTGTATGATTGTGATTCCTTGATTTCGATTGTATGACTGTGATTGTATGATTGTGATTGTGTGATTGTGATTGTATGATTGTGATTGTATTTTTGTGATTGTATGATTGTGATTGTATGATTGTGATTTTATGATTGTGATCGTATGATTGTGATTGAATGATTGTGATCGTATGATTGTGATTCTTTGATTTCGATTGTATGACTGTGATTGTATGATTGTGATTGTATGATTGTTATTTTATGATTGTGATCGTATGATTGTGATTGTATGATTGTGATCGTATGATTGTGATTGCATGATTGTGATTGTATGATTGCGATTGTATGATAGTAATTGTATGATTGTGATCGTATGATTGTGATTGTATGATTGTGATTGTATGATTGTGCTTGTATAATAAAGGTTGTATGATTGTTTTTGTATGATTGTGATTGTATGATTGTGATTGTATGATTGTGATTGTATGATTGTGACTGTATTATTGTGATTGTATGATTGTGATTCCTTGATTTCGATTGTATGACTGTGATTGTATGATTGTGATTGTGTGATTGTGATTGTATGATTGCGATTGTATTTTTGTGATTGTATGATTGTGATTGAATGATTGTGATTTTATGATTGTGATCGTATGATTGTGATTGTATGATTGTGATCGTATGATTGTGATTGCATGATCGTGATTGTATGATTGTGATTGTATGATTGTGATTGTGTGATTGTGATTGTATGATTGTGATTGTATTTTTGTGATTGTAAGATTGTGATTGTATGATTGTGATTTTATGATTGTGATCGTATGATTGTGATCGTATGATTGTGATTGTATGATTGTGATTGTATGATTGTGACTGTATTATTGTGATTGTATGATTGTGATTCCTTGATTTCGATTGTATGACTGTGATTGTATGATTGTGATTGTGTGATTGTGATTGTATGACTGTGATTGTATTTTTGTGATTGTATGATTGTGATTGTATGATTGTGATTTTATGATTGTGATCGTATGATTGTGATTGTATGATTGTGATCGTATGATTGTGATTCTTTGATTTCGATTGTATGACTGTGATTGTATGATTGTGATTGTATGATTGTGATTTTATGATTGTGATCGTATGATTGTGATTGTATGATTGTGATTGTATGATTGTGATTGTGTGATTGTGATTGTATGATTGTGATTGTATTTATGTGATTGTATGATTGTGATTGTATGATTGTGATTTTATGATTGTGATCGTATGATTGTGATTGTATGATTGTGATCGTATGATTGTGATTGCATGATCGTGATTGTATGATTGTGATTGTATGATTGTGATTCTATGATTGTGATTGTATGATTGTGATTTTGTGATTGTGATTGTATGATTGTGATTGTATGATTGTGATTGTATGATTGTGATTGTATGATTGTGATTGTATGATTGTGATTGTATGATTGTGATTGGATGATTCTGATTGTTTGATTGTGATTGTATGATTGTGAATGTATGATTGTGATTGTATGATTGTGATCGTATGTTTGTGGTTGTATAATTAAGGTTGTATGATTGTTTTTGTATGATTGTGATTGTATGATTGTGATTGTATGATTGTGATTGTATGATTGTGATTGTATGATTGTGATTGTATGATTGTGATTGTATGATTGAGATCGTATGATTGTGATCGTATGATTGCGATTGTATGATTGTGATTGTATGATTGTGATGGTATGGTTGTGATTGTATGATTGTGATTGTATGATTGTGATCGTATGATTGTGATTGCATGATCGTGATTGTATGATTGTGATTGTATGATAGTAATTGTATGATTGTGATCGTATGGTTGTGATTGTATGATTGTGATTGTACGATTGTGCTTGTATAATTAAGGTTGTATGATTGTTTTTGTATGATTGTGATTGTATGATTGTGATTGTATGATTGTGATTGTATGATTGTGATTGTATGATTGTGATTGTATGATTGTGATTGTATGATTGTGATTGTATGATTGTGATTGTATGATTGAAATCGTATGATTGTGATTATATGATTGTGATTGTATGATTGTGATTGTATGACTGTGATTGTATGACTGTGATTGTATGATTGTGATTGTATGATTGTGATTGTATGATTGTGATTGTATGATTGTGATTGTATGATTGTGATTGTATGATTGTGATTGTATGATTGTGATTGTATGATTGTGATTGTATGATTGTGATCGTATGATTGTGGTTGTATAATTAAGGTTGAATGTTTGTTTTTGTATGATTGTGATTGTATGATTGTGATTGTATGATTGTGGTTGTATGATTGTGATTGTATGATTGTGATTGTATGATTGTGATTGTATGATTGTGATTGTATGATTGTGATTGTATGATTGTGATTGCATGATTGTGATCGTATGATTGTGGTTGTATAATTAAGGTTGTATGATTGTGATTGTATGATTGTGATTGTATGATTGTGATTGTATGATTCAGATCGTATGATTGTGATTGTATGATTGTGATTGTATGATTGTGATTGTATGATTGTGATTGTATGATTGAGACCGTATGATTGTGATTGTGTGATAATAATTGTATGATTGTGATCGTATGATTGTGATCGTATGATTGATGTTGTATGATTGTGATTGTGTGATAGTGATTGTGTGATTGTGATTGTATGATTGTGATTGTATGATTGTGATTGTATGATTGTGATTGTATGATTGTAATTGTATGACTGTGATTGTATGATTGTGATTGTATGATTGTGATTGTATTATTCTGATTGTTTGATTGTGATTGTATGATTGTGAATGTATGACTGTGATTGTATGATTGTGATCGTATGATTGTGGTTGTATAATTAAGGTTGTATGATTGTTTTTGTATGATTGTGATTGTATGATTGTGATTGTATGATTGTGATTCTATGATTGTGATTGTATGATTGTGATTGTATGATTGAGATCGCATGATTGTGATTGTATGATTGTGATTGTATGATTGTGATTGTATGACTGTGATTGTATGATTGTGATTGTATGATTATGATGGTATGATTGTGATCGTATGATTGTGGTTGTATGATTGTGATTGTGTGATAGTGATGGTGTGATTGTGCTTGTATGATTGTGATTGTATGATTGTGATTGTATGATTGTGATTGTATGATTGTAATTGTATGACTGTGATTGTATGATTGTGATTGTATGATTGTGATTGTATTATTCTGATTGTTTGATTGTGATTGTATGATTGTGAATGTATGATTGTGATTGTATGATTGTGATTGTATGATTTAGATCGTATGATTGTGATCGTATGATTGTGATTGTATGATTGTGATTGTATGATTGTGACTGTATTATTGTGATTGTATGATTGCGATTCCTTGATTTCGATTGTATGACTGTGATTGTATGATTGTGATTGTGTGATTGTGATTGTATGATTGTGATTGTATTTTTGTGATTGTATGATTGTGATTGTATGATTGTGATTTTATGATTGTGATCGTATGATTGTGATTGTATGATTGTGATCGTATGATTGTGATTCTTTGATTTCGATTGTATGACTGTGATTGTATGATTGTGATTTTATGATTGTGATTTTATGATTGTGATCGTATGATTGTGATTGTATGATTGTGATCGTATGATTGTGATTGCATGATTGTGATGGTATGATTGTGATTGTATGATAGTAATTGTATGATTGTGATCGTATGATTGTGATTGTATGATTGTGATTGTATGATTGTGCTTGTATAATAAAGGTTGTATGATTGTTTTTGTATGATTGTGATTGTATGATTGTGATTGTATGATTGTGACTGTATTATTGTGATTGTATGATTGTGATTCCTTGATTTCGATTGTATGACTGTGATTGTATGATTGTGATTGTGTGATCGTGATTGTATGATTGTGATTGTATTTTTGTGATTGTATGATTGTGATTGTATGATTGTGATTTTATGATTGTGATCGTATGATTGTGATTGTATGATTGTGATCGTATGATTGTGATTGCATGATCGTGATTGTATGATTGTGATTGTATGATTGTGATTGTGTGATTGTGATTGTATGGTTGTGATTGTATTTTTGTGATTGTATGATTGTGATTGTATGATTGTGATTTTATGATTGTGATCGTATGATTGTGATTGTATGATTGTGATCGTATGATTGTGATTGCATGATCGTGATTGTATGATTGTGATTGTATGATTGTGATTGTATGATTGTGATTGTATGGTTGTGATTGTATGATTGTTTATGTATGACTGTGATTGTATGATTGTGATTGTATAATTGTGATTGTATGATTGTGATTGTATGATTGTGATTGTATGATTGTGATTGTATGATTGTGATTGTATGATTGTGATTGTATGATTGTGATTGTATGATTGTGATTGTATGATTGTGATTGTATGATTGTGATTGTATGATTGTGATTGTATGATTGTGATTGTATGATTGTGATTGTATGATTGTGATTCTATGTTTGTGATTGTATGATTGTGATTTTGTGATTGTGATTGTATCATTGTAATTGTATGACTGTGGTTGTATGATAGTGATTGTATGATTGTGATTGTATGGTTTTGATTGTATGATTGTGATTGTATGATTGTGATTGTATGATTGTGATTGTATGATTGTGATTGCATGATTGTGATTGTATGAATGTGATTGTATGATTGTGATTGCATGATTGTGATCGTATGATTGTGGTTGTATAATTAAGGTTGTATGATTGTTTTTGTACGATTGTGATTGTATGATTGTGATTGTAAGATTGTGATTGTATGATTGTGATTGTATGATTGTGATTGTATGATTGTGATTGTATGATTGTGATTGTATGATTGTGATTTTGTGATTGTGATTGTAAGATTGTGATTGTATGATTGAGATCGTATGATTGTGATTGTATGATTGTGATTGTATGATTGTGATTGTATGATTGTGATTGTATGATTGTGATTGCATGATTGTGATCGTATGATTGTGGTTGTATAATTAAGGTTGTATGATTGTGATTGTATGATTGTGATTGTATGATTGTGATTGTATGATTGAGATCGTATGATTGTGATTGTATGATTGTGATTGTATGATTGTGATTGTATGATTGTGATTGTATGATTGAGACCGTATGATTGTGATTGTGTGATAATAATTGTATGATTGTGATCGTATGATTGTGATCGTATGATTGATGTTGTATGATTGTGATTGTGTGATAGTGATTGTGTGATTGTGATTGTATGATTGTGATTGTATGATTGTGATTGTATGATTGTGATTGCATGGTTGTGATTGTATGATTGAGATCGTATGATTGTGATTGTATGATTGTGATTGTATGACTGTGATTGTATGATTGTGATTGTATGATTGTGATGGTATGATTGTGATCGTATGATTGTGGTTGTATGATTGTGATTGTGTGATAGTGATGGTGTGATTGTGCTTGTATGATTGTGATTGTATGATTGTGATTGTATGATTGTGATTGTATGATTGTAATTGTATGACTGTGATTGTATGATTGTGATTGTATGATTGTGATTGTATTATTCTGATTGTTTGATTGTGATTGTATGATTGTGAATGTATGATTGTGATTGTATGATTGTGATTGTATGATTGAGATCGTATGATTGTGATCGTATGATTGTGATTGTATGATTGTGATTGTATGATTGTGACTGTATTATTGTGATTGTATGATTGTGATTCCTTGATTTCGATTGTATGACTGTGATTGTATGATTGTGATTGTGTGATTGTGATTGTATGATTGTGATTGTATTTTTGTGATTGTATGATTGTGATTGTGTGATTGTGATTTTATGATTGTGATCGTATGATTGTGATTCTTTGATTTCGATTGTATGACTGTGATTGTATGATTGTGATTGTATGATTGTGATTTTACGATTGTGATCGTATGATTGTGATTGTATGATTGTGATCGTATGATTGTGATTGCATGATTGTGATTGTATGATTGTGATTGTATGATAGTAATTGTATGATTGTGATCGTATGATTGTGATTGTATGATTGTGATTGTATGATTGTGCTTGTATAATAAAGGTTGTATGATTGTTTTTGTATGATTCTGATTGTATGATTGTGATTGTATGATTGTGACTGTATTATTGTGATTGTATGATTGTGATTCCTTGATTTCGATTGTATGACTGTGATTGTATGATTGTGATTGTGTGATTGTGATTGTATGATTGTGATTGTATTTTTGTGATTGTATGATTGTGATTGTATGATTGTGATTTTATGATTGTGATCGTATGATTGTGATTGTATGATTGTGATCGTATGATTGTGATTGCATGATCGTGATTGTATGATTGTGATTGTATGATTGTGATTGTGTGATTGTGATTGTATGATTGTGATTGTATTTTTGTGATTGTATGATTGTGATTGTATGATTGTGATTTTATGATTGTGATCGTATGATTGTGATTGTATGATTGTGATTGTATGATTGTGATGGTATGATAATGATTGTATGGTTCTGATTGTTTGATTGTGATTGTATGATTGTGATTGTCTGATTGTGATTGTGTGATTGTGATTGTATGATTGTGATTGTATGATTGTGATTGTATGATTGTGATCGTATGATTGTGGTTGTATGATTGTGATTGTGTGATAGTGATTGTGTGATTGTGATTGTATGATTGTGATTGTATGATTGTGATTGTATGATTGTGATTGTATGATTGTGATTGTATGATTGTGATTTTGTGATTGTGATTGTAAGATTGTGATTGTATGATTGAGATCGTATGATTGTGATTGTATGATTGTGATTGTATGATTGTGATTGTATGATTGTGATTGTATGATTGAGATCGTATGATTGTGATTGTATGATTGTGATTGTATGATTGTGATTGTATGATTGTGATTGTATGATTGTGATTGTATGATTGAGACCGTATGATTGTGATTGTGTGATAATAATTGTATGATTGTGATCGTATGATTGTGATCGTATGATTGATGTTGTATGATTGTGATTGTGTGATAGTGATTGTGTGATTGTGATTGTATGACTGTGATTGTATGATTGTGATTGTATGATTGTGATTGTATGATTGTAATTGTATGACTGTGATTGTATGATTGTGATTGTATGATTGTGATTGTATGATTGTGATTGTATGATTGAAATCGTATGATTGTGATTGTATGATTGTGATTGTATGATTGTGATTGTATGACTGTGATTGTATGATTGTGATTGTATGATTGTGATTGTATGATTGTGATTGTATGATTGTGATTGTATGATTGTGATTTTGTGATTGTGATTGTATGATTGTGATTGTATGATTGTGATTGTATGATTGTGATAGTATGATTGTGATTGTATGACTGTGATTGTATGACTGTGATTGTATGATTGTGATTGTATGATTGTGATTGTATGATTGTGATTGTATGATTGTGATTGTATGATTGTGATTGTATGATTGTGATTGTATGATTGTGATTGTATGATTGTGATTGTATGATTGTGATTGTATGATTGTGATTGTATGATTGTGATGGTATGATAGTGATTGTATGGTTCTGATTGTTTGATTGTGATTGTATGATTGTGATTGTCTGATTGTGATTGTGTGATTGTGATTGTATGATTGTGATTGTATGATAGTGATTGTATGATTGTGATCGTATGATTGTGGTTGTATAATTAAGGTTGAATGATTGTTTTTGTATGATTGTGATTGTATGATTGTGATTGTATGATTGTGATTGTATGATTGTGATTGTATGATTGTGATTGTATGATTGTGATTGTATGATTGTGATTGTATGATTGTGATTGTATGATTGTGATTGTATGATTGTGATTGTATGATTGTGATTGTATGATTGTGATTGTATGATTGTGATTGTATGATTGTGATTGTATGATTGTGATTGTATGATTGTGACTGTATGATTGTGATGGTATGATAGTGATTGTATGGTTCTGATTGTTTGATTGTGATTGTATGATTGTGATTGTCTGATTGTGATTGTGTGATTGCGATTGTATGATTGTGATTGTATGATTGTGATTGTATGATTGTGATCGTATGATTGTGGTTGTATGATTGTGATTGTGTGATAGTGATTGTGTGATTGTGATTGTATGATTGTGATTGTATGATTGTGATTATATGATTGTGATCGTATGATTGTGGTTGTATGATTGTGATTGTGTGATAGTGATTGTGTGATTGTGATTGTATGATTGTGATTGTATGATTGTGATTGTATGATTGTGATTGTATGATTGTGATTGTATGATTGTGATTGTATGATTGTGATTTTGTGATTGTGATTGTAAGATTGTGATTGTATGATTGAGATCGTATGATTGTGATTGTATGATTGTGATTGTATGATTGTGATTGTATGATTGTGATTGTATGATTGAGATCGTATGATTGTGATTGTATGATTGTGATTGTATGATTGTGATTGTATGATTGTGATTGTATGATTGTGATTGTATGATTGTGATTGTATGATTGAGACCGTATGATTGTGATTGTGTGATAATAATTGTATGATTGTGATCGTATGATTGTGATCGTATGATTGATGTTGTATGATTGTGATTGTGTGATAGTGATTGTGTGATTGTGATTGTATGACTGTGATTGTATGATTGTGATTGTATGATTGTGATTGTATGATTGTGATTGTATGATTGTAATTGTATGACTGTGATTGTATGATTGTGATTGTATGATTGTGATTGTATGATTGTGATTGTATGATTGAAATCGTATGATTGTGATTGTATGATTGTGATTGTATGATTGTGATTGTATGACTGTGATTGTATGATTGTGATTGTATGATTGTGATTGTATGATTGTGATTGTATGATTGTGATTGTATGATTGTGATTTTGTGATTGTGATTGTATGATTGTGATTGTATGATTGTGATTGTATGATTGTGATAGTATGATTGTGATTGTATGACTGTGATTGTATGACTGTGATTGTATGATTGTGATTGTATGATTGTGATTGTATGATTGTGATTGTATGATTGTGATTGTATGATTGTGATTGTATGATTGTGATTGTATGATTGTGACTGTATGATTGTGATTGTATGATTGTGATTGTATGATTGTGATTGTATGATTGTGATTGTATGATTGTGATTGTATGATTGTGATGGTATGATAGTGATTGTATGGTTCTGATTGTTTGATTGTGATTGTATGATTGTGATTGTCTGATTGTGATTGTGTGATTGTGATTGTATGATTGTGATTGTATGATAGTTATTGTATGATTGTGATCGTATGATTGTGGTTGTATAATTAAGGTTGAATGATTGTTTTTGTATGATTGTGATTGTATGATTGTGATTGTATGATTGTGATTGTATGATTGTGATTGTATGATTGTGATTGTATGATTGTGATTGTATGATTGTGATTGTATGATTGTGATTGTATGATTGTGATTGTATGATTGTGATTGTATGATTGTGATTGTATGATTGTGATTGTATGATTGTGATTGTATGATTGTGATTGTATGATTGTGATTGTATGATTGTGATTGTATGATTGTGATTGTATGATTGTGATTGTATGATTGTGATGGTATGATAGTGATTGTATGGTTCTGATTGTTTGATTGTGATTGTATGATTGTGATTGTCTGATTGTGATTGTGTGATTGTGATTGTATGATTGTGATTGTATGATTGTGATTGTATGATTGTGATCGTATGATTGTGGTTGTATGATTGTGATTGTGTGATAGTGATTGTGTGATTGTGATTGTATGATTGTGATTGTATGATTGTGATTGTATGATTGTGATTGTATGATTGTGATTGTATGATTGTGATTTTGTGATTGTGATTGTAAGATTGTGATTGTATGATTGAGATCGTATGATTGTGATTGTATGATTGTGATTGTATGATTGTGATTGTATGATTGTGATTGTATGATTGAGATCGTATGATTGTGATTGTATGATTGTGATTGTATGATTGTGATTGTATGATTGTGATTGTATGATTGAGACCGTATGATTGTGATTGTGTGATAATAATTGTATGATTGTGATCGTATGATTGTGATCGTATGATTGATGTTGTATGATTGTGATTGTGTGATAGTGATTGTGTGATTGTGATTGTATGATTGTGATTGTATGATTGTGATTGTATGATTGTGATTGTATGATTGTGATTGTATGATTGTGATTGTATGATTGAGATCGTATGATTGTGATTGTATGATTGTGATTGTATGATTGTGATTGTATGACTGTGGTTGTATGATTGTGATTGTATGATTATGATGGTATGATTGTGATCGTATGATTGTGGTTGTATGATTGTGATTGTGTGATAGTGATGGTGTGATTGTGCTTGTATGATTGTGATTGTATGATTGTGATTGTATGATTGTGATTGTATGATTGTGATTGTATGATTGTAATTGTATGACTGTGATTGTATGATTGTGATTGTATGATTGTGATTGTATTATTCTGATTGTTTGATTGTGATTGTATGATTGTGAATGTATGATTGTGATTGTATGATTGTGATTGTATGATTGAGATCGTATGATTGTGATCGTATGATTGTGATTGTATGATTGTGATTGTATGATTGTGACTGTATTATTGTGATTGTATGATTGTGACTCCTTGATTTCGATTGTATGACTGTGATTGTATGATTGTGATTGTGTGATTGTGATTGTATGATTGTGATTGTATTTTTGTGATTGTATGATTGTGATTGTATGATTGCGATTTTATGATTGTGATCGTATGATTGTGATTGTATGATTGTGATCGTGTGATTGTGATTGCATGATCGTGATTGCATGATTGTGATTGTATGATTGTGATTGTGTGATTGTGATTGTATGATTGTGATTGTATTTTTGTGATTGTATGATTGTGATTGTATGATTGTGATTTTATGATTGTGATCGTATGATTGTGATTGTATGATTGTGATCGTATGATTGTGATTGCATGATCGTGATTGTATGATTGTGATTGTATGATTGTGATTCTATGATTGTGATTGTATGATTGTGATTTTGTGATTGTGATTGTATGATTGTGATTGTATGATTGTGATTGTATGATTGTGATTGTATGATTGTGATTGTATGATTCTGATTGTTTGATTGTGATTGTATGATTGTGAATGTATGATTGTGATTGTATGATTGTGATCGTATGTTTGTGGTTGTATAATTAAGGTTGTATGATTGTTTTTGTATGATTGTGATTGTATGATTGTGATTGTATGATTGTGATTGTATGATTCTGATTGTTTGATTGTGATTGTATGATTGTGAATGTATGATTGTGATTGTATGATTGTGATCGTATGTTTGTGGTTGTATAATTAAGGTTGTATGATTGTTTTTGTATGATTGTGATTGTATGATTGTGATTGTATGATTGTGATTGTATGATTGTGATTGTATGATTGTGATTGTATGATTGTGATTGTATGATTGAGATCGTATGATTGTGATCGTATGATTGTGATTGTATGATTGTGATTGTATGATTGTGATGGTATGGTTGTGATTGTATGATTGTGATTGTATGATTGTGATCGTATGATTGTGATTGCATGATCGTGATTGTATGATTGTGATTGTATGATAGTAATTGTATGATTGTGATCGTATGGTTGTGATTGTATGATTGTGATTGTACGATTGTGCTTGTATAATTAAGGTTGTATGATTGTTTTTGTATGATTGTGATTGTATGATTGTGATTGTATGATTGTGATTGTATGATTGTGATTGTATGATTGTGATTGTATGATTGAAATCGTATGATTGTGATTGTATGATTGTGATAGTATGATTGTGATTGTATGACTGTGATTGTATGATTGTGATTGTATGATTGTGATTGTATGATTGTGATTGTATGATTGTGATTTTGTGATTGTGATTGTATGATTGTGATTGTATGATTGTGATTGTATGATTGTGATAGTATGATTGTGATTGTATGACTGTGATTGTATGACTGTGATTGTATGATTGTGATTGTATGATTGTGATTGTATGATTGTGATTGTATGATTGTGATTGTATGATTGTGATTGTATGATTGTGATTGTATGATTGTGATTGTATGATTGTGATTGTATGATTGAAATCGTATGATTGTGATTGTATGATTGTGATAGTATGATTGTGATTGTATGACTGTGATTGTATGATTGTGATTGTATGACTGTGATTGTATGATTGTGATTGTATGATTGTGATTGTATGATTGTGATTGTATGATTGTGATTGTATGATTGTGATTGTATGATTGAGATCGTATGATTGTGATCGTATGATTGTGATTGTATGATTGTGATTGTATGATTGTGATGGTATGGTTGTGATTGTATGATTGTGATTGTATGATTGTGATCGTATGATTGTGATTGCATGATCGTGATTGTATGATTGTGATTGTATGATTGTGATTCTATGATTGTGATTGTATGATTGTGATTTTGTGATTGTGATTGTATGATTGTGATTGTATGATTGTGATTGTATGATTGTGATTGTATGATTGTGATTGTATGATGGTGATTGTCTGATTGTGATTGTGTGATTGTGATTGTATGATTGTGATTGTATGATTGTGATTGTATGATTGTGATCGTATGATTGTGGTTGTATAATTAAGGTTGAATGATTGTTTTTGTATGATTGTGATTGTATGATTGTGATTGTATGATTGTGATTGTATGATTGTGATTGTATGATTGTGATTGTATGATTGTGATTGTATGATTGTGATCGTGTGATTGTGATTGCATGATCGTGATTGTATGATTGTGATTGTATGATTGTGATTGTGTGATTGTGATTGTATGATTGTGATTGTATTTTTGTGATTGTATGATTGTGATTGTATGATTGTGATTTTATGATTGTGATCGTATGATTGTGATTGTATGATTGTGATCGTATGATTGTGATTGCATGATCGTGATTGTATGATTGTGATTGTATGATTGTGATTCTATGATTGTGATTGTATGATTGTGATTTTGTGATTGTGATTGTATGATTGTGATTGTATGATTGTGATTGTATGATTGTGATTGTATGATTGTGATTGTATGATTCTGATTGTTTGATTGTGATTGTATGATTGTGAATGTATGATTGTGATTGTATGATTGTGATCGTATGTTTGTGGTTGTATAATTAAGGTTGTATGATTGTTTTTGTATGATTGTGATTGTATGATTGTGATTGTATGATTGTGATTGTATGATTGTGATTGTATGATTCTGATTGTTTGATTGTGATTGTATGATTGTGAATGTATGATTGTGATTGTATGATTGTGATCGTATGTTTGTGGTTGTATAATTAAGGTTGTATGATTGTTTTTGTATGATTGTGATTGTATGATTGTGATTGTATGATTGTGATTGTATGATTGTGATTGTATGATTGTGATTGTATGATTGTGATTGTATGATTGAGATCGTATGATTGTGATCGTATGATTGTGATTGTATGATTGTGATTGTATGATTGTGATGGTATGGTTGTGATTGTATGATTGTGATTGTATGATTGTGATCGTATGATTGTGATTGCATGATCGTGATTGTATGATTGTGATTGTATGATAGTAATTGTATGATTGTGATCGTATGGTTGTGATTGTATGATTGTGATTGTACGATTGTGCTTGTATAATTAAGGTTGTATGATTGTTTTTGTATGTATGTGATTGTATGATTGTGATTGTATGATTGTGATTGTATGATTGTGATTGTATGATTGTGATTGTATGATTGAAATCGTATGATTGTGATTGTATGATTGTGATAGTATGATTGTGATTGTATGAAAGTGATTGTATGATTGTGATTGTATGATTGTGATTGTATGATTGTGATTTTGTGATTGTGATTGTATGATTGTGATTGTATGATTGTGATTGTATGATTGTGATAGTATGATTGTGATTGTATGACTGTGATTGTATGACTGTGATTGTATGATTGTGATTGTATGATTGTGATTGTATGATTGTGATTGTATGATTGTGATTGTATGATTGTGATTGTATGATTGTGATTGTATGATTGTGATTGTATGATTGTGATTGTATGATTGTGATTGTATGATTGTGATTGTATGATTGTGATTGTATGATTGTGATTGTATGATTGTGATGGTATGATAGTGATTGTATGGTTCTGATTGTTTGATTGTGATTGTATGATTGTGATTGTCTGATTGTGATTGTGTGATTGTGATTGTATGATTGTGATTGTATGATTGTGATTGTATGATTGTGATCGTATGATTGTGGTTGTATAATTAAGGTTGAATGATTGTTTTTGTATGATTGTGCTTGTATGATTGTGATTGTATGATTGTGATTGTATGATTGTGATTGTATGATTGTGATTGTATGATTGTGATTGTATGATTGTGATTGTATGATTGTGATTGTATGATTGTGATTGTATGATTGTGATTGTATGATTGTGATTGTATGATTGTGATTGTATGATTGTGATTGTATGATTGTGATTGTATGATTGTGATTGTATGATTGTGATTGTATGATTGTGATTGTATGATTGTGATGGTATGATAGTGATTGTATGGTTCTGATTGTTTGATTGTGATTGTATGATTGTGATTGTCTGATTGTGATTGTGTGATTGTGATTGTATGATTGTGATTGTATGATTGTGATTGTATGATTGTGATCGTATGACTGTGGTTGTATGATTGTGATTGTGTGATAGTGATTGTGTGATTGTGATTGTATGATTGTGATTGTATGATTGTGATTGTATGATTGAGATCGTATGATTGTGATTGTATGATTGTGATCGTATGATTGTGATTGTATGATTGTGATCGTGTGATTGTGATTGCATGATCGTGATTGTATGATTGTGATTGTATGATTGTGATTGTGTGATTGTGATTGTATGATTGTGATTGTATGATTGTGATTGTATGATTGTGATCGTATGATTGTGGTTGTATGATTGTGATTGTGTGATAGTGATTGTGTGATTGTGATTGTATGATTGTGATTGTATGATTGTGATTGTATGATTGTGATTGTATGATTGTGATTGTATGATTGTGATTTTGTGATTGTGATTGTAAGATTGTGATTGTATGATTGAGATCGTATGATTGTGATTGTATGATTGTGATTGTATGATTGTGATTGTATGATTGTGATTGTATGATTGAGATCGTATGATTGTGATTGTATGATTGTGATCGTATGATTGTGATTGTATGATTGTGATCGTGTGATTGTGATTGCATGATCGTGATTGTATGATTGTGATTGTATGATTGTGATTGTGTGATTGTGATTGTATGATTGTGATTGTATTTTTGTGATTGTATGATTGTGATTGTATGATTGTGATTTTATGATTGTGATCGTATGATTGTGATTGTATGATTGTGATCGTATGATTGTGATTGCATGATCGTGATTGTATGATTGTGATTGTATGATTGTGATTCTATGATTGTGATTGTATGATTGTGATTTTGTGATTGTGATTGTATGATTGTGATTGTATGATTGTGATTGTATGATTGTTTTTGTATGATTGTGATTGTATGATTGTGATTGTATGATTGTGATTGTATGATTGTGATTGTATGATTGTGATTGTATGATTGTGATTGTATGATTGAGATCGTATGATTGTGATCGTATGATTGTGATTGTATGATTGTGATTGTATGATTGTGATGGTATGGTTGTGATTGTATGATTGTGATTGTATGATTGTGATCGTATGATTGTGTTTGCATGATCGTGATTGTATGATTGTGATTGTATGATAGTAATTGTATGATTGTGATCGTATGGTTGTGATTGTATGATTGTGATTGTACGATTGTGCTTGTATAATTAAGGTTCTATGATTGTTTTTGTATGATTGTGATTGTATGATTGTGATTGTATGATTGTGATTGTATGATTGTGATTGTATGATTGTGATTGTATGATTGAAATCGTATGATTGTGATTGTATGATTGTGATAGTATGATTGTGATTGTATGACTGTGATTGTATGATTGTGATTGTATGATTGTGATTGTATGATTGTGATTGTATGATTGTGATTGTATGATTGTGATTTTGTGATTGTGATTGTATGATTGTGATTGTATGATTGTGATTGTATGATTGTGATAGTATGATTGTGATTGTATGACTGTGATTGTATGACTGTGATTGTATGATTGTGATTGTATGATTGTGATTGTATGATTGTGATTGTATGATTGTGATTGTATGATTGTGATTGTATGATTGTGATTGTATGATTGTGATTGTATGATTGTGATTGTATGATTGTGATTGCATGATTGTGATCGTATGATTGTGGTTGTATAATTAAGGTTGTATGATTGTTTTTGTACGATTGTGATTGTATGATTGTGATTGTAAGATTGTGATTGTATGATTGTGATTGTATGATTGTGATTGTATGATTGTGATTGTATGATTGTGATTTTGTGATTGTGATTGTAAGATTGTGATTGTATGATTGAGATCGTATGATTGTGATTGTATGATTGTGATTGTATGATTGTGATTGTATGATTGTGATTGCATGATTGTGATCGTATGATTGTGGTTGTATAATTAAGGTTGTATGATTGTGATTGTATGATTGTGATTGTATGATTGTGATTGTATGATTGAGATCGTATGATTGTGATTGTATGATTGTGATTGTATGATTGTGATTGTATGATTGTGATTGTATGATTGAGACCGTATGATTGTGATTGTGTGATAATAATTGTATGATTGTGATCGTATGATTGTGATCGTATGATTATGATGGTATGATTGTGATCGTATGATTGTGGTTGTATGATTGTGATTGTGTGATAGTGATGGTGTGATTGTGCTTGTATGATTGTGATTGTATGATTGTGATTGTATGATTGTAATTGTATGACTGTGATTGTATGATTGTGATTGTATGATTGTGATTGTATTATTCTGATTGTTTGATTGTGATTGTATGATTGTGAATGTATGATTGTGATTGTATGATTGTGATTGTATGATTGAGATCGTATGATTGTGATCGTATGATTGTGATTGTATGATTGTGATTGTATGATTGTGACTGTATTATTGTGATTGTATGATTGTGATTCCTTGATTTCGATTGTATGACTGTGATTGTATGATTGTGATTGTGTGATTGTGATTGTATGATTGTGATTGTATTTTTGTGATTGTATGATTGTGATTGTGTGATTGTGATTTTATGATTGTGATCGTATGATTGTGATTCTTTGATTTCGATTGTATGACTGTGATTGTATGATTGTGATTGTATGATTGTGATTGTATGATTGTGATTTTACGATTGTGATCGTATGATTGTGATTGTATGATTGTGATCGTATGATTGTGATTGCATGATTGTGATTGTATGATTGAGATCGTATGATTGTGATCGTATGATTGTGATTGTATGATTGAGATCGTATGATTGTGATCGTATGATTGTGATTGTATGATTGTGATTGTATGATTGTGATTGTATGATTGTGATTGTATGATTGTGATTGTATGATTGTGATTGTATGATTGTGATTGTATGATTGTGATTGTATGATTGTGATTGTATGATTGTGATTGTATGATTGTGATTGTATGATTGTGATTGTGTGATTGTGATTGTGTGATTGTGATTGTATGATTGTGATTGTATGATTGTGATTGTATGATTGTGATTGTATGATTGTGATGGTATGATAGTGATTGTATGGTTCTGATTGTTTGATTGTGATTGTATGATTGTGATTGTCTGATTGTGATTGTGTGATTGTGATTGTATGATTGTGATTGTATGATTGTGATTGTATGATTGTGATCGTATGATTGTGGTTGTATGATTGTGATTGTGTGATAGTGATTGTGTGATTGTGATTGTATGATTGTGATTGTATGATTGTGATTGTATGATTGTGATTGTATGATTGTGATTGTATGATTGTGATTTTGTGATTGTGATTGTAAGATTGTGATTGTATGATTGAGATCGTATGATTGTGATTGTATGATTGTGATTGTATGATTGTGATTGTATGATTGTGATTGTATGATTGAGATCGTATGATTGTGATTGTATGATTGTGATCGTATGATTGTGATTGTATGATTGTGATCGTGTGATTGTGATTGCATGATCGTGATTGTATGATTGTGATTGTATGATTGTGATTGTGTGATTGTGATTGTATGATTGTGATTGTATTTTTGTGATTGTATGATTGTGATTGTATGATTGTGATTTTATGATTGTGATCGTATGATTGTGATTGTATGATTGTGATCGTATGATTGTGATTGCATGATCGTGATTGTATGATTGTGATTGTATGATTGTGATTCTATGATTGTGATTGTATGATTGTGATTTTGTGATTGTGATTGTATGATTGTGATTGTATGATTGTGATTGTATGATTGTGATTGTATGATTGTGATTGTATGATTCTGATTGTTTGATTGTGATTGTATGATTGTGAATGTATGATTGTGATTGTATGATTGTGATCGTATGTTTGTGGTTGTATAATTAAGGTTGTATGATTGTTTTTGTATGATTGTGATTGTATGATTGTGATTGTATGATTGTGATTGTATGATTGTGCTGGTATGATTCTGATTGTTTGATTGTGATTGTATGATTGTGAATGTATGATTGTGATTGTATGATTGTGATCGTATGTTTGTGGTTGTATAATTAAGGTTGTATGATTGTTTTTGTATGATTGTGATTGTATGATTGTGATTGTATGATTGTGATTGTATGATTGTGATTGTATGATTGTGATTGTATGATTGTGATTGTATGATTGAGATCGTATGATTGTGATCGTATGATTGTGATTGTATGATTGTGATTGTATGATTGTGATGGTATGGTTGTGATTGTATGATTGTGATTGTATGATTGTGATCGTATGATTGTGTTTGCATGATCGTGATTGTATGATTGTGATTGTATGATAGTAATTGTATGATTGTGATCGTATGGTTGTGATTGTATGATTGTGATTGTACGATTGTGCTTGTATAATTAAGGTTCTATGATTGTTTTTGTATGATTGTGATTGTATGATTGTGATTGTATGATTGTGATTGTATGATTGTGATTGTATGATTGTGATTGTATGATTGAAATCGTATGATTGTGATTGTATGATTGTGATAGTATGATTGTGATTGTATGACTGTGATTGTATGATTGTGATTGTATGATTGTGATTGTATGATTGTGATTGTATGATTGTGATTGTATGATTGTGATTTTGTGATTGTGATTGTATGATTGTGATTGTATGATTGTGATTGTATGATTGTGATAGTATGATTGTGATTGTATGACTGTGATTGTATGACTGTGATTGTATGATTGTGATTGTATGATTGTGATTGTATGATTGTGATTGTATGATTGTGATTGTATGATTGTGATTGTATGATTGTGATTGTATGATTGTGATTGTATGATTGTGATTGTATGATTGTGATTGCATGATTGTGATCGTATGATTGTGGTTGTATAATTAAGGTTGTATGATTGTTTTTGTACGATTGTGATTGTATGATTGTGATTGTAAGATTGTGATTGTATGATTGTGATTGTATGATTGTGATTGTATGATTGTGATTGTATGATTGTGATTTTGTGATTGTGATTGTAAGATTGTGATTGTATGATTGAGATCGTATGATTGTGATTGTATGATTGTGATTGTATGATTGTGATTGTATGATTGTGATTGCATGATTGTGATCGTATGATTGTGGTTGTATAATTAAGGTTGTATGATTGTGATTGTATGATTGTGATTGTATGATTGTGATTGTATGATTGAGATCGTATGATTGTGATTGTATGATTGTGATTGTATGATTGTGATTGTATGATTGTGATTGTATGATTGAGACCGTATGATTGTGATTGTGTGATAATAATTGTATGATTGTGATCGTATGATTGTGATCGTATGATTATGATGGTATGATTGTGATCGTATGATTGTGGTTGTATGATTGTGATTGTGTGATAGTGATGGTGTGATTGTGCTTGTATGATTGTGATTGTATGATTGTGATTGTATGATTGTAATTGTATGACTGTGATTGTATGATTGTGATTGTATGATTGTGATTGTATTATTCTGATTGTTTGATTGTGATTGTATGATTGTGAATGTATGATTGTGATTGTATGATTGTGATTGTATGATTGAGATCGTATGATTGTGATCGTATGATTGTGATTGTATGATTGTGATTGTATGATTGTGACTGTATTATTGTGATTGTATGATTGTGATTCCTTGATTTCGATTGTATGACTGTGATTGTATGATTGTGATTGTGTGATTGTGATTGTATGATTGTGATTGTATTTTTGTGATTGTATGATTGTGATTGTGTGATTGTGATTTTATGATTGTGATCGTATGATTGTGATTCTTTGATTTCGATTGTATGACTGTGATTGTATGATTGTGATTGTATGATTGTGATTTTACGATTGTGATCGTATGATTGTGATTGTATGATTGTGATCGTATGATTGTGATTGCATGATTGTGATTGTATGATTGTGATTGTATGATAGTAATTGTATGATTGTGATCGTATGATTGTGATTGTATGATTGTGATTGTACGATTGTGCTTGTATAATTAAGGTTGTATGATTGTTTTTGTATGATTGTGATTGTATGATTGTGATTGTATGATTGTGATTGTATGATTGTGATTGTATGATTGTGATTGTATGATTGAAATCGTATGATTGTGATTGTATGATTGTGATAGTATGATTGTGATTGTATGAAAGTGATTGTATGATTGTGATTGTATGATTGTGATTGTATGATTGTGATTGTATGATTGTGATTGTATGATTGTGATTTTGTGATTGTGATTGTATGATTGTGATTGTATGATTGTGATTGTATGATTGTGATAGTATGATTGTGATTGTATGACTGTGATTGTATGACTGTGATTGTATGATTGTGATTGTATGATTGTGATTGTATGATTGTGATTGTATGATTGTGATTGTATGATTGTGATTGTATGATTGTGATTGTATGATTGTGATTGTATGATTGTGATTGTATGATTGTGATTGTATGATTGTGATTGTATGATTGTGATTGTATGATTGTGATTGTATGATTGTGATGGTATGATAGTGATTGTATGGTTCTGATTGTTTGATTGTGATTGTATGATTGTGATTGTCTGATTGTGATTGTGTGATTGTGATTGTATGATTGTGATTGTATGATTGTGATTGTATGATTGTGATCGTATGATTGTGGTTGTATAATTAAGGTTGAATGATTGTTTTTGTATGATTGTGCTTGTATGATTGTGATTGTATGATTGTGATTGTATGATTGTGATTGTATGATTGTGATTGTATGATTGTGATTGTATGATTGTGATTGTATGATTGTGATTGTATGATTGTGATTGTATGATTGTGATTGTATGATTGTGATTGTATGATTGTGATTGTATGATTGTGATTGTATGATTGTGATTGTATGATTGTGATTGTATGATTGTGATTGTATGATTGTGATTGTATGATTGTGATTGCATGATTGTGATCGTATGATTGTGGTTGTATAATTAAGGTTGTATGATTGTTTTTGTACGATTGTGATTGTATGATTGTGATTGTAAGATTGTGATTGTATGATTGTGATTGTATGATTGTGATTGTATGATTGTGATTGTATGATTGTGATTTTGTGATTGTGATTGTAAGATTGTGATTGTATGATTGAGATCGTATGATTGTGATTGTATGATTGTGATTGTATGATTGTGATTGTATGATTGTGATTGCATGATTGTGATCGTATGATTGTGGTTGTATAATTAAGGTTGTATGATTGTGATTGTATGATTGTGATTGTATCATTGTGATTGTATGATTGAGATCGTATGATTGTGATTGTATGATTGTGATTGTATGATTGTGATTGTATGATTGTGATTGTATGATTGAGACCGTATGATTGTGATTGTGTGATAATAATTGTATGATTGTGATCGTATGATTGTGATCGTATGATTATGATGGTATGATTGTGATCGTATGATTGTGGTTGTATGATTGTGATTGTGTGATAGTGATGGTGTGATTGTGCTTGTATGATTGTGATTGTATGATTGTGATTGTATGATTGTGATTGTATGATTGTAATTGTATGACTGTGATTGTATGATTGTGATTGTATGATTGTGATTGTATTATTCTGATTGTTTGATTGTGATTGTATGATTGTGAATGTATGATTGTGATTGTATGATTGTGATTGTATGATTGAGATCGTATGATTGTGATCGTATGATTGTGATTGTATGATTGTGATTGTATGATTGTGACTGTATTATTGTGATTGTATGATTGTGATTCCTTGATTTCGATTGTATGACTGTGATTGTATGATTGTGATTGTGTGATTGTGATTGTATGATTGTGATTGTATTTTTGTGATTGTATGATTGTGATTGTGTGATTGTGATTTTATGATTGTGATCGTATGATTGTGATTCTTTGATTTCGATTGTATGACTGTGATTGTATGATTGTGATTGTATGATTGTGATTTTACGATTGTGATCGTATGATTGTGATTGTATGATTGTGATCGTATGATTGTGATTGCATGATTGTGATTGTATGATTGTGATTGTATGATAGTAATTGTATGATTGTGATCGTATGATTGTGATTGTATGATTGTGATTGTATGATTGTGCTTGTATAATAAAGGTTGTATGATTGTTTTTGTATGATTCTGATTGTATGATTGTGATTGTATGATTGTGACTGTATTATTGTGATTGTATGATTGTGATTCCTTGATTTCGATTGTATGACTGTGATTGTATGATTGTGATTGTATGATTGTGATTTTACGATTGTGATCGTATGATTGTGATTGTATGATTGTGATCGTATGATTGTGATTGTATGATTGTGATTGTATGATTGTGATTGTATGATTGTGATTGTATGATTGTGATTGTATGATTGTGATGGTATGATAGTGATTGTATGGTTCTGATTGTTTGATTGTGATTGTATGATTGTGATTGTCTGATTGTGATTGTGTGATTGTGATTGTATGATTGTGATTGTATGATAGTGATTGTATGATTGTGATCGTATGATTGTGGTTGTATAATTAAGGTTGAATGATTGTTTTTGTATGATTGTGATTGTATGATTGTGATTGTATGATTGTGATTGTATGATTGTGATTGTATGATTGTGATTGTATGATTGTGATTGTATGATTGTGATTGTATGATTGTGATTGTATGATTGTGATTGTATGATTGTGATTGTATGATTGTGATTGTATGATTGTGATTGTATGATTGTGATTGTATGATTGTGATTGTATGATTGTGATTGTATGATTGTGATTGTATGATTGTGATTGTATGATTGTGATTGTATGATTGTGACTGTATGATTGTGATGGTATGATAGTGATTGTATGGTTCTGATTGTTTGATTGTGATTGTATGATTGTGATTGTCTGATTGTGATTGTGTGATTGCGATTGTATGATTGTGATTGTATGATTGTGATTGTATGATTGTGATCGTATGATTGTGGTTGTATGATTGTGATTGTGTGATAGTGATTGTGTGGTTGTGATTGTATGATTGTGATTGTATGATTGTGATTATATGATTGTGATCGTATGATTGTGGTTGTATGATTGTGATTGTGTGATAGTGATTGTGAGATTGTGATTGTATGATTGTGATTGTATGATTGTGATTGTATGATTGTGATTGTATGATTGTGATTGTATGATTGTGATTTTGGGATTGTGATTGTAAGATTGTGATTGTATGATTGAGATCGTATGATTGTGATTGTATGATTGTGATTGTATGATTGTGATTGTATGATTGTGATTGTATGATTGTGATTGTATGATTGAGATCGTATGATTGTGATTGTATGATTGTGATTGTATGATTGTGATTGTATGATTGTGATTGTATGATTGTGATTGTATGATTGAGACCGTATGATTGTGATTGTGTGATAATAATTGTATGATTGTGATCGTATGATTGTGATCGTATGATTGATGTTGTATGATTGTGATTGTGTGATAGTGATTGTGTGATTGTGATTGTATGACTGTGATTGTATGATTGTGATTGTATGATTGTGATTGTATGATTGTAATTGTATGACTGTGATTGTATGATTGTGATTGTATGATTGTGATTGTATGATTGTGATTGTATGATTGAAATCGTATGATTGTGATTGTATGATTGTGATTGTATGATTGTGATTGTATGACTGTGATTGTATGATTGTGATTGTATGATTGTGATTGTATGATTGTGATTGTATGATTGTGATTGTATGATTGTGATTTTGTGATTGTGATTGTATGATTGTGATTGTATGATTGTGATTGTATGATTGTGATAGTATGATTGTGATTGTATGACTGTGATTGTATGACTGTGATTGTATGATTGTGATTGTATGATTGTGATTGTATGATTGTGATTGTATGATTGTGATTGTATGATTGTGATTTTATGATTGTGATCGTATGATTGTGATTGTATGATTGTGATTGTATGATTGTGATGGTATGATAATGATTGTATGGTTCTGATTGTTTGATTGTGATTGTATGATTGTGATTGTCTGATTGTGATTGTGTGATTGTGATTGTATGATTGTGATTGTATGATTGTGATTGTATGATTGTGATCGTATGATTGTGGTTGTATGATTGTGATTGTGTGATAGTGATTGTGTGATTGTGATTGTATGATTGTGATTGTATGATTGTGATTGTATGATTGTGATTGTATGATTGTGATTGTATGATTGTGATTTTGTGATTGTGATTGTAAGATTGTGATTGTATGATTGAGATCGTATGATTGTGATTGTATGATTGTGATTGTATGATTGTGATTGTATGATTGTGATTGTATGATTGTGATTGTATGATTGAGATCGTATGATTGTGATTGTATGATTGTGATTGTATGATTGTGATTGTATGATTGTGATTGTATGATTGTGATTGTATGATTGAGACCGTATGATTGTGATTGTGTGATAATAATTGTATGATTGTGATCGTATGATTGTGATCGTATGATTGATGTTGTATGATTGTGATTGTGTGATAGTGATTGTGTGATTGTGATTGTATGACTGTGATTGTATGATTGTGATTGTATGATTGTGATTGTATGATTGTAATTGTATGACTGTGATTGTATGACTGTGATTGTATGATTGTGATTGTATGATTGTGATTGTATGATTGTGATTGTATGATTGAAATCGTATGATTGTGATTGTATGATTGTGATTGTATGATTGTGATTGTATGACTGTGATTGTATGATTGTGATTGTATGATTGTGATTGTATGATTGTGATTGTATGATTGTGATTGTATGATTGTGATTGTATGATTGTGATTTTGTGATTGTGATTGTATGATTGTGATTGTATGATTGTGATTGTATGATTGTGATAGTATGATTGTGATTGTATGACTGTGATTGTATGACTGTGATTGTATGATTGTGATTGTATGATTGTGATTGTATGATTGTGATTGTATGATTGTGATTGTATGATTGTGATTGTATGATTGTGATTGTATGATTGTGATTGTATGATTGTGATTGTATGATTGTGATTGTATGATTGTGATTGTATGATTGTGATTGTATGATTGTGATTGTATGATTGTGATTGTATGATTGTGATTGTATGATTGTGATGGTATGATAGTGATTGTATGGTTCTGATTGTTTGATTGTGATTGTATGATTGTGATTGTCTGATTGTGATTGTGTGATTGTGATTGTATGATTGTGATTGTATGATAGTGATTGTATGATTGTGATCGTATGATTGTGGTTGTATAATTAAGGTTGAATGATTGTTTTTGTATGATTGTGATTGTATGATTGTGATTGTATGATTGTGATTGTATGATTGTGATTGTATGATTGTGATTGTATGATTGTGATTGTATGATTGTGATTGTATGATTGTGATTGTATGATTGTGATTGTATGATTGTGATTGTATGATTGTGATTGTATGATTGTGATTGTATGATTGTGATTGTATGATTGTGATTGTATGATTGTGATTGTATGATTGTGATTGTATGATTGTGATTGTATGATTGTGACTGTATGATTGTGATGGTATGATAGTGATTGTATGGTTCTGATTGTTTGATTGTGATTGTATGATTGTGATTGTCTGATTGTGATTGTGTGATTGCGATTGTATGATTGTGATTGTATGATTGTGATTGTATGATTGTGATCGTATGATTGTGGTTGTATGATTGTGATTGTGTGATAGTGATTGTGTGATTGTGATTGTATGATTGTGATTGTATGATTGTGATTATATGATTGTGATCGTATGATTGTGGTTGTATGATTGTGATTGTGTGATAGTGATTGTGTGATTGTGATTGTATGATTGTGATTGTATGATTGTGATTGTATGATTGTGATTGTATGATTGTGATTGTATGATTGTGATTTTGTGATTGTGATTGTAAGATTGTGATTGTATGATTGAGATCGTATGATTGTGATTGTATGATTGTGATTGTATGATTGTGATTGTATGATTGTGATTGTATGATTGAGATCGTATGATTGTGATTGTATGATTGTGATTGTATGATTGTGATTGTATGATTGTGATTGTATGATTGTGATTGTATGATTGAGACCGTATGATTGTGATTGTGTGATAATAATTGTATGATTGTGATCGTATGATTGTGATCGTATGATTGATGTTGTATGATTGTGATTGTGTGATAGTGATTGTGTGATTGTGATTGTATGACTGTGATTGTATGATTGTGATTGTATGATTGTGATTGTATGATTGTAATTGTATGACTGTGATTGTATGATTGTGATTGTATGATTGTGATTGTATGATTGTGACTGTATGATTGAAATCGTATGATTGTGATTGTATGATTCTGATTGTATGATTGTGATTGTATGACTGTGATTGTATGATTGTGATTGTATGATTGTGATTGTATGACTGTGATTGTATGACTGTGATTGTATGATTGTGATTGTATGATTGTGATTGTATGATTGTGATTGTATGATTGTGATTGTATGATTGTGATTGTATGATTGTGATTGTATGATTGTGATTGTATGATTGTGATTGTATGATTGTGATTGTATGATTGTGATTGTATGATTGTGATTGTATGATTGTGATTGTATGATTGTGATTGTATGATTGTGATTGTATGATTGTGATTGTATGATTGTGATTGTATGATTGTGATTGTATGATTGTGATTGTATGATTGTGATTGTATGATTGTGATTGTATGATTGTGATTGTATGATTGTGATTGTATGATTGTGATTGTATGATTGTGATTGTATGATTGTGATGGTATGATAGTGATTGTATGGTTCTGATTGTTTGATTGTGATTGTATGATTGTGATTGTCTGATTGTGATTGTGTGATTGTGATTGTATGATTGTGATTGTATGATTGTGATTGTATGATTGTGATCGTATGATTGTGGTTGTATGATTGTGATTGTGCGATAGTGATTGTGTGATTGTGATTGTATGATTGTGATTGTATGATTGTGATTGTATGATTGTGATTGTATGATTGTGATTGTATGATTGTGATTTTGTGATTGTGATTGTAAGATTGTGATTGTATGATTGAGATCGTATGATTGTGATTGTATGATTGTGATTGTATGATTGTGATTGTATGATTGTGATTGTATGATTGAGATCGTATGATTGTGATTGTATGATTGTGATTGTATGATTGTGATTGTATGATTGTGATTGTATGATTGAGACCGTATGATTGTGATTGTGTGATAATAATTGTATGATTGTGATCGTATGATTGTGATCGTATGATTGATGTTGTATGATTGTGATTGTGTGATAGTGATTGTGTGATTGTGATTGTATGATTGTGATTGTATGATTGTGATTGTATGATTGTGATTGTATGATTGTGATTGTATGATTGTAATTGTATGACTGTGATTGTATGATTGTGATTGTATGATTGTGATTGTATTATTCTGATTGTTTGATTGTGATTGTATGATTGTGAATGTATGATTGTGATTGTATGATTGTGATTGTATGATTGAGATCGTATGATTGTGATCGTATGATTGTGATTGTATGATTGTGATTGTATGATTGTGACTGTATTATTGTGATTGTATGATTGTGACTCCTTGATTTCGATTGTATGACTGTGATTGTATGATTGTGATTGTGTGATTGTGATTGTATGATTGTGATTGTATTTTTGTGATTGTATGATTGTGATTGTATGATTGCGATTTTATGATTGTGATCGTATGATTGTGATTGTATGATTGTGATCGTGTGATTGTGATTGCATGATCGTGATTGCATGATTGTGATTGTATGATTGTGATTGTGTGATTGTGATTGTATGATTGTGATTGTATTTTTGTGATTGTATGATTGTGATTGTATGATTGTGATTTTATGATTGTGATCGTATGATTGTGATTGTATGATTGTGATCGTATGATTGTGATTGCATGATCGTGATTGTATGATTGTGATTGTATGATTGTGATTCTATGATTGTGATTGTATGATTGTGATTTTGTGATTGTGATTGTATGATTGTGATTGTATGATTGTGATTGTATGATTGTGATTGTATGATTGTGATTGTATGATTCTGATTGTTTGATTGTGATTGTATGATTGTGAATGTATGATTGTGATTGTATGATTGTGATCGTATGTTTGTGGTTGTATAATTAAGGTTGTATGATTGTTTTTGTATGATTGTGATTGTATGATTGTGATTGTATGATTGTGATTGTATGATTCTGATTGTTTGATTGTGATTGTATGATTGTGAATGTATGATTGTGATTGTATGATTGTGATCGTATGTTTGTGGTTGTATAATTAAGGTTGTATGATTGTTTTTGTATGATTGTTTTTGTATGATTGTGATTGTATGATTGTGATTGTATGATTGTGATTGTATGATTGTGATTGTATGATTGTGATTGTATGATTGAAATCGTATGATTGTGATTGTATGATTGTGATAGTATGATTGTGATTGTATGACTGTGATTGTATGATTGTGATTGTATGATTGTGATTGTCTGATTGTGATTGTGTGATTGTGATTGTATGATTGTGATTGTATGATTGTGATTGTATGATTGTGATCGTATGATTGTGGTTGTATAATTAAGGTTGAATGATTGTTTTTGTATGATTGTGATTGTATGATTGTGATTGTATGATTGTGATTGTATGATTGTGATTGTATGATTGTGATTGTATGATTGTGATTGTATGATTGTGATTGTATGATTGTGATCGTGTGATTGTGATTGCATGATCGTGATTGTATGATTGTGATTGTATGATTGTGATTGTGTGATTGTGATTGTATGATTGTGATTGTATTTTTGTGATTGTATGATTGTGATTGTATGATTGTGATTTTATGATTGTGATCGTATGATTGTGATTGTATGATTGTGATCGTATGATTGTGATTGCATGATCGTGATTGTATGATTGTGATTGTATGATTGTGATTCTATGATTGTGATTGTATGATTGTGATTTTGTGATTGTGATTGTATGATTGTGATTGTATGATTGTGATTGTATGATTGTGATTGTATGATTGTGATTGTATGATTCTGATTGTTTGATTGTGATTGTATGATTGTGAATGTATGATTGTGATTGTATGATTGTGATCGTATGTTTGTGGTTGTATAATTAAGGTTGTATGATTGTTTTTGTATGATTGTGATTGTATGATTGTGATTGTATGATTGTGATTGTATGATTGTGATTGTATGATTCTGATTGTTTGATTGTGATTGTATGATTGTGAATGTATGATTGTGATTGTATGATTGTGATCGTATGTTTGTGGTTGTATAATTAAGGTTGTATGATTGTTTTTGTATGATTGTGATTGTATGATTGTGATTGTATGATTGTGATTGTATGATTGTGATTGTATGATTGTGATTGTATGATTGTGATTGTATGATTGTGATTGTATGATTGAGATCGTATGATTGTGATCGTATGATTGTGATTGTATGATTGTGATTGTATGATTGTGATGGTATGGTTGTGATTGTATGATTGTGATTGTATGATTGTGATCGTATGATTGTGATTGCATGATCGTGATTGTATGATTGTGATTGTATGATAGTAATTGTATGATTGTGATCGTATGGTTGTGATTGTATGATTGTGATTGTACGATTGTGCTTGTATAATTAAGGTTGTATGATTGTTTTTGTATGATTGTGATTGTATGATTGTGATTGTATGATTGTGATTGTATGATTGTGATTGTATGATTGTGATTGTATGATTGAAATCGTATGATTGTGATTGTATGATTGTGATAGTATGATTGTGATTGTATGAAAGTGATTGTATGATTGTGATTGTATGATTGTGATTGTATGATTGTGATTGTATGATTGTGATTGTATGATTGTGATTTTGTGATTGTGATTGTATGATTGTGATTGTATGATTGTGATTGTATGATTGTGATAGTATGATTGTGATTGTATGACTGTGATTGTATGACTGTGATTGTATGATTGTAATTGTATGATTGTGATTGTATGATTGTGATTGTATGATTGTGATTGTATGATTGTGATTGTATGATTGTGATTGTATGATTGTGATTGTATGATTGTGATTGTATGATTGTGATTGTATGATTGTGATTGTATGATTGTGATTGTATGATTGTGATGGTATGATAGTGATTGTATGGTTCTGATTGTTTGATTGTGATTGTATGATTGTGATTGTCTGATTGTGATTGTGTGATTGTGATTGTATGATTGTGATTGTATGATTGTGATTGTATGATTGTGATCGTATGATTGTGGTTGTATAATTAAGGTTGAATGATTGTTTTTGTATGATTGTGATTGTATGATTGTGATTGTATGATTGTGATTGTATGATTGTGATTGTATGATTGTGATTGTATGATTGTGATTGTATGATTGTGATTGTATGATTGTGATTGTATGATTGTGATTGTATGATTGTGATTGTATGATTGTGATTGTATGATTGTGATTGTATGATTGTGATTGTATGATTGTGATTGTATGATTGTGATTGTATGATTGTGATTGTATGATTGTGATTGTATGATTGTGATGGTATGATAGTGATTGTATGGTTCTGATTGTTTGATTGTGATTGTATGATTGTGATTGTCTGATTGTGATTGTGTGATTGTGATTGTATGATTGTGATTGTATGATTGTGATTGTATGATTGTGATCGTATGATTGTGGTTGTATGATTGTGATTGTGTGATAGTGATTGTGTGATTGTGATTGTATGATTGTGATTGTATGATTGTGATTGTATGTTTGTGATTGTATGATTGTGATTGTATGATTGTGATTTTGTGATTGTGATTGTAAGATTGTGATTGTATGATTGAGATCGTATGATTGTGATTGTATGATTGTGATTGTATGATTGTGATTGTATGATTGTGATTGTATGATTGTGATTGTATGATTGTGATTGTATGATTGTGATTGTATGATTGTGATTGTGTGATTGTGATTGTATGATTGTGATTGTATGATTGTGATTGTATGATTGTGATTGTATGATTGTGATGGTATGATAGTGATTGTATGGTTCTGATTGTTTGATTGTGATTGTATGATTGTGATTGTCTGATTGTGATTGTGTGATTGTGATTGTATGATTGTGATTGTATGATTGTGATTGTATGATTGTGATTTTGTGATTGTGATTGTATGATTGTGATTGTATGATTGTGATTGTATGATTGTGATAGTATGATTGTGATTGTATGACTGTGATTGTATGACTGTGATTGTATGATTGTAATTGTATGATTGTGATTGTATGATTGTGATTGTATGATTGTGATTGTATGATTGTGATTGTATGATTGTGATTGTATGATTGTGATTGTATGATTGTGATTGTATGATTGTGATTGTATGATTGTGATTGTATGATTGTGATTGTATGATTGTGATGGTATGATAGTGATTGTATGGTTCTGATTGTTTGATTGTGATTGTATGATTGTGATTGTCTGATTGTGATTGTGTGATTGTGATTGTATGATTGTGATTGTATGATTGTGATTGTATGATTGTGATCGTATGATTGTGGTTGTATAATTAAGGTTGAATGATTGTTTTTGTATGATTGTGATTGTATGATTGTGATTGTATGATTGTGATTGTATGATTGTGATTGTATGATTGTGATTGTATGATTGTGATTGTATGATTGTGATTGTATGATTGTGATTGTATGATTGTGATTGTATGATTGTGATTGTATGATTGTGATTGTATGATTGTGATTGTATGATTGTGATTGTATGATTGTGATTGTATGATTGTGATTGTATGATTGTGATTGTATGATTGTGATGGTATGATAGTGATTGTATGGTTCTGATTGTTTGATTGTGATTGTATGATTGTGATTGTCTGATTGTGATTGTGTGATTGTGATTGTATGATTGTGATTGTATGATTGTGATTGTATGATTGTGATCGTATGATTGTGGTTGTATGATTGTGATTGTGTGATAGTGATTGTGTGATTGTGATTGTATGATTGTGATTGTATGATTGTGATTGTATGTTTGTGATTGTATGATTGTGATTGTATGATTGTGATTTTGTGATTGTGATTGTAAGATTGTGATTGTATGATTGAGATCGTATGATTGTGATTGTATGATTGTGATTGTATGATTGTGATTGTATGATTGTGATTGTATGATTGTGATTGTATGATTGTGATTGTATGATTGTGATTGTATGATTGTGATTGTGTGATTGTGATTGTATGATTGTGATTGTATGATTGTGATTGTATGATTGTGATTGTATGATTGTGATGGTATGATAGTGATTGTATGGTTCTGATTGTTTGATTGTGATTGTATGATTGTGATTGTCTGATTGTGATTGTGTGATTGTGATTGTATGATTGTGATTGTATGATTGTGATTGTATGATTGTGATCGTATGATTGTGGTTATATGATTGTGATTGTTTGATAGTGATTGTGTGATTGTGATTGTATGATTGTGATTGTATGATTGTGATTGTATGATTGTGATTGTATGATTGTGATTGTATGATTGTGAGTGTATGATTGAGATCGTATGATTGTGATTGTATGATTGTGATCGTATGATTGTGATTGTATGACTGTGATCGTGTGATTGTGATTGCATGATCGTGATTGTATGATTGTGATTGTATGATTGTGATTGTGTGATTGTGATTGTATGATTGTGATTGTATTTTTGTGATTGTATGATTGTGATTGTATGATTGTGATTTTATGATTGTGATCGTATGATTGTGATTGTATGATTGTGATCGTATGATTGTGATTGCATGATCGTGATTGTATGATTGTGATTGTATGATTGTGATTCTATGATTGTGATTGTATGATTGTGATTTTGTGATTGTGATTGTATGATTGTGATTGTATGATTGTGATTGTATGATTGTGATTGTATGATTGTGATTGTATGATTCTGATTGTTTGATTGTGATTGTATGATTGTGAATGTATGATTGTGATTGTATGATTGTGATCGTATGTTTGTGGTTGTATAATTAAGGTTGTATGATTGTTTTTGTATGATTGTGATTGTATGATTGTGATTGTATGATTGTGATTGTATGATTGTGATTGTATGATTCTGATTGTTTGATTGTGATTGTATGATTGTGAATGTATGATTGTGATTGTATGATTGTGATCGTATGTTTGTGGTTGTATAATTAAGGTTGTATGATTGTTTTTGTATGATTGTGATTGTATGATTGTGATTGTATGATTGTGATTGTATGATTGTGATTGTATGATTGTGATTGTATGATTGTGATTGTATGATTGTGATTGTATGATTGTGATTGTATGATTGTGATTGTATGATTGAGATCGTATGATTGTGATCGTATGATTGTGATTGTATGATTGTGATTGTATGATTGTGATGGTATGGTTGTGATTATATGATTGTGATTGTATGATTGTGATCGTATGATTGTGTTTGCATGATCGTGATTGTATGATTGTGATTGTATGATAGTAATTGTATGATTGTGATCGTATGGTTGTGATTGTATGATTGTGATTGTACGATTGTGCTTGTATAATTAAGGTTGTATGATTGTTTTTGTATGATTGTGATTGTATGATTGTGATTGTATGATTGTGATTGTATGATTGTGATTGTATGATTGTGATTGTATGATTGAAATCGTATGATTGTGATTGTATGATTGTGATAGTATGATTGTGATTGTATGACTGTGATTGTATGATTGTGATTGTATGATTGTGATTGTATGATTGTGATTGTATGATTGTGATTGTATGATTGTGATTTTGTGATTGTGATTGTATGATTGTGATTGTATGATTGTGATTGTATGATTGTGATAGTATGATTGTGATTGTATGACTGTGATTGTATGACTGTGATTGTATGATTGTGATTGTATGATTGTGATTGTATGATTGTGATTGTATGATTGTGATTGTATGATTGTGATTGTATGATTGTGATTGTATGATTGTGATTGTATGATTGTGATTGTATGATTGTGATTGCATGATTGTGATCGTATGATTGTGGTTGTATAATTAAGGTTGTATGATTGTTTTTGTACGATTGTGATTGTATGATTGTGATTGTAAGATTGTGATTGTATGATTGTGATTGTATGATTGTGATTGTATGATTGTGATTGTATGATTGTGATTTTGTGATTGTGATTGTAAGATTGTGATTGTATGATTGAGATCGTATGATTGTGATTGTATGATTGTGATTGTATGATTGTGATTGTATGATTGTGATTGCATGATTGTGATCGTATGATTGTGGTTGTATAATTAAGGTTGTATGATTGTGATTGTATGATTGTGATTGTATGATTGTGATTGTATGATTGAGATCGTATGATTGTGATTGTATGATTGTGATTGTATGATTGTGATTGTATGATTGTGATTGTATGATTGAGACCGTATGATTGTGATTGTGTGATAATAATTGTATGATTGTGATCGTATGATTGTGATCGTATGATTATGATGGTATGATTGTGATCGTATGATTGTGGTTGTATGATTGTGATTGTGTGATAGTGATGGTGTGATTGTGCTTGTATGATTGTGATTGTATGATTGTGATTGTATGATTGTGATTGTATGATTGTAATTGTATGACTGTGATTGTATGATTGTGATTGTATGATTGTGATTGTATTATTCTGATTGTTTGATTGTGATTGTATGATTGTGAATGTATGATTGTGATTGTATGATTGTGATTGTATGATTGAGATCGTATGATTGTGATCGTATGATTGTGATTGTATGATTGTGATTGTATGATTGTGACTGTATTATTGTGATTGTATGATTGTGATTCCTTGATTTCGATTGTATGACTGTGATTGTATGATTGTGATTGTGTGATTGTGATTGTATGATTGTGATTGTATTTTTGTGATTGTATGATTGTGATTGTGTGATTGTGATTTTATGATTGTGATCGTATGATTGTGATTCTTTGATTTCGATTGTATGACTGTGATTGTATGATTGTGATTGTATGATTGTGATTTTACGATTGTGATCGTATGATTGTGATTGTATGATTGTGATCGTGTGATTGTGATTGCATGATTGTGATTGTATGATTGTGATTGTATGATAGTAATTGTATGATTGTGATAGTATGATTGTGATTGTATGATTGTGATTGTATGATTGTGCTTGTATAATAAAGGTTGTATGATTGTTTTTGTATGATTCTGATTGTATGATTGTGATTGTATGATTGTGATTGTATGATTGTAATTGTATGACTGTGATTGTATGATTGTGATTGTATGATTGTGATTGTATGATTGTGATTGTATGATTGAAATCGTATGATTGTGATTGTATGATTGTGATTGTATGATTGTGATTGTATGACTGTGATTGTATGATTGTGATTGTATGATTGTGATTGTATGATTGTGATTGTATGATTGTGATTGTATGATTGTGATTTTGTGATTGTGATTGTATGATTGTGATTGTATGATTGTGATTGTATGATTGTGATAGTATGATTGTGATTGTATGACTGTGATTGTATGACTGTGATTGTATGATTGTGATTGTATGATTGTGATTGTATGATTGTGATTGTATGATTGTGATTGTATGATTGTGATTGTATGATTGTGATTGTATGATTGTGATTGTATGATTGTGATTGTATGATTGTGATTGTATGATTGTGATTGTATGATTGTGATTGTATGATTGTGATTGTATGATTGTGATTGTATGATTGTGATTGTATGATTGTGATGGTATGATAGTGATTGTATGGTTCTGATTGTTTGATTGTGATTGTATGATTGTGATTGTCTGATTGTGATTGTGTGATTGTGATTGTATGATTGTGATTGTATGATAGTGATTGTATGATTGTGATCGTATGATTGTGGTTGTATAATTAAGGTTGAATGATTGTTTTTGTATGATTGTGATTGTATGATTGTGATTGTATGATTGTGATTGTATGATTGTGATTGTATGATTGTGATTGTATGATTGTGATTGTATGATTGTGATTGTATGATTGTGATTGTATGATTGTGATTGTATGATTGTGATTGTATGATTGTGATTGTATGATTGTGATTGTATGATTGTGATTGTATGATTGTGATTGTATGATTGTGATTGTATGATTGTGATTGTATGATTGTGATTGTATGATTGTGATTGTATGATTGTGATGGTATGATAGTGATTGTATGGTTCTGATTGTTTGATTGTGATTGTATGATTGTGATTGTCTGATTGTGATTGTGTGATTGTGATTGTATGATTGTGATTGTATGATTGTGATTGTATGATTGTGATCGTATGATTGTGGTTGTATGATTGTGATTGTGTGATAGTGATTGTGTGATTGTGATTGTATGATTGTGATTGTATGATTGTGATTGTATGATTGTGATTGTATGATTGTGATTGTATGATTGAGATCGTATGATTGTGATTGTATGATTGTGATTGTATGATTGTGATTGTATGACTGTGGTTGTATGGTTGTGATTGTATGATTATGATGGTATGATTGTGATCGTATGATTGTGGTTGTATGATTGTGATTGTGTGATAGTGATGGTGTGATTGTGCTTGTATGATTGTGATTGTATGATTGTGAATGTATGATTGTGATTGTATGATTGTGATTGTATGATTGTAATTGTATGACTGTGATTGTATGATTGTGATTGTATGATTGTGATTGTATTATTCTGATTGTTTGATTGTGATTGTATGATTGTGAATGTATGATTGTGATTGTATGATTGTGATTGTATGATTGAGATCGTATGATTGTGATCGTATGATTGTGATTGTATGATTGTGATTGTATGATTGTGACTGTATTATTGTGATTGTATGATTGTGACTCCTTGATTTCGATTGTATGACTGTGATTGTATGATTGTGATTGTGTGATTGTGATTGTATGATTGTGATTGTATTTTTGTGATTGTATGATTGTGATTGTATGATTGCGATTTTATGATTGTGATCGTATGATTGTGATTGTATGATTGTGATCGTGTGATTGTGATTGCATGATCGTGATTGCATGATTGTGATTGTATGATTGTGATTGTGTGATTGTGATTGTATGATTGTGATTGTATTTTTGTGATTGTATGATTGTGATTGTATGATTGTGATTTTATGATTGTGATCGTATGATTGTGATTGTATGATTGTGATCGTATGATTGTGATTGCATGATCGTGATTGTATGATTGTGATTGTATGATTGTGATTATATGATTGTGATTGTATGATTGTGATTTTGTGATTGTGATTGTATGATTGTGATTGTATGATTGTGATTGTATGATTGTGATTGTATGATTGTGATTGTATGATTCTGATTGTATGATTGTGATTGTATGATTGTGATTGTATGATTGTGATCGTATGATTGTGGTTGTATAATTAAGGTTGTATGATTGTTTTTGTATGATTGTGATTGTATGATTGTGATTGTATGATTCTGATTGTTTGATTGTGATTGTATGATTGTGAATGTATGATTGTGATTGTATGATTGTGATCGTATGTTTGTGGTTGTATAATTAAGGTTGTATGATTGTTTTTGTATGATTGTGATTGTATGATTGTGATTGTATGATTGTGATTGTATAATTGTGATTGTATGATTGTGATTGTATGATTGTGATTGTATGATTGAGATCGTATGATTGTGATCGTATGATTGTGATTGTATGATTGTGATTGTATGATTGTGATGGTATGGTTGTGATTGTATGATTGTGATTGTATGATTGTGATCGTATGATTGTGATTGCATGATCGTGATTGTATGATTGTGATTGTATGATAGTAATTGTATGATTGTGATCGTATGGTTGTGATTGTATGATTGTGATTGTACGATTGTGCTTGTATAATTAAGGTTGTATGATTGTTTTTGTATGATTGTGATTGTATGATTGTGATTGTATGATTGTGATTGTATGATTGTGATTGTATGATTGTGATTGTATGATTGTGATTGTATGATTGAAATCGTATGATTGTGATTGTATGATTGTGATAGTATGATTGTGATTGTATGACTGTGATTGTATGATTGTGATTGTATGCTTGTGATTGTATGATTGTGATTGTATGATTGTGATTGTATGATTGTGATTTTGTGATTGTGATTGTATGATTGTGATTGTATGATTGTGATTGTATGATTGTGATAGTATGATTGTGATTGTATGACTGTGATTGTATGACTGTGATTGTATGATTGTGATTGTATGATTGTGATTGTATGATTGTGATTGTATGATTGTGATTGTATGATTGTGATTGTATGATTGTGATTGTATGATTGTGATTGTATGATTGTGATTGTATGATTGTGATTGTATGATTGTGATTGTATGATTGTGATGGTATGATAGTGATTGTATGGTTCTGATTGTTTGATTGTGATTGTATGATTGTGATTGTCTGATTGTGATTGTGTGATTGTGATTGTATGATTGTGATTGTATGATTGTGATTGTATGATTGTGATCGTATGATTGTGGTTGTATAATTAAGGTTGAATGATTGTTTTTGTATGATTGTGATTGTATGATTGTGATTGTATGATTGTGATTGTATGATTGTGATTGTATGATTGTGATTGTATGATTGTGATTGTATGATTGTGATCGTGTGATTGTGATTGCATGATCGTGATTGTATGATTGTGATTGTATGATTGTGATTGTGTGATTGTGATTGTATGATTGTGATTGTATTTTTGTGATTGTATGATTGTGATTGTATGATTGTGATTTTATGATTGTGATCGTATGATTGTGATTGTATGATTGTGATCGTATGATTGTGATTGCATGATCGTGATTGTATGATTGTGATTGTATGATTGTGATTCTATGATTGTGATTGTATGATTGTGATTTTGTGATTGTGATTGTATGATTGTGATTGTATGATTGTGATTGTATGATTGTGATTGTATGATTGTGATTGTATGATTCTGATTGTTTGATTGTGATTGTATGATTGTGAATGTATGATTGTGATTGTATGATTGTGATCGTATGTTTGTGGTTGTATAATTAAGGTTGTATGATTGTTTTTGTATGATTGTGATTGTATGATTGTGATTGTATGATTGTGATTGTATGATTGTGATTGTATGATTCTGATTGTTTGATTGTGATTGTATGATTGTGAATGTATGATTGTGATTGTATGATTGTGATCGTATGTTTGTGGTTGTATAATTAAGGTTGTATGATTGTTTTTGTATGATTGTGATTGTATGATTGTGATTGTCTGATTGTGATTGTGTGATTGTGATTGTATGATTGTGATTGTATGATTGTGATTGTATGATTGTGATCGTATGATTGTGGTTGTATGATTGTGATTGTGTGATAGTGATTGTGTGATTGTGATTGTATGATTGTGATTGTATGATTGTGATTGTATGATTGTGATTGTATGATTGTGATTGTATGATTGTGATTTTGTGATTGTGATTGTAAGATTGTGATTGTATGATTGAGATCGTATGATTGTGATTGTATGATTGTGATTGTATGATTGTGATTGTATGATTGTGATTGTATGATTGAGATCGTATGATTGTGATTGTATGATTGTGATTGTATGATTGTGATTGTATGATTGTGATTGTATGATTGTGATTGTATGATTGAGACCGTATGATTGTGATTGTGTGATAATAATTGTATGATTGTGATCGTATGATTGTGATCGTATGATTGATGTTGTATGATTGTGATTGTGTGATAGTGATTGTGTGATTGTGATTGTATGACTGTGATTGTATGATTGTGATTGTATGATTGTGATTGTATGATTGTAATTGTATGACTGTGATTGTATGATTGTGATTGTATGATTGTGATTGTATGATTGTGATTGTATGATTGAAATCGTATGATTGTGATTGTATGATTGTGATTGTATGATTGTGATTGTATGACTGTGATTGTATGATTGTGATTGTATGATTGTGATTGTATGATTGTGATTGTATGATTGTGATTGTATGATTGTGATTTTGTGATTGTGATTGTATGATTGTGATTGTATGATTGTGATTGTATGATTGTGATAGTATGATTGTGATTGTATGACTGTGATTGTATGACTGTGATTGTATGATTGTGATTGTATGATTGTGATTGTATGATTGTGATTGTATGATTGTGATTGTATGATTGTGATTGTATGATTGTGATTGTATGATTGTGATTGTATGATTGTGATTGTATGATTGTGATTGTATGATTGTGATTGTATGATTGCGATTGTATGATTGTGATTGTATGATTGTGATTGTATGATTGTGATTGTATGATTGTGATTGTATGATTGTGATGGTATGATAGTGATTGTATGGTTCTGATTGTTTGATTGTGATTGTATGATTGTGATTGTCTGATTGTGATTGTGTGATTGTGATTGTATGATTGTGATTGTATGATAGTGATTGTATGATTGTGATCGTATGATTGTGGTTGTATAATTAAGGTTGAATGATTGTTTTTGTATGATTGTGATTGTATGATTGTGATTGTCTGATTGTGATTGTGTGATTGTGATTGTATGATTGTGATTGTATGATTGTGATTGTATGATTGTGATCGTATGATTGTGGTTGTATGATTGTGATTGTGTGATAGTGATTGTGTGATTGTGATTGTATGATTGTGATTGTATGATTGTGATTGTATGATTGTGATTGTATGATTGTGATTGTATGATTGTGATTTTGTGATTGTGATTGTAAGATTGTGATTGTATGATTGAGATCGTATGATTGTGATTGTGTGATTGTGATTGTATGATTGTGATTGTATTTTTGTGATTGTATGATTGTGATTGTATGATTGTGATTTTATGATTGTGATCGTATGATTGTGATTGTATGATTGTGATCGTATGATTGTGATTGCATGATCGTGATTGTATGATTGTGATTGTATGATTGTGATTATATGATTGTGATTGTATGATTGTGATTTTGTGATTGTGATTGTATGATTGTGATTGTATGATTGTGATTGTATGATTGTGATTGTATGATTGTGATTGTATGATTGTGATGGTATGGTTGTGATTGTATGATTGTGATTGTATGATTGTGATCGTATGATTGTGATTGCATGATCGTGATTGTATGATTGTGATTGTATGATAGTAATTGTATGATTGTGATCGTATGGTTGTGATTGTATGATTGTGATTGTACGATTGTGCTTGTATAATTAAGGTTGTATGATTGTTTTTGTATGATTGTGATTGTATGATTGTGATTGTATGATTGTGATTGTATGATTGTGATTGTATGATTGTGATTGTATGATTGTGATTGTATGATTGAAATCGTATGATTGTGATTGTGTGATTGTGATAGTATGATTGTGATTGTATGACTGTGATTGTATGATTGTGATTGTATGCTTGTGATTGTATGATTGTGATTGTATGATTGTGATTGTATGATTGTGATTTTGTGATTGTGATTGTATGATTGTGATTGTATGATTGTGATTGTATGATTGTGATAGTATGATTGTGATTGTATGACTGTGATTGTATGACTGTGATTGTATGATTGTGATTGTATGATTGTGATTGTATGATTGTGATTGTATGATTGTGATTGTATGATTGTGATTGTATGATTGTGATTGTATGATTGTGATTGTATGATTGTGATTGTATGATTGTGATTGTATGATTGTGATTGTATGATTGTGATGGTATGATAGTGATTGTATGGTTCTGATTGTTTGATTGTGATTGTATGATTGTGATTGTCTGATTGTGATTGTGTGATTGTGATTGTATGATTGTGATTGTATGATTGTGATTGTATGATTGTGATCGTATGATTGTGGTTGTATAATTAAGGTTGAATGATTGTTTTTGTATGATTGTGATTGTATGATTGTGATTGTATGATTGTGATTGTATGATTGTGATTGTATGATTGTGATTGTATGATTGTGATTGTATGATTGTGATCGTGTGATTGTGATTGCATGATCGTGATTGTATGATTGTGATTGTATGATTGTGATTGTGTGATTGTGATTGTATGATTGTGATTGTATTTTTGTGATTGTATGATTGTGATTGTATGATTGTGATTTTATGATTGTGATCGTATGATTGTGATTGTATGATTGTGATCGTATGATTGTGATTGCATGATCGTGATTGTATGATTGTGATTGTATGATTGTGATTCTATGATTGTGATTGTATGATTGTGATTTTGTGATTGTGATTGTATGATTGTGATTGTATGATTGTGATTGTATGATTGTGATTGTATGATTGTGATTGTATGATTCTGATTGTTTGATTGTGATTGTATGATTGTGAATGTATGATTGTGATTGTATGATTGTGATCGTATGTTTGTGGTTGTATAATTAAGGTTGTATGATTGTTTTTGTATGATTGTGATTGTATGATTGTGATTGTATGATTGTGATTGTATGATTGTGATTGTATGATTCTGATTGTTTGATTGTGATTGTATGATTGTGAATGTATGATTGTGATTGTATGATTGTGATCGTATGTTTGTGGTTGTATAATTAAGGTTGTATGATTGTTTTTGTATGATTGTGATTGTATGATTGTGATTGTCTGATTGTGATTGTGTGATTGTGATTGTATGATTGTGATTGTATGATTGTGATTGTATGATTGTGATCGTATGATTGTGGTTGTATGATTGTGATTGTGTGATAGTGATTGTGTGATTGTGATTGTATGATTGTGATTGTATGATTGTGATTGTATGATTGTGATTGTATGATTGTGATTGTATGATTGTGATTTTGTGATTGTGATTGTAAGATTGTGATTGTATGATTGAGATCGTATGATTGTGATTGTATGATTGTGATTGTATGATTGTGATTGTATGATTGTGATTGTATGATTGAGATCGTATGATTGTGATTGTATGATTGTGATTGTATGATTGTGATTGTATGATTGTGATTGTATGATTGTGATTGTATGATTGAGACCGTATGATTGTGATTGTGTGATAATAATTGTATGATTGTGATCGTATGATTGTGATCGTATGATTGATGTTGTATGATTGTGATTGTGTGATAGTGATTGTGTGATTGTGATTGTATGACTGTGATTGTATGATTGTGATTGTATGATTGTGATTGTATGATTGTAATTGTATGACTGTGATTGTATGATTGTGATTGTATGATTGTGATTGTATGATTGTGATTGTATGATTGAAATCGTATGATTGTGATTGTATGATTGTGATTGTATGATTGTGATTGTATGACTGTGATTGTATGATTGTGATTGTATGATTGTGATTGTATGATTGTGATTGTATGATTGTGATTGTATGATTGTGATTTTGTGATTGTGATTGTATGATTGTGATTGTATGATTGTGATTGTATGATTGTGATAGTATGATTGTGATTGTATGACTGTGATTGTATGACTGTGATTGTATGATTGTGATTGTATGATTGTGATTGTATGATTGTGATTGTATGATTGTGATTGTATGATTGTGATTGTATGATTGTGATTGTATGATTGTGATTGTATGATTGTGATTGTATGATTGTGATTGTATGATTGTGATTGTATGATTGCGATTGTATGATTGTGATTGTATGATTGTGATTGTATGATTGTGATTGTATGATTGTGATTGTATGATTGTGATGGTATGATAGTGATTGTATGGTTCTGATTGTTTGATTGTGATTGTATGATTGTGATTGTCTGATTGTGATTGTGTGATTGTGATTGTATGATTGTGATTGTATGATAGTGATTGTATGATTGTGATCGTATGATTGTGGTTGTATAATTAAGGTTGAATGATTGTTTTTGTATGATTGTGATTGTATGATTGTGATTGTCTGATTGTGATTGTGTGATTGTGATTGTATGATTGTGATTGTATGATTGTGATTGTATGATTGTGATCGTATGATTGTGGTTGTATGATTGTGATTGTGTGATAGTGATTGTGTGATTGTGATTGTATGATTGTGATTGTATGATTGTGATTGTATGATTGTGATTGTATGATTGTGATTGTATGATTGTGATTTTGTGATTGTGATTGTAAGATTGTGATTGTATGATTGAGATCGTATGATTGTGATTGTGTGATTGTGATTGTATGATTGTGATTGTATTTTTGTGATTGTATGATTGTGATTGTATGATTGTGATTTTATGATTGTGATCGTATGATTGTGATTGTATGATTGTGATCGTATGATTGTGATTGCATGATCGTGATTGTATGATTGTGATTGTATGATTGTGATTATATGATTGTGATTGTATGATTGTGATTTTGTGATTGTGATTGTATGATTGTGATTGTATGATTGTGATTGTATGATTGTGATTGTATGACTGTGATTGTATGATTCTGATTGTATGATTGTGATTGTATGATTGTGATTGTATGATTGTGATCGTATGATTGTGGTTGTATAATTAAGGTTGTATGATTGTTTTTGTATGATTGTGATTGTATGATTGTGATTGTATGATTCTGATTGTTTGATTGTGATTGTATGATTGTGAATGTATGATTGTGATTGTATGATTGTGATCGTATGTTTGTGGTTGTATAATTAAGGTTGTATGATTGTTTTTGTATGATTGTGATTGTATGATTGTGATTGTATGATTGTGATTGTATAATTGTGATTGTATGATTGTGATTGTATGATTGTGATTGTATGATTGAGATCGTATGATTGTGATCGTATGATTGTGATTGTATGATTGTGATTGTATGATTGTGATGGTATGGTTGTGATTGTATGATTGTGATTGTATGATTGTGATCGTATGATTGTGATTGCATGATCGTGATTGTATGATTGTGATTGTATGATAGTAATTGTATGATTGTGATCGTATGGTTGTGATTGTATGATTGTGATTGTACGATTGTGCTTGTATAATTAAGGTTGTATGATTGTGATTGTATGATTGTGATTGTATGATTGTGATTGTATGATTGTGATTGTATGATTGTGATTGTATGATTGAAATCGTATGATTGTGATTGTATGATTGTGATAGTATGATTGTGATTGTATGACTGTGATTGTATGATTGTGATTGTATGCTTGTGATTGTATGATTGTGATTGTATGATTGTGATTGTATGATTGTGATTTTGTGATTGTGATTGTATGATTGTGATTGTATGATTGTGATTGTATGATTGTGATAGTATGATTGTGATTGTATGACTGTGATTGTATGACTGTGATTGTATGATTGTGATTGTATGATTGTGATTGTATGATTGTGATTGTATGATTGTGATTGTATGATTGTGATTGTATGATTGTGATTGTATGATTGTGATTGTATGATTGTGATTGTATGATTGTGATTGTATGATTGTGATTGTATGATTGTGATGGTATGATAGTGATTGTATGGTTCTGATTGTTTGATTGTGATTGTATGATTGTGATTGTCTGATTGTGATTGTGTGATTGTGATTGTATGATTGTGATTGTATGATTGTGATTGTATGATTGTGATCGTATGATTGTGGTTGTATAATTAAGGTTGAATGATTGTTTTTGTATGATTGTGATTGTATGATTGTGATTGTATGATTGTGATTGTATGATTGTGATTGTATGATTGTGATTGTATGATTGTGATTGTATGATTGTGATCGTGTGATTGTGATTGCATGATCGTGATTGTATGATTGTGATTGTATGATTGTGATTGTGTGATTGTGATTGTATGATTGTGATTGTATTTTTGTGATTGTATGATTGTGATTGTATGATTGTGATTTTATGATTGTGATCGTATGATTGTGATTGTATGATTGTGATCGTATGATTGTGATTGCATGATCGTGATTGTATGATTGTGATTGTATGATTGTGATTCTATGATTGTGATTGTATGATTGTGATTTTGTGATTGTGATTGTATGATTGTGATTGTATGATTGTGATTGTATGATTGTGATTGTATGATTGTGATTGTATGATTCTGATTGTTTGATTGTGATTGTATGATTGTGAATGTATGATTGTGATTGTATGATTGTGATCGTATGTTTGTGGTTGTATAATTAAGGTTGTATGATTGTTTTTGTATGATTGTGATTGTATGATTGTGATTGTATGATTGTGATTGTATGATTGTGATTGTATGATTCTGATTGTTTGATTGTGATTGTATGATTGTGAATGTATGATTGTGATTGTATGATTGTGATCGTATGTTTGTGGTTGTATAATTAAGGTTGTATGATTGTTTTTGTATGATTGTGATTGTATGATTGTGATTGTCTGATTGTGATTGTGTGATTGTGATTGTATGATTGTGATTGTATGATTGTGATTGTATGATTGTGATCGTATGATTGTGGTTGTATGATTGTGATTGTGTGATAGTGATTGTGTGATTGTGATTGTATGATTGTGATTGTATGATTGTGATTGTATGATTGTGATTGTATGATTGTGATTGTATGATTGTGATTTTGTGATTGTGATTGTAAGATTGTGATTGTATGATTGAGATCGTATGATTGTGATTGTATGATTGTGATTGTATGATTGTGATTGTATGATTGTGATTGTATGATTGAGATCGTATGATTGTGATTGTATGATTGTGATTGTATGATTGTGATTGTATGATTGTGATTGTATGATTGTGATTGTATGATTGAGACCGTATGATTGTGATTGTGTGATAATAATTGTATGATTGTGATCGTATGATTGTGATCGTATGATTGATGTTGTATGATTGTGATTGTGTGATAGTGATTGTGTGATTGTGATTGTATGACTGTGATTGTATGATTGTGATTGTATGATTGTGATTGTATGATTGTAATTGTATGACTGTGATTGTATGATTGTGATTGTATGATTGTGATTGTATGATTGTGATTGTATGATTGAAATCGTATGATTGTGATTGTATGATTGTGATTGTATGATTGTGATTGTATGACTGTGATTGTATGATTGTGATTGTATGATTGTGATTGTATGATTGTGATTGTATGATTGTGATTGTATGATTGTGATTTTGTGATTGTGATTGTATGATTGTGATTGTATGATTGTGATTGTATGATTGTGATAGTATGATTGTGATTGTATGACTGTGATTGTATGACTGTGATTGTATGATTGTGATTGTATGATTGTGATTGTATGATTGTGATTGTATGATTGTGATTGTATGATTGTGATTGTATGATTGTGATTGTATGATTGTGATTGTATGATTGTGATTGTATGATTGTGATTGTATGATTGTGATTGTATGATTGTGATTGTATGATTGTGATTGTATGATTGTGATTGTATGATTGTGATTGTATGATTGTGATGGTATGATAGTGATTGTATGGTTCTGATTGTTTGATTGTGATTGTATGATTGTGATTGTCTGATTGTGATTGTGTGATTGTGATTGTATGATTGTGATTGTATGATAGTGATTGTATGATTGTGATCGTATGATTGTGGTTGTATAATTAAGGTTGAATGATTGTTTTTGTATGATTGTGATTGTATGATTGTGATTGTATGATTGTGATTGTATGATTGTGATTGTATGATTGTGATTGTATGATTGTGATTGTATGATTGTGATTGTATGATTGTGATTGTATGATTGTGATTGTATGATTGTGATTGTATGATTGTGATTGTATGATTGTGATTGTATGATTGTGATTGTATGATTGTGATTGTATGATTGTGATTGTATGATTGTGACTGTATGATTGTGATGGTATGATAGTGATTGTATGGTTCTGATTGTTTGATTGTGATTGTATGATTGTGATTGTCTGATTGTGATTGTGTGATTGCGATTGTATGATTGTGATTGTATGATTGTGATTGTATGATTGTGATCGTATGATTGTGGTTGTATGATTGTGATTGTGTGATAGTGATTGTGTGATTGTGATTGTATGATTGTGATTGTATGATTGTGATTATATGATTGTGATCGTATGATTGTGGTTGTATGATTGTGATTGTGTGATAGTGATTGTGTGATTGTGATTGTATGATTGTGATTGTATGATTGTGATTGTATGATTGTGATTGTATGATTGTGATTGTATGATTGTGATTTTGTGATTGTGATTGTAAGATTGTGATTGTATGATTGAGATCGTATGATTGTGATTGTATGATTGTGATTGTATGATTGTGATTGTATGATTGTGATTGTATGATTGTGATTTTGTGATTGTGATTGTATGATTGTGATTGTATGATTGTGATTGTATGATTGTGATAGTATGATTGTGATTGTATGACTGTGATTGTGATTGTATGACTGTGATTGTATGATTGTGATTGTATGATTGTGATTGTATGATTGTGATTGTATGATTGTGATTGTATGATTGTGATTGTATGATTGTGATTGTATGATTGTGATTGTATGATTGTGATTGTATGATTGTGATTGTATGATTGTGATTGTATGATTGTGATTGTATGATTGTGATTGTATGATTGTGATTGTATGATTGTGATGGTATGATAGTGATTGTATGGTTCTGATTGTTTGATTGTGATTGTATGATTGTGATTGTCTGATTGTGATTGTGTGATTGTGATTGTATGATTGTGATTGTATGATTGTGATTGTATGATTGTGATCGTATGATTGTGGTTGTGTGATTGTGATTGTGTGATAGTGATTGTGTGATTGTGATTGTATGATTGTGATTGTATGATTGTGATTGTATGATTGTGATTGTATGATTGTGATTGTATGATTGTGATTTTGTGATTGTGATTGTAAGATTGTGATTGTATGATTGAGATCGTATGATTGTGATTGTATGATTGTGATTGTATGATTGTGATTGTATGATTGTGATTGTATGATTGAGATCGTATGATTGTGATTGTATGATTGTGATTGTATGATTGTGATTGTATGATTGTGATTGTATGATTGAGACCGTATGATTGTGATTGTGTGATAATAATTGTATGATTGTGATCGTATGATTGTGATCGTATGATTGATGTTGTATGATTGTGATTGTGTGATAGTGATTGTGTGATTGTGATTGTATGATTGTGATTGTATGATTGTGATTGTATGATTGTGATTGTATGATTGTGATTGTATGATTGAGATCGTATGATTGTGATTGTATGATTGTGATTGTATGATTGTGATTGTATGACTGTGGTTGTATGATTGTGATTGTATGATTATGATGGTATGATTGTGATCGTATGATTGTGGTTGTATGATTGTGATTGTGTGATAGTGATGGTGTGTTTGTGCTTGTATGATTGTGATTGTATGATTGTGATTGTATGATTGTGATTGTATGATTGTGATTGTATGATTGTAATTGTATGACTGTGATTGTATGATTGTGATTGTATGATTGTGATTGTATTATTCTGATTGTTTGATTGTGATTGTATGATTCTGAATGTATGATTGTGATTGTATGATTGTGATTGTATGATTGAGATCGTATGATTGTGATCGTATGATTGTGATTGTATGATTGTGATTGTATGATTGTGACTGTATTATTGTGATTGTATGATTGTGACTCCTTGATTTCGATTGTATGACTGTGATTGTATGATTGTGATTGTGTGATTGTGATTGTATGATTGTGATTGTATTTTTGTGATTGTATGATTGTGATTGTATGATTGCGATTTTATGATTGTGATCGTATGATTGTGATTGTATGATTGTGATCGTGTGATTGTGATTGCATGATCGTGATTGCATGATTGTGATTGTATGATTGTGATTGTGTGATTGTGATTGTATGATTGTGATTGTATTTTTGTGATTGTATGATTGTGATTGTATGATTGTGATTTTATGATTGTGATCGTATGATTGTGATTGTATGATTGTGATCGTATGATTGTGATTGCATGATCGTGATTGTATGATTGTGATTGTATGATTGTGATTCTATGATTGTGATTGTATGATTGTGATTTTGTGATTGTGATTGTATGATTGTGATTGTATGATTGTGATTGTATGATTGTGATTGTATGATTGTGATTGTATGATTCTGATTGTTTGATTGTGATTGTATGATTGTGAATGTATGATTGTGATTGTATGATTGTGATCGTTTGTTTGTGGTTGTATAATTAAGGTTGTATGATTGTTTTTGTATGATTGTGATTGTATGATTGTGATTGTATGATTGTGATTGTATGATTCTGATTGTTTGATTGTGATTGTATGATTGTGAATGTATGATTGTGATTGTATGATTGTGATCGTATGTTTGTGGTTGTATAATTAAGGTTGTATGATTGTTTTTGTATGATTGTGATTGTATGATTGTGATTGTATGATTGTGATTGTATGATTGTGATTGTATGATTGTGATTGTATGATTGTGATTGTATGATTGTGATTGTATGATTGAGATCGTATGATTGTGATCGTATGATTGTGATTGTATGATTGTGATTGTATGATTGTGATGGTATGGTTGTGATTGTATGATTGTGATTGTATGATTGTGATCGTATGATTGTGATTGCATGATCGTGATTGTATGATTGTGATTGTATGATAGTAATTGTATGATTGTGATCGTATGGTTGTGATTGTATGATTGTGATTGTACGATTGTGCTTGTATAATTAAGGTTGTATGATTGTTTTTGTATGATTGTGATTGTATGATTGTGATTGTATGATTGTGATTGTATGATTGTGATTGTATGATTGTGATTGTATGATTGAAATCGTATGATTGTGATTGTATGATTGTGATAGTATGATTGTGATTGTATGACTGTGATTGTATGATTGTGATTGTATGATTGTGATTGTATGATTGTGATTGTATGATTGTGATTGTATGATTGTGATTTTGTGATTGTGATTGTATGATTGTGATTGTATGATTGTGATTGTATGATTGTGATAGTATGATTGTGATTGTATGACTGTGATTGTATGACTGTGATTGTATGATTGTGATTGTATGATTGTGATTGTATGATTGTGATTGTATGATTGTGATTGTATGATTGTGATTGTATGATTGTGATTGTATGATTGTGATTGTATGATTGTGATTGTATGATTGTGATTGTATGATTGTGATTGTATGATTGTGATGGTATGATAGTGATTGTATGGTTCTGATTGTTTGATTGTGATTGTATGATTGTGATTGTCTGATTGTGATTGTGTGATTGTGATTGTATGATTGTGATTGTATGATTGTGATTGTATGATTGTGATCGTATGATTGTGGTTGTATAATTAAGGTTGAATGATTGTTTTTGTATGATTGTGATTGTATGATTGTGATTGTATGATTGTGATTGTATGATTGTGATTGTATGATTGTGATTGTATGATTGTGATTGTATGATTGTGATTGTATGATTGTGATCGTGTGATTGTGATTGCATGATCGTGATTGTATGATTGTGATTGTATGATTGTGATTGTGTGATTGTGATTGTATGATTGTGATTGTATTTTTGTGATTGTATGATTGTGATTGTATGATTGTGATTTTATGATTGTGATCGTATGATTGTGATTGTATGATTGTGATCGTATGATTGTGATTGCATGATCGTGATTGTATGATTGTGATTGTATGATTGTGATTCTATGATTGTGATTGTATGATTGTGATTTTGTGATTGTGATTGTATGATTGTGATTGTATGATTGTGATTGTATGATTGTGATTGTATGATTGTGATTGTATGATTCTGATTGTTTGATTGTGATTGTATGATTGTGAATGTATGATTGTGATTGTATGATTGTGATCGTATGTTTGTGGTTGTATAATTAAGGTTGTATGATTGTTTTTGTATGATTGTGATTGTATGATTGTGATTGTATGATTGTGATTGTATGATTGTGATTGTATGATTCTGATTGTTTGATTGTGATTGTATGATTGTGAATGTATGATTGTGATTGTATGATTGTGATCGTATGTTTGTGGTTGTATAATTAAGGTTGTATGATTGTTTTTGTATGATTGTGATTGTATGATTGTGATTGTATGATTGTGATTGTATGATTGTGATTGTATGATTGTGATTGTATGATTGTGATTGTATGATTGAGATCGTATGATTGTGATCGTATGATTGTGATTGTATGATTGTGATTGTATGATTGTGATGGTATGGTTGTGATTGTATGATTGTGATTGTATGATTGTGATCGTATGATTGTGATTGCATGATCGTGATTGTATGATTGTGATTGTATGATAGTAATTGTATGATTGTGATCGTATGGTTGTGATTGTATGATTGTGATTGTACGATTGTGCTTGTATAATTAAGGTTGTATGATTGTTTTTGTATGATTGTGATTGTATGATTGTGATTGTATGATTGTGATTGTATGATTGTGATTGTATGATTGTGATTGTATGATTGAAATCGTATGATTGTGATTGTATGATTGTGATAGTATGATTGTGATTGTATGAAAGTGATTGTATGATTGTGATTGTATGATTGTGATTGTATGATTGTGATTGTATGATTGTGATTGTATGATTGTGATTTTGTGATTGTGATTGTATGATTGTGATTGTATGATTGTGATTGTATGATTGTGATAGTATGATTGTGATTGTATGACTGTGATTGTATGACTGTGATTGTATGATTGTGATTGTATGATTGTGATTGTATGATTGTGATTGTATGATTGTGATTGTATGATTGTGATTGTATGATTGTGATTGTATGATTGTGATTGTATGATTGTGATTGTATGATTGTGATTGTATGATTGTGATTGTATGATTGTGATTGTATGATTGTGATTGTATGATTGTGATTGTATGATTGTGATGGTATGATAGTGATTGTATGGTTCTGATTGTTTGATTGTGATTGTATGATTGTGATTGTCTGATTGTGATTGTGTGATTGTGATTGTATGATTGTGATTGTATGATTGTGATTGTATGATTGTGATCGTATGATTGTGGTTGTATAATTAAGGTTGAATGATTGTTTTTGTATGATTGTGATTGTATGATTGTGATTGTATGATTGTGATTGTATGATTGTGATTGTATGATTGTGATTGTATGATTGTGATTGTATGATTGTGATTGTATGATTGTGATTGTATGATTGTGATTGTATGATTGTGATTGTATGATTGTGATTGTATGATTGTGATTGTATGATTGTGATTGTATGATTGTGATTGTATGATTGTGATTGTATGATTGTGATGGTATGATAGTGATTGTATGGTTCTGATTGTTTGATTGTGATTGTATGATTGTGATTGTCTGATTGTGATTGTGTGATTGTGATTGTATGATTGTGATTGTATGATTGTGATTGTATGATTGTGATCGTATGATTGTGGTTGTATGATTGTGATTGTGTGATAGTGATTGTGTGATTGTGATTGTATGATTGTGATTGTATGATTGTGATTGTATGTTTGTGATTGTATGATTGTGATTGTATGATTGTGATTTTGTGATTGTGATTGTAAGATTGTGATTGTATGATTGAGATCGTATGATTGAGATCGTATGATTGTGATTGTATGATTGTGATTGTATGATTGTGATTGTATGATTGTGATTGTATGATTGTGATTGTATGATTGTGATTGTATGATTGTGATTGTATGATTGTGATTGTGTGATTGTGATTGTATGATTGTGATTGTATGATTGTGATTGTATGATTGTGATTGTATGATTGTGATGGTATGATAGTGATTGTATGGTTCTGATTGTTTGATTGTGATTGTATGATTGTGATTGTCTGATTGTGATTGTGTGATTGTGATTGTATGATTGTGATTGTATGATTGTGATTGTATGATTGTGATCGTATGATTGTGGTTGTATGATTGTGATTGTGTGATAGTGATTGTGTGATTGTGATTGTATGATTGTGATTGTATGATTGTGATTGTATGATTGTGATTGTATGATTGTGATTGTATGATTGTGATTGTATGATTGAGATCGTATGATTGTGATTGTATGATTGTGATCGTATGATTGTGATTGTATGATTGTGATCGTGTGATTGTGATTGCATGATCGTGATTGTATGATTGTGATTGTATGATTGTGATTGTGTGATTGTGATTGTATGATTGTGATTGTATTTTTGTGATTGTATGATTGTGATTGTATGATTGTGATTTTATGATTGTGATCGTATGATTGTGATTGTATGATTGTGATCGTATGATTGTGATTGCATGATCGTGATTGTATGATTGTGATTGTATGATTGTGATTCTATGATTGTGATTGTATGATTGTGATTTTGTGATTGTGATTGTATGATTGTGATTGTATGATTGTGATTGTATGATTGTGATTGTATGATTGTGATTGTATGATTCTGATTGTTTGATTGTGATTGTATGATTGTGAATGTATGATTGTGATTGTATGATTGTGATCGTATGTTTGTGGTTGTATAATTAAGGTTGTATGATTGTTTTTGTATGATTGTGATTGTATGATTGTGATTGTGTGATTGTGATTGTATGATTGTGATTGTATGATTGTGATTGTATGATTGTGATCGTATGATTGTGGTTGTATAATTAAGGTTGAATGATTGTTTTTGTATGATTGTGATTGTATGATTGTGATTGTATGATTGTGATTGTATGATTGTGATTGTATGATTGTGATCGTATGTTTGTGGTTGTATAATTAAGGTTGTATGATTGTTTTTGTATGATTGTGATTGTATGATTGTGATTGTATGATTGTGATTGTATGATTGTGATTGTATGATTCTGATTGTTTGATTGTGATTGTATGATTGTGAATGTATGATTGTGATTGTATGATTGTGATCGTATGTTTGTGGTTGTATAATTAAGGTTGTATGATTGTTTTTGTATGATTGTGATTGTATGATTGTGATTGTCTGATTGTGATTGTGTGATTGTGATTGTATGATTGTGATTGTATGATTGTGATTGTATGATTGTGATCGTATGATTGTGGTTGTATGATTGTGATTGTGTGATAGTGATTGTGTGATTGTGATTGTATGATTGTGATTGTATGATTGTGATTGTATGATTGTGATTGTATGATTGTGATTGTATGATTGTGATTTTGTGATTGTGATTGTAAGATTGTGATTGTATGATTGAGATCGTATGATTGTGATTGTATGATTGTGATTGTATGATTGTGATTGTATGATTGTGATTGTATGATTGAGATCGTATGATTGTGATTGTATGATTGTGATTGTATGATTGTGATTGTATGATTGTGATTGTATGATTGTGATTGTATGATTGAGACCGTATGATTGTGATTGTGTGATAATAATTGTATGATTGTGATCGTATGATTGTGATCGTATGATTGATGTTGTATGATTGTGATTGTGTGATAGTGATTGTGTGATTGTGATTGTATGACTGTGATTGTATGATTGTGATTGTATGATTGTGATTGTATGATTGTAATTGTATGACTGTGATTGTATGATTGTGATTGTATGATTGTGATTGTATGATTGTGATTGTATGATTGAAATCGTATGATTGTGATTGTATGATTGTGATTGTATGATTGTGATTGTATGACTGTGATTGTATGATTGTGATTGTATGATTGTGATTGTATGATTGTGATTGTATGATTGTGATTGTATGATTGTGATTTTGTGATTGTGATTGTATGATTGTGATTGTATGATTGTGATTGTATGATTGTGATAGTATGATTGTGATTGTATGACTGTGATTGTATGACTGTGATTGTATGATTGTGATTGTATGATTGTGATTGTATGATTGTGATTGTATGATTGTGATTGTATGATTGTGATTGTATGATTGTGATTGTATGATTGTGATTGTATGATTGTGATTGTATGATTGTGATTGTATGATTGTGATTGTATGATTGTGATTGTATGATTGTGATTGTATGATTGTGATTGTATGATTGTGATTGTATGATTGTGATGGTATGATAGTGATTGTATGGTTCTGATTGTTTGATTGTGATTGTATGATTGTGATTGTCTGATTGTGATTGTGTGATTGTGATTGTATGATTGTGATTGTATGATAGTGATTGTATGATTGTGATCGTATGATTGTGGTTGTATAATTAAGGTTGAATGATTGTTTTTGTATGATTGTGATTGTATGATTGTGATTGTATGATTGTGATTGTATGATTGTGATTGTATGATTGTGATTGTATGATTGTGATTGTATGATTGTGATTGTATGATTGTGATTGTATGATTGTGATTGTATGATTGTGATTGTATGATTGTGATTGTATGATTGTGATTGTATGATTGTGATTGTATGATTGTGATTGTATGATTGTGATTGTATGATTGTGACTGTATGATTGTGATGGTATGATAGTGATTGTATGGTTCTGATTGTTTGATTGTGATTGTATGATTGTGATTGTCTGATTGTGATTGTGTGATTGCGATTGTATGATTGTGATTGTATGATTGTGATTGTATGATTGTGATCGTATGATTGTGGTTGTATGATTGTGATTGTGTGATAGTGATTGTGTGATTGTGATTGTATGATTGTGATTGTATGATTGTGATTATATGATTGTGATCGTATGATTGTGGTTGTATGATTGTGATTGTGTGATAGTGATTGTGTGATTGTGATTGTATGATTGTGATTGTATGATTGTGATTGTATGATTGTGATTGTATGATTGTGATTGTATGATTGTGATTTTGTGATTGTGATTGTAAGATTGTGATTGTATGATTGAGATCGTATGATTGTGATTGTATGATTGTGATTGTATGATTGTGATTGTATGATTGTGATTGTATGATTGTGATTTTGTGATTGTGATTGTATGATTGTGATTGTATGATTGTGATTGTATGATTGTGATAGTATGATTGTGATTGTATGACTGTGATTGTGATTGTATGACTGTGATTGTATGATTGTGATTGTATGATTGTGATTGTATGATTGTGATTGTATGATTGTGATTGTATGATTGTGATTGTATGATTGTGATTGTATGATTGTGATTGTATGATTGTGATTGTATGATTGTGATTGTATGATTGTGATTGTATGATTGTGATTGTATGATTGTGATTGTATGATTGTGATTGTATGATTGTGATGGTATGATAGTGATTGTATGGTTCTGATTGTTTGATTGTGATTGTATGATTGTGATTGTCTGATTGTGATTGTGTGATTGTGATTGTATGATTGTGATTGTATGATTGTGATTGTATGATTGTGATCGTATGATTGTGGTTGTGTGATTGTGATTGTGTGATAGTGATTGTGTGATTGTGATTGTATGATTGTGATTGTATGATTGTGATTGTATGATTGTGATTGTATGATTGTGATTGTATGATTGTGATTTTGTGATTGTGATTGTAAGATTGTGATTGTATGATTGAGATCGTATGATTGTGATTGTATGATTGTGATTGTATGATTGTGATTGTATGATTGTGATTGTATGATTGAGATCGTATGATTGTGATTGTATGATTGTGATTGTATGATTGTGATTGTATGATTGTGATTGTATGATTGAGACCGTATGATTGTGATTGTGTGATAATAATTGTATGATTGTGATCGTATGATTGTGATCGTATGATTGATGTTGTATGATTGTGATTGTGTGATAGTGATTGTGTGATTGTGATTGTATGATTGTGATTGTATGATTGTGATTGTATGATTGTGATTGTATGATTGTGATTGTATGATTGAGATCGTATGATTGTGATTGTATGATTGTGATTGTATGATTGTGATTGTATGACTGTGGTTGTATGATTGTGATTGTATGATTATGATGGTATGATTGTGATCGTATGATTGTGGTTGTATGATTGTGATTGTGTGATAGTGATGGTGTGTTTGTGCTTGTATGATTGTGATTGTATGATTGTGATTGTATGATTGTGATTGTATGATTGTGATTGTATGATTGTAATTGTATGACTGTGATTGTATGATTGTGATTGTATGATTGTGATTGTATTATTCTGATTGTTTGATTGTGATTGTATGATTCTGAATGTATGATTGTGATTGTATGATTGTGATTGTATGATTGAGATCGTATGATTGTGATCGTATGATTGTGATTGTATGATTGTGATTGTATGATTGTGACTGTATTATTGTGATTGTATGATTGTGACTCCTTGATTTCGATTGTATGACTGTGATTGTATGATTGTGATTGTGTGATTGTGATTGTATGATTGTGATTGTATTTTTGTGATTGTATGATTGTGATTGTATGATTGCGATTTTATGATTGTGATCGTATGATTGTGATTGTATGATTGTGATCGTGTGATTGTGATTGCATGATCGTGATTGCATGATTGTGATTGTATGATTGTGATTGTGTGATTGTGATTGTATGATTGTGATTGTATTTTTGTGATTGTATGATTGTGATTGTATGATTGTGATTTTATGATTGTGATCGTATGATTGTGATTGTATGATTGTGATCGTATGATTGTGATTGCATGATCGTGATTGTATGATTGTGATTGTATGATTGTGATTCTATGATTGTGATTGTATGATTGTGATTTTGTGATTGTGATTGTATGATTGTGATTGTATGATTGTGATTGTATGATTGTGATTGTATGATTGTGATTGTATGATTCTGATTGTTTGATTGTGATTGTATGATTGTGAATGTATGATTGTGATTGTATGATTGTGATCGTTTGTTTGTGGTTGTATAATTAAGGTTGTATGATTGTTTTTGTATGATTGTGATTGTATGATTGTGATTGTATGATTGTGATTGTATGATTCTGATTGTTTGATTGTGATTGTATGATTGTGAATGTATGATTGTGATTGTATGATTGTGATCGTATGTTTGTGGTTGTATAATTAAGGTTGTATGATTGTTTTTGTATGATTGTGATTGTATGATTGTGATTGTATGATTGTGATTGTATGATTGTGATTGTATGATTGTGATTGTATGATTGTGATTGTATGATTGAGATCGTATGATTGTGATCGTATGATTGTGATTGTATGATTGTGATTGTATGATTGTGATGGTATGGTTGTGATTGTATGATTGTGATTGTATGATTGTGATCGTATGATTGTGATTGCATGATCGTGATTGTATGATTGTGATTGTATGATAGTAATTGTATGATTGTGATCGTATGGTTGTGATTGTATGATTGTGATTGTACGATTGTGCTTGTATAATTAAGGTTGTATGATTGTTTTTGTATGATTGTGATTGTATGATTGTGATTGTATGATTGTGATTGTATGATTGTGATTGTATGATTGTGATTGTATGATTGAAATCGTATGATTGTGATTGTATGATTGTGATAGTATGATTGTGATTGTATGACTGTGATTGTATGATTGTGATTGTATGATTGTGATTGTATGATTGTGATTGTATGATTGTGATTGTATGATTGTGATTTTGTGATTGTGATTGTATGATTGTGATTGTATGATTGTGATTGTATGATTGTGATAGTATGATTGTGATTGTATGACTGTGATTGTATGACTGTGATTGTATGATTGTGATTGTATGATTGTGATTGTATGATTGTGATTGTATGATTGTGATTGTATGATTGTGATTGTATGATTGTGATTGTATGATTGTGATTGTATGATTGTGATTGTATGATTGTGATTGTATGATTGTGATTGTATGATTGTGATGGTATGATAGTGATTGTATGGTTCTGATTGTTTGATTGTGATTGTATGATTGTGATTGTCTGATTGTGATTGTGTGATTGTGATTGTATGATTGTGATTGTATGATTGTGATTGTATGATTGTGATCGTATGATTGTGGTTGTATAATTAAGGTTGAATGATTGTTTTTGTATGATTGTGATTGTATGATTGTGATTGTATGATTGTGATTGTATGATTGTGATTGTATGATTGTGATTGTATGATTGTGATTGTATGATTGTGATTGTATGATTGTGATCGTGTGATTGTGATTGCATGATCGTGATTGTATGATTGTGATTGTATGATTGTGATTGTGTGATTGTGATTGTATGATTGTGATTGTATTTTTGTGATTGTATGATTGTGATTGTATGATTGTGATTTTATGATTGTGATCGTATGATTGTGATTGTATGATTGTGATCGTATGATTGTGATTGCATGATCGTGATTGTATGATTGTGATTGTATGATTGTGATTCTATGATTGTGATTGTATGATTGTGATTTTGTGATTGTGATTGTATGATTGTGATTGTATGATTGTGATTGTATGATTGTGATTGTATGATTGTGATTGTATGATTCTGATTGTTTGATTGTGATTGTATGATTGTGAATGTATGATTGTGATTGTATGATTGTGATCGTATGTTTGTGGTTGTATAATTAAGGTTGTATGATTGTTTTTGTATGATTGTGATTGTATGATTGTGATTGTATGATTGTGATTGTATGATTGTGATTGTATGATTCTGATTGTTTGATTGTGATTGTATGATTGTGAATGTATGATTGTGATTGTATGATTGTGATCGTATGTTTGTGGTTGTATAATTAAGGTTGTATGATTGTTTTTGTATGATTGTGATTGTATGATTGTGATTGTATGATTGTGATTGTATGATTGTGATTGTATGATTGTGATTGTATGATTGTGATTGTATGATTGAGATCGTATGATTGTGATCGTATGATTGTGATTGTATGATTGTGATTGTATGATTGTGATGGTATGGTTGTGATTGTATGATTGTGATTGTATGATTGTGATCGTATGATTGTGATTGCATGATCGTGATTGTATGATTGTGATTGTATGATAGTAATTGTATGATTGTGATCGTATGGTTGTGATTGTATGATTGTGATTGTACGATTGTGCTTGTATAATTAAGGTTGTATGATTGTTTTTGTATGATTGTGATTGTATGATTGTGATTGTATGATTGTGATTGTATGATTGTGATTGTATGATTGTGATTGTATGATTGAAATCGTATGATTGTGATTGTATGATTGTGATAGTATGATTGTGATTGTATGAAAGTGATTGTATGATTGTGATTGTATGATTGTGATTGTATGATTGTGATTGTATGATTGTGATTGTATGATTGTGATTTTGTGATTGTGATTGTATGATTGTGATTGTATGATTGTGATTGTATGATTGTGATAGTATGATTGTGATTGTATGACTGTGATTGTATGACTGTGATTGTATGATTGTGATTGTATGATTGTGATTGTATGATTGTGATTGTATGATTGTGATTGTATGATTGTGATTGTATGATTGTGATTGTATGATTGTGATTGTATGATTGTGATTGTATGATTGTGATTGTATGATTGTGATTGTATGATTGTGATTGTATGATTGTGATTGTATGATTGTGATTGTATGATTGTGATGGTATGATAGTGATTGTATGGTTCTGATTGTTTGATTGTGATTGTATGATTGTGATTGTCTGATTGTGATTGTGTGATTGTGATTGTATGATTGTGATTGTATGATTGTGATTGTATGATTGTGATCGTATGATTGTGGTTGTATAATTAAGGTTGAATGATTGTTTTTGTATGATTGTGATTGTATGATTGTGATTGTATGATTGTGATTGTATGATTGTGATTGTATGATTGTGATTGTATGATTGTGATTGTATGATTGTGATTGTATGATTGTGATTGTATGATTGTGATTGTATGATTGTGATTGTATGATTGTGATTGTATGATTGTGATTGTATGATTGTGATTGTATGATTGTGATTGTATGATTGTGATTGTATGATTGTGATGGTATGATAGTGATTGTATGGTTCTGATTGTTTGATTGTGATTGTATGATTGTGATTGTCTGATTGTGATTGTGTGATTGTGATTGTATGATTGTGATTGTATGATTGTGATTGTATGATTGTGATCGTATGATTGTGGTTGTATGATTGTGATTGTGTGATAGTGATTGTGTGATTGTGATTGTATGATTGTGATTGTATGATTGTGATTGTATGTTTGTGATTGTATGATTGTGATTGTATGATTGTGATTTTGTGATTGTGATTGTAAGATTGTGATTGTATGATTGAGATCGTATGATTGAGATCGTATGATTGTGATTGTATGATTGTGATTGTATGATTGTGATTGTATGATTGTGATTGTATGATTGTGATTGTATGATTGTGATTGTATGATTGTGATTGTATGATTGTGATTGTGTGATTGTGATTGTATGATTGTGATTGTATGATTGTGATTGTATGATTGTGATTGTATGATTGTGATGGTATGATAGTGATTGTATGGTTCTGATTGTTTGATTGTGATTGTATGATTGTGATTGTCTGATTGTGATTGTGTGATTGTGATTGTATGATTGTGATTGTATGATTGTGATTGTATGATTGTGATCGTATGATTGTGGTTGTATGATTGTGATTGTGTGATAGTGATTGTGTGATTGTGATTGTATGATTGTGATTGTATGATTGTGATTGTATGATTGTGATTGTATGATTGTGATTGTATGATTGTGATTGTATGATTGAGATCGTATGATTGTGATTGTATGATTGTGATCGTATGATTGTGATTGTATGATTGTGATCGTGTGATTGTGATTGCATGATCGTGATTGTATGATTGTGATTGTATGATTGTGATTGTGTGATTGTGATTGTATGATTGTGATTGTATTTTTGTGATTGTATGATTGTGATTGTATGATTGTGATTTTATGATTGTGATCGTATGATTGTGATTGTATGATTGTGATCGTATGATTGTGATTGCATGATCGTGATTGTATGATTGTGATTGTATGATTGTGATTCTATGATTGTGATTGTATGATTGTGATTTTGTGATTGTGATTGTATGATTGTGATTGTATGATTGTGATTGTATGATTGTGATTGTATGATTGTGATTGTATGATTCTGATTGTTTGATTGTGATTGTATGATTGTGAATGTATGATTGTGATTGTATGATTGTGATCGTATGTTTGTGGTTGTATAATTAAGGTTGTATGATTGTTTTTGTATGATTGTGATTGTATGATTGTGATTGTATGATTGTGATTGTATGATTGTGATTGTATGATTCTGATTGTTTGATTGTGATTGTATGATTGTGAATGTATGATTGTGATTGTATGATTGTGATCGTATGTTTGTGGTTGTATAATTAAGGTTGTATGATTGTTTTTGTATGATTGTGATTGTATGATTGTGATTGTATGATTGTGATTGTATGATTGTGATTGTATGATTGTGATTGTATGATTGTGATTGTATGATTGAGATCGTATGATTGTGATCGTATGATTGTGATTGTATGATTGTGATTGTATGATTGTGATGGTATGGTTGTGATTGTATGATTGTGATTGTATGATTGTGATCGTATGATTGTGTTTGCATGATCGTGATTGTATGATTGTGATTGTATGATAGTAATTGTATGATTGTGATCGTATGGTTGTGATGGTATGATTGTGATTGTACGATTGTGCTTGTATAATTAAGGTTGTATGATTGTTTTTGTATGATTGTGATTGTATGATTGTGATTGTATGATTGTGATTGTATGATTGTGATTGTATGATTGTGATTGTATGATTGAAATCGTATGATTGTGATTGTATGATTGTGATAGTATGATTGTGATTGTATGACTGTGATTGTATGATTGTGATTGTATGATTGTGATTGTATGATTGTGATTGTATGATTGTGATTGTATGATTGTGATTTTGTGATTGTGATTGTATGATTGTGATTGTATGATTGTGATAGTATGATTGTGATTGTATGACTGTGATTGTATGACTGTGATTGTATGATTGTGATTGTATGATTGTGATTGTATGATTGTGATTGTATGATTGTGATTGTATGATTGTGATTGTATGATTGTGATTGTATGATTGTGATTGTATGATTGTGATTGTATGATTGTGATTGCATGATTGTGATCGTATGATTGTGGTTGTATAATTAAGGTTGTATGATTGTTTTTGTACGATTGTGATTGTATGATTGTGATTGTAAGATTGTGATTGTATGATTGTGAT